>NW_003315883.1:1110297-1151537 GCF_000151265.4 Micromonas pusilla CCMP1545
GGGGGGGGGGGGGGGCGACCCCCTCCCCCCCGCAGCACCTAGTGGCCTATACAGTGGGGTAGTACACGGGTAGTACTACCCCCCCCCTGTGACGCCTTCTCCTTCGTGTACAGTATAGTGTACGTGTAGTACTGTACAATACTCGCCGAAATTCGGAAGTGGCAGTCAAAGTCTTCTCAAGGAAAGTGAATAACCGTACGATTTGCACGTGTTCTAAGTCGGGCAACCTGATACGCGCTCATGCCACAAATCGCGACCAGTGCATCGGCATGCGTGGCCACATCCGGCTATTCTGGTGGGAACACTACCATTTTGCTTTTATTACCGTTGCAAGACGTGGAAGGAAGTCGTGGTGAACGCAGTCTCACAGTAGACCAGCCCGCCCATTCTACCACGATTTAAACTTTTCCAACAAACCATACGTTCCGATGGACAGGTCGAATCTGGATCGCGCGCCCCAATATCATTGGAGAGGGTCTCATCGCCGTTGTGCGACCAGGCACACTTCAGTCCTATTTCACGACGGTCGGTATCAGCAAAAATGCAGACTGCGTTGCTGCAGTTGACAACTTAGGTAATGTGGTTTTGCTTCATATCCGGAGAAATAGGTTTTCACTATTGTCGCGGGAGGGTAAGGCGGGGACGTCGGTGGCCTTCGGTGTATCCAACGAAGTCTATGCTGCCTTCACTGACAATGTCATCCGCGTCTACGACAAGGACACCGGTGTTGTCCTTGCAACACTGAAGGGCCATCGCAGCCGCATTACGCATATTGAGGTTGGACCGGGGGGGGTATCTTTGCTCTCCACATCTGCTGATGCTGTCTTCTTATGGGACGCTAAGGGGACATACCGCAGACGTTCTCTGAATGGTGGGCCCCATCGTGCATTTTTTGCGCGCTTTGCAGGTGAGTCTGGAGACCGCGTCATAGTAGGTTTTTGTGATGATTCCATGTGGGTCTGGACGAAGGATTCTTGCGAGCTCATTTCCAAGCTCCATCTGTCTCTGCAAAAAAATGCGACTCCAGATCGAAGGTGCGACTTGTGCAAATCTATCTCGGTATCGTCTAATGGCCGTTACGTCATCACCACTAGCAATTCCACTGTTCTGTGTCTCTGGAACATAACCAGTAGCCAACTAGAGCACTGCATCGAGTTGCCGGCAGCAATAAACCATGGATCAGGAATATCATTCATTTATGGTGGAAGTGCCGCGCTGTGTGCCTGCGTTGACGGCACTCTTCGTGTAGTAGATCCCTTCAATGGGGTGTTGACGCACACCATCAAGGTTCAAGATAACACAAAACTTAACTCTGTTTCTATGAGCGTGGAATCCGCTGGTAGGTATGCTGCAGTTGTGACAGGTACCAGTTCACTTCGATTGTATGACCTCCACATCCTGTGTGCAACACGTCAAGATTTTCATCCAAGGAAACTTCAGCTCTTTCAAAAGGGTGTAGTGGCTACGAAGGATGCAAACGCCAGCGATGCAGACCTGAAGACGGCGTATGCTGACAATCCAATGTCGACTGCTACGCCTTCACCCCCTCAGTGCGATTCAATATTAGAATCTATATTTTCGCCGCTAAATCGAAAATGTTTCCTGCACGGTGATGATGCACGTTTAATTGTTGGAAAGGCGACGTTCTCCAACCAGCGTGGTTCACTTGGTGCCCCACCTGGGCGTCGGACAAAGCTGACAAAAGCTCGTTGCGGACCTGGCTGTGTTGCTAAGGCTGCCCCAGCATCGTCTCACGCTGCTGCTCGATTCCCACTTCCCGACATTTTTTCAGTGTCAGAGGTTGACGTGCATCAGTCGAGGGGCGGAACACGGGCAGTGTCTTCCTCTGGGAATGGTGCACACCCCATACTTGGTGGCTCCAGGGAAAAACAAGTTAGTGCAGTCGGCACGGTGCTATTGCGAAACCTTTTGTACACATATGGGGAATACCCTAGGAATCACAGACTAGCCATGTGGCGCAAACTGTTATCCCTGCCCAACAATGAAGAAGCTTATGCAGCGCTCTTGTCCAAGGGAACCCATCCAGCGTTTGCTGAACTCCCACGTAGATTTCCCACAGCAGATAGGTTGTTATTGGCAAGGCTTCGACGTGTCGCCTCTGCGCTTGCGCACTGGTCTCCCATCTGTGCAGAAGCAGTCGTGGTACCTGGGATGCTATTTCCGTTCGTCAGGACCTGCAGGGGAGATGAAGTGTTTGCATTTGAAGCATTAGCCACTGTATTGCACAATCATACGCGAAATTGGTTCAGTTATTTCCCAGATCCGCCCTTCGTCTTGCTGAACAAAGTGAATTCTGTTGTCCAGAACCACGATCCTGAACTAGCACATCACTTGGAAACCTTTCCTGGTGGCCTTCACAACGTCGCTTGGCAACTTCTTAGTACCTTGTTTACCGATGTCACAACAGCTGATGAGTGGCTGCAGCTGTTCGATCACATACTCACGAACGGCAGTGATATGCTTCTGTATTTGACTTCGGGATTCATCATCACCTGGCGTGATACTTTCCTCAACGCACAAACGAGTTCGATTACTTTACCACAACTATTCATCCGTGAATCGGGAGTCAACGTGCCCCGTCTCTTAGGCATTGCGTATGAACTACGTGACAGTACCCCCTTAGGTTCCTTGACGGCCGACTCTAATTTGTCGCATGCAGAAAGCGTGTCTGTCTCTGAAACAGGTCTTACTAGCTTTTTCGTAATTCCCAAAGGCTCCACCTACCCAGTCTTTGAAGATTTTCCTCTGCATGCTTTAAAAATGACCCTCGATAGACGGGAGCGTGTCTGTGAGGATGAACACATGCTAATATCGCACCAGAACGGGGTGACGACTCTATCTAGGCGAACCGACGAGTTGCACTCCATGGAAATGGGATGGGAATCGGAGGCTGCTTTTTTAGCTGCCAGCGAGGATGAGTGCAAAAGTATTCGCGTCAACTTGCAGCGCACTGTGTATTCAGATTTAAAGCACTCAGAGCGAACGGAGCGCGCTATACGACTCCGTCAGCTTGAGATGATCGAGGGCGCGTACCAAGCAGCTCTACGACAGAAGAAGAACGAGTGGATCAGTGAACTGGAGAAGTTGCGCACTGAAGTCAACGAGCAACGGGAAAGCTTAATGGTACATACGAAAATAAATGGAGAGAAAGACCGGATTCACATCATGGAAGGCCAGACACGACAGCGTCTGATGGCGCTCGAATCAGAATTGAGAAATGAGGCAGAGCTATCAAGCGCGGGGGAAGAGGTGACAGAAGGGGAGTTTATATTGAAAAATATGGAGAAGGAAACCGTGTGCATACAAGTAGGCGAGTCCCAGAACTATAATTCGAAGACGGCGAGCATTGGTGAGAACCGCGACGCCGTGCGTGCATTGACTTGCTCAGGTAAGTATGACCATCTTAGAGGTGTTAGGGTGCCGTGCTCAGAAATTCGTCGTGAAACGCACGAACACCCGCCTGCAAGATTTGCGTCTCTCCCTGCTGTTGTGGACGATACGGTGGCAGTGTTGGCGGTGCTCATGGGCCAAATGTCGACAGCTGGAACAGTCGATCCATCGGCATTCGAGGGCATATCTCCACGGAAACGGCATGCACTACATGAGGATGATACTTCACTGAATAGTTTAATGTCGGACTCATCCATCAGTGGTGTATCCCCAGCGGGTTCTGACTCCTCATAGGGTTGAGTGCTGACAGGTACTTCTGGAAGTACCTTCGTACTTTCGAAAGTACTACTTCTGTAGGTTGTTTCCTGCCGATGATAACTTTGATATCCCTCACGTGCCAGTGAAATCACGTACCTTCGTAGATAGTTGTAGTGCCTCACAGATACCAGAGTATTCAACTTGTAACTACAACTTTGCGTATGCGACGTTGTTAATCTTAATAAGATCTTGCTTTAACTGTTTTCCTTACAGTGTGTCCATTGAAACTTATCTGTGGATACTCTGTTGAAAAGTTGACGACAATTCTGTGAAAAGCAATAGGGTCTTTCAAATGATTGGAGGACGCCGGATCTTCCCAGCTCGAAACTATATATAGAACGGATATATATATATATACAGTAGAACGGATGTGGCCCGAATGCAAACAAAAAATGCGACAGCCAGACCCTCATTTTTCTTTTTCAATGTCTAACCCTCTGAAGACAACACCACGTTGTGCACGATTTTCTCGAAATTCACACGTTACTGGCGAAGT
Source organism: Micromonas pusilla CCMP1545 (assembly GCF_000151265.4). Taxonomy (NCBI): domain Eukaryota; kingdom Viridiplantae; phylum Chlorophyta; class Mamiellophyceae; order Mamiellales; family Mamiellaceae; genus Micromonas; species Micromonas pusilla. Next base: position 1,114,523 of record NW_003315883.1, read on the forward strand.
TGCCGTCAATCTCATACCTGTCACTGCGTGTTTTCAAAAACGCCTTTAACTTCCACATCATGTTTCTTGGTTTTTTCACCTTTCCACCTAGCGCGGCAATGTGTGTCCTCGGGTGCCTCTTCAAATATTCAGTGACTTTCTGTGCATAGTCTTCATAGATTTCTTTCATATTTGGTGGGGTGCTGCAAGTGCTAGCATTCAAATGCGTGCCACGATCCGTGCTTGATTCGAAGCGCCTATCCGTTTTTGGATGGGCAACTGGCCTGGAAATATGACTCTGGTGTGTCTCATTCTTCGTGACATTCTCCTTTGCCCTTGAATAATCTTCGTCCTCAAAAATGTTCGACTGAAAGCTTAAACTCTCCTCTACTTGTTTGGGTTCCCCGAACATTTGCAGCGTGGATAATGCCAGACCCTCAACAGGGATGCTTTCGATGTTGGAGCCACCCGACTGTCGCAACCCTGTTACGTGAAGTTGGTTGGTGCCTGAGTTGCTCAGCGTGAAGTTGACATCGACCACTAAATCCAAACTGGCCTGCGCACATTTATCCAAATCAAGGGTACATAAAACGTACTCTTCGTCACCGCGACGAAGAATAAGAGAGTTGCGTCCAGAAACAGCGTCCACAGGGAGTGCCACCTGCGTCACGTGTACGTACTCATTCCTCTCGTTCACTTCGACGTGTAGCTTTTTCTTCGAAGGAATCGCGGCGCCCCAGAACTCAACAAACATCTACCAGCTCGAAAGTGGAATCAGCAAGAAGATGCCCGGCGTTGTAGGGCTATACGTGTATATACATAGCCCTACAAGTATTACACGAGTAACTGAGCTCTATCCCGTCGGGGCAAAACATATGAACGAGCACGAGCAACCCTCTCACACATATCACACAGTGTGTGTGTGTGTTATTTCAAGTCTCCGTGACGTGCAGTATCTACAACGTAGGGATAGCTATCTACAGTACCTTCGAAGGTACTTTCGTACTTTCGAAAGTACGAAAGTACCTTCGAAGGTACGAAAGTACTACGAAGGTATCTAGCTAATAGCGTTATTACGAAGGTACGAAGATATTAGCTAGTAGTCTACGAAGGTATCTCCTCGTACCTTCGTATCATACGAAAGTACAGTACCTTCGAAGGTACAGTACTTTCGTACGAAGGTACGAAAGTAGAAAGTACACGTCAAGTATGAAGATAAATATCTACAGTACCTTCGAAGGTAGGCCCTAGCTAGCTAGCTACAAAGTACGAAAGTACTAGCTAGCTAGCTACTTTCGTACTTTCGTACTTTCGAAGGTATTATGTTGTAGGCCCTATACTTTCGTACGAAAGTACTTTCGTACTTTCGAGAGTACAACGTTGTACTGTACCTTCGAAGGTAGCTAGCTACGAAGGTATCTATCTAGCTAGCTAGCTAGTAGGGCTACATGTAGCCCTACAGTACAGTACCTTCGTTCGTACGAAAGTACTTTGAAAGTACTTTCGAAAGTACACGTACTGTACTTTCGAAAGTACTTTCGTACCTTCGTACAATCGTACTTCCGTAGCTTTTTTATGACGAAGGTAGTTTTACCTCCAAACGGTAAAGTGAATTAACTCTCTCAACTTCGGAGGTATCGTATCATTTACGTCCGTCGAGCCAGGACTAGATATCTAATTGCCTGAACGATAGAATTGGCGCTTATTGATTTTTTCCTTGTCATCATGACGACGGAAAGAAGCTTTGTTCGCGAAATTCCCGAAATTCCTCTAGATAATAATGATAAAAATGATACGTCGAAAACGAGGAACGATGTAGACGTGGAAAACGGTAGAGGGGAACGCTTTCCGGTCAAGCAAGCGAGTTTTGGTCAAGACACCGAAACATCTGAAGACGCATCTTCCGGTAATTCCTCAGCTGAAGAGGATGAACAGTCTTGGATATCTTGGTTTTGTGGTTTGAAGGGAAACGAGTTCTTTTGCGAAGTAGACGAAGAGTACATCCAGGACGATTTTAACCTCAGTGGCCTGAGTACTATGGTTCCGTATTATGATTATGCACTCGATCTGATACTCGATGTGGAGTCCCCGAATGACGATATGCTGACTGAACAGCAACATGAGCTGGTCGAATCTGCCGCGGAAATGTTATATGGTCTTATACATGCTCGTTACATTCTTACAAGCCGTGGTATGGTTGCCATGCTTGAAAAATACAAACAGTGCCATTTCGGGCGTTGTCCACGGGTTTACTGCAACAACCACCCTTGCCTGCCAGTAGGAACATCTGATATTTTTAGGACAGCCACGGTAAAAACATTTTGCCCGAAGTGCGAGGCAAGTATTATTAGTTTTCTCCGGTGAAATTTTCGATCTGAAAGGTGATTCCCAGGACATTCATTTTCCAAGGAGTAAATATCAGGGAAATATCGATGGTGCATATTTTGGCACCACATTTCCCCATCTTTTTATCATGACATATGGATATCTGAAGCCCCAGAGGAGCTCAACCGATTACGTGCCAAGAATTTTTGGCTTCAAGGTACAGCAGTGCCTTCCTCTCTTAACACTAACTTACACTGAGGAGTGAACACTTCGCACATTTCTGACAGATACACGCCTCGAATGACACGCTGGCTTCGGTATCCTGCCAGCATCACCGAGCTGTCGCCTAATATTTTCATTCTTCCGGTGGGTACTCGACAGTGTGCAATTGAAGTCTGGAACAAAGGGGAAAGTGTCCTGTCAGGAGAACGACAAAAAGAACAGCTGTGTTCTTCAAGCTGGGTTCGTGCAGCCAGTAGGAGTAATTGAATTAAGTTTGTCTCGTTTTACTGTGGCTAAGATGACTCGTTGTCAAATGTGTACAGATATTTACTCGTATTCCAAGCTCCTCTCTTGCTGTGCGCCAATTGAAACACGTGCTATCGACCAGACATAAACAGAAAGGCCAAGGGTATTTCTTCAAGTAGTGTTCGGATACGATTTCATTATGCTAAGAGGACAGTTACGCATCCCATGGCCATGATCTCGATGTGCGCCATGTCGAAAAAGAACAAGTTTTGCTGTCCACAGAGCAGCTCCTTCTTTGTGCTGTTGAACTTGCGTTCACATCTACCTTCGAACTAACTTCCCTGTCGGGCTTCGAAAGTACTTCACTGTCGACCTTCACAGATTTACTTGCAATCATTTCGATTCCGGGCTGCGGAAACACGCGTAATCCTTTTAAGTGAATTCTTAACGCCTGGTAATATATAAAAATAGCAATACGGTGTGGAGTGCATGCATGCGTGAGAAACCGTCTCAACCCGGCTCGCTCACTACGAGCTCTTATTGCCCCTGTGTCCAGTTTTGCTGTCAGCGACGCTTCAAAGTATGTGTTGACTAAATGTGGGCCAACGACGCTAACTCGCACGGTTAACACTTGTTTCGGATCCGAAGCACTGATGTACCAATCACCGAACATGTCCATGTACGGAGAAACATGTACCGATTTGGGCACTAGCTGACCTGATGGATCGAAACTGAAGATGACGCGCTCATTCCAAGGGGTATTTGTGACTTCGGCGAGGCATAACTTCAGCGCCTCATCATCAGTAGTAGTAGATGCATTTCGATTTTCATAGCAGTAATAAATGCTTATTGGATTTTGGGCATATCCAAAGCTCCAGGGCACGGTTAAGAGCCGCACGCGTCCGTTTGTTCCACAACGCGCGCGTGCCTCAACTGCAGTCAAGTGGTCGCCAGCCTGCCCACTCCCAGTGAACCAACCAGGAGGCGAGTCCAAGTCAACAACGGCAAACCGTAACGGGTATGTGAAGGTATTCCGAATAGGACGCGTGCGTTCGTGAACGACACTCCCAAGAAAGAACGAGACTCCTTCGTGGGACTCAACTATCCACGTCTGTGGACGCAGGAGTGACAGGAATACACCGAGCGCAGCACGGGCAGAATGCCAAGTCAGTGTCCACAAGATGCACGCCACCTGAGCTGCTTGAATCAACAATTCTGATGTCATGCCAAGGATGTCTGCAGCAGTGGTGTCACTCTATTTCCGTGGGAAATGGTCGTACAGTAGCAGATTTCGTGATTTCTGCGTCAGCGAGGCTCACGGAGGTCCGTGAGGTTCTGTCGCTACGCTCAAGGTACGCCCCCGAAGTCTCATGATCCCACTAACGGTGCCTCCACGTCGCGTCGCGTCGGAGGCTAAAATCGAGCCCAATACTCGTAGTGAGATACCGCCTGGCGTTGGCGTTTCTTCTATGATACACATCCTATCATGTACGAAAGTACTTTCGAAAGTACTTTAGTACTTTGAAGTACAGGTACACGTACAGTAAATACGAGTACGTGTAGCTACGACAGACTACACGTACGTGTACAGCACTGCTACTCCTCAAGACTGCTACATGTGGGGCTACGACTACACGTGTACGTGTACACGTACACTACGTGTACTATCGGATGGGTTAGATAGAGCTCAGTCTTTTTGTAATCGGACATACACACTAGTGTACGTGTAGTTGTACTGTATGTACCCTGGCTTTCTGTTTCGCTACACGTGTAGAATGGCCCGTTTTTTTGCCAATATCACGTAACCTTAACAACTTTCCGGGCATGTGACTTTTTTGTCTTGAAAAATGCAAACCGCACAGCCGTCGCGGTGAAGCCGAAGACGCTTGATTGAGGAGGCTATGAGGAGGAAGATGTTCTGGCACGACGGCGTCGCGCTCGCGCACGCGCTCGCCCCCAACCCCCCCCCCCCCCGCGCCGCCGCGCCGCCGCTTCCGCCAGCTGAACGCGTCGACGCCCTCCCCCGGCGCGTGCGGCGTCCGGTTGGTCCCTCGCGCCAGCAGCCGCCGACACCGCCGGCATCGGATCTACACATGTACGTTTTCGTGTCTTCACACGAAAATCTAGCAATTAAAAAAAAGGCCTACATTCTCTACGTGTACAGTCCTTCACAGGGATAGGAATGACGAAACGGTGTAGAGTACGTGTAGTCAGGGTCATCAGAAATTTGGTCTGGCTCGCCGATTTCCCGTGTATTTGGTCTGCCCCCGAAAATCCCCCGAAAATCTGGGAAATTACCGTACTCCCAAATTAGGAAACCCCCCCGTAGTTTTGGGGTACACGGTACAGTAGTGTACTACAGTACGTGAGACTACGTATAACGTGTACATGTACACGTGTACGAAAGTACTTTCGTACTTTCGAAAGTACGAAAGTACTTTCGAAAGTACGAAAGTGTACGTTTTAGTGTGTCCGAAGAAAATCTAGACGTACACGTGTAGCCCTACGTGAGTCTCCTACGTGTACTGTACGTGTACACGTACAGTACACGTAGTCACGTACTGTATCTCATAGATAGCCCTATGAATAAGTACATTTGTACACGTACTTCCGGAAGTACACGTACAAATATTTTCGAAAGTACTTTCGTACTTTCGTACTATTTTTTCCATAATAAATGTACAGTACACTGTACAACTACACACCTACACAGCTACACACGTACTTTCGAAAGTACTTTCGTAAAGTACGAAAGTACACGTGTACTGTACACGTACTGTGATATTTATCATAGGGGGAGCCCTAGCTAGATAGATACCTTCGTAATTTATCTATTTCCGGAAGTACATGTAGGAGTCATGTAGGCAGGGTAGTGGCAGGGCTGTTGTAGCAGCTACGAAGGTAGCTACCTTCGAAGGTACTCGTACCTTCGAAGATAGCTAGCTAGCTAGCTAGGGCCTACGAATCGAAGGTACGAAGATAGATATACCTTCGAAGATAGCTTGGTATGATACGGAAGTACGAAAGTAAGTTGTTATGGAAGTACTTTTCGTACGAAAGTACTTCCGTATTCTATCTTCGTACGGAAGTACTTTCGTACTTTCGTACTTTCGTACGAAAGTACTCCCGTAGTTGTACTCCGGAAGAAACGGTTGACTTTTTAGTGATACGGGCCTACGTATACTTCCGGAAGTACTTTCGAAAGTACCTTCGATATGAGACGGGAAGATAGATAGCTAAGTACGCCACACTCGGTCGTCCGCCGATCAAAGCGCGCTGCGCATATTTCTTCCGTATATGCAATTGCTGCGCGGTCTGACAAAGGGAGGCGAATAGCACTGGACAAAACTGTTCAACTGGTTTCGTCTTGTGCGCTTTTGAGTATTTCTAGCTCTTCTCTTCTGTGACATCAAGTTTCGTCGATGCACGCCCTGTGCTAAAATAGGGAAACGTACCGTTCGTTGCGTTGATGCTTGACGTGTCTTGTTTCTTTGTGCCAAAAGAATATCAATACAGTTGCGTATCTCTGCGATGTTATCCGATGAAAGGGAAACAAACGGCCCTCAGAACTTCGAGTGGGTGCGAAAAACTTGTTCTCGGTTTTGATATTTCTTAAGTGTTCAAACTCGTTTCTGGTTTATATACAGAGCTCGATCGAACGTCTGTGCGCTGTTATCTCGGTTCGATTCAAGGTGAGCACGGCATTTCTCTCGGAGAAAACCCTGGATTTCTAGTTTTGAAAATGGGCAAAATAGGCGTGCACTTCACGAACTAAAAGCTATGAACTGTGTACTTCAGACCTCCAAGTATGATTTCCTCTTCGTCGTCTATTCTTGCAGGAGCCAGCTTTCGACACGTCTCTGAAAACTTCTGAGGTCCTAATTTCTTACAATCCTAATGACGATCTTGCAAGATTGCTATCATCGCTCCTAGCAATTAAGAGCGCAGTCAATGAAGTAGTCTACGCCCATTATGTTGGTTTTCATCGCTCAATATCAAAATATGCTGATATTGTTCATGTTTTTGACCACATCCAGCAGATTGTAATGTCCATGAGTTCGTCATTCACCACTGCAAGAGGATGTCTACGCTGTGAAAAGGGCAGCTTCATTGAACACACGAGAGCATGGGTTGAAACTATTACTTTGCAAGATTTAAATTATAGACTCCTCGAGGTCCTGAGTGTAACTTGTTTTCCAGAGAGGACACGCTTTTTTCTGTCCGGCGGTCATTATCTACCTGCTGTCGTGCTTGCTGTTGAAACCAACTCAATATTCGCCGATCTGTGTTTTCATCGTTCCGGTTCTGTTTTGCAAAATATTTTTCAGGAGTACTCAACTCACGCGAAGGCAATATGTAAAGCGGTTTCAGCAGAGCTCACTAGTGCTGTATTTCTTGGGCACATAAAGAATACGTGTAGTTCTTCCTACCATTTGAGCCTGTTTACCAAAGTACAACCTCGTAAAAGTCAGTGGGGTGATATGTTAATTGCGTGCTCGTCTGGGAAAGAATTGATAACTTTCTTTGGCAGACTTATGGGATATTTGGCAGGTCAACTAAGTTCAGATTTTTTTCTCTGCCCTTGTTCTTTTGTACTAGACGGGGCAGGACATGAAACCCTTAAGATTTTTCACAGGGAGCTTTTGCAGTGTTGTCACCGTAATCTGCTCATAGATTTCTTTGCCAGCAAAGTCTTCGCGCATCAAGTGAACTGTGTTCGGCTTGGACAATATCATCTTGTTCTTCAGTCTGTTTTAGAGCACATCCTCAACTCTTATCAAGTAATCCTCGCGAACATAGGGCAGGTCAATGATCTTAGAAGGGAAGTCGTCCAATTCAACTTCATTTCAAACGAGTTTCACCAGAATATCTGGATTGATGTAGCTCGAGTTGTTGTCGATGCCCTCTCTAAAACGCTGGATAGAACCGTCATGAACCTCAGTGGATGCACATTGTCGAATATTTTTCGCTGGGAAATTTGCGATTTTGAGTATGGACTCAACTCAGCATTTTCTAAATCAGGTAATGGCCAAAGGTTATGCCTATTTAGAGATGCTGATGAGCTTAGATCATTCACTTTTCAATGGAACCGTGGTCGCAAAACGATGTGCGAAACCGAGAAGTCGAAGAAACCGTACCACGTCGACCTATGTAAGAAAAGCTCGGGCTTCCAAGCCAAAACTATGGTTTGCCACTTGGCTGAAGTTACTCGAGCGGCTCAGCGGCTACAGCGAACATTGGGTTTACCAGACTCACGCACGCGTGGGATTTTTGATGAGTACTTGGCATGGACTATCCTTGTCAAGACTTCACAGCGCTTAACATGCGATGCATAATTTGTGGTGCAAAAGGTCTTCAGGATATGCCAATCTTTGTCTACAGGAGTACTTCGAAGGTAAATATTTTCTGATCTTCAGGGAATATTTTTCCTTTGCAATTCTGTCCGTGATAATTCCTGTGAAGGTTTGCGAAAAAGTTTCGGGTGAAGTTTTATGCGGATCTCGCAATTCATCGTGCAGCGTATTACGAACAGAATTCTCACCAAAACAGCCGTTTTATAAAGACAAGAAATATTTTTTCGAAGTGCGAAGTTTTCTTCCTGCAACCGTGAGCTCTCCTCCTCCAGTTCAAAGACCCTAAGCCGCAAATGTTGAACTCGAATTTCTCGTTCTTGTGCTTGCGCCTTCTCGCTTAGTGGGATGCAATGCGTGTTCATCTGATTTTCGCCGAACTCCTTTCAAGTTTCTAGAAAGAATCTTTGTAAGTTCGTGGTGTGGAAACTTCTCTTAGCCAAAGCATTTACCTTCGTAGGGCTAATGTAGCCCTCGAAGGTACGGAAGTACTTCCGGAAGTATGACTACATGTACACGTACAACGTACTTCCGGAAGTACTTTAACTATGCTGTACTTCCGGAAATAAAAGTTCCGAAAGTATCATACTTCCGTACTTTCGAAAGTACGAAAGTAAGTAGCCCTACGTGTACTTCCGAACAACGTGTGCCACTCGTGTGCCTGCTACCTTCGAAGATATTTCCGGAAGTACACAATACACGTACAGTACAACTACTGTACTTTCGAAAATAGTTTACACGTACAGTACGTGTACCTTCGTACCTTGGTAGGCAATAAATAGTGATACGGAAGTTGTACTGTAGGGCCTACTGTAGATACAAGATAAAGTACCTTTGGCTACGAGGGTATTCTATCTTCGTACAGCGTTGTACCTTCGGAGGAAGTACTTCCGTACTTTCGAAAGTATTCTATTTCCGTAACTCCGTAGTGTACGTGTACGTGTAGTTGTACTTCCAAGACTCTTCCAAGTACGAAAGTACTACATACGGAAGTACGAAAGTTCCGTACTTCCGAAATATGATACGTGTACAGCTGTACAGTACACGACTACACGTAGTTGTAGTACTGTACCTTCGCGTATGCCCTACGTGTACTGCACAGTATTTAGATGGCGAACTGATACCGCTGTAGGCTGTACGTGTACGTGTACGTGTACAGTACTTCCGGAAGTACTTCCGGAAGTACTTTCGTACCTTCGAAGGTACTTTCGTACGTGACTACGTTGTACAGTAACGGTGTAAAGCTGTAAACGTAGATAAAATAAACGTTGTACGGAGTACGGAAGTACAACGTGGTACTTTCGTACTTTCGTACGAAAGTACTTCCGGAAGTACAACGTACACGTACTTTCGTACTTTCGAAAGTAATCTTCTCGTACAGTTCTGTACACGTACGTGTACTGTACACGTACGTGTATTTCCGGAAATATCTATTTCCGTACTGTACTTTCGAAAATAGATAACAACTTACTTTCGTACGAAAGTACAAAATGATACTGAAGTACTTTGTACTTTCGTACGTGTACAGTACACGTACTATTGTACACGTACAGCTGTACTGTAGTGTATTTGTTGACCGGATTAGAGAGATCACGAATGCTGATTGCTGAACGTGCCACGTCGACAACGCAACCCAACTACAAGAAGAAAACCTCCTCGCGGCGGACACGAAGCTCAGTCGTTGCACTGGTATCAAGTCGACCTTAAAGTTCATTACCACATGGCTACGCATGCTGCATTTGCGAAACTCTCGGCTGGGGCGGTTTCTTCAGCGTTCGGACGCACTACCTCATCCCGCGTCGCAACGATGTTCGGGTCTGCTGACCCTAAAGTTGAACGCATGCTCCGAGGTGCCATGGTGGCGGCTGCTGCGAGGTTTGGCTCGAAGCACCAAGCTGAGATCAGATCCGTACTGTCCGATGACGCTGCATTCACTGGTCGACGTGACGCACTGAAGAAGGCATTGCTCGGGGTGGGGCAGCCCCCCCTGGAACTATGTATAGCTTGTTTCTTTTCGCGTGACTCCTTCTTCGTAGTGCGCACACTTACGTCTCGAAATTTCCACTGCAACGCAGGCAGCAGCTCTTTTACCCGTTTCTGAAGCATCTGCTGCTGATGATCAAGGCGTGGCATCATCTCGCATGTCTTACTCGCGTTTCTTGGTGAGTATTGACACTTCGACAACCCCTTCCAATCCACAACTCCTCCGTGTATTGCTCCAGTTGCGAAACGAACGCTATTTTCCTTATCGCGATCCTTTTTCTCAGATTCCCATTCGTCCCTCCTGAATCTTTTCAACTATTCCACAGGAATACCTTGATATAGGAAGAGTTAAGAAAGTTGATTTGTATGAGAATGGTACCATCGCCATAGTTGAGGCGGTGTCTCCTGAGCTCGGAAATCGCGTGCAGCGTGTGCGCGTCCAGCTTCCTGGTACGTCCGCCGAGCTCCTCGCCAAATTCCGGGAGAAGAACATCGACTTTGCCGCTCACACGAACACGGAGGATGGCTCTGCCGTATTCCTCAACTTGCTGGGTAACCTCGCGTTTCCTCTTCTACTCGTCGGTGGCCTTTTTCTGTTGACGAGACGCAACCAGGGAGGTGGAGGGATGCCTGGCGGCATGGGTGGACCTGGTGGCAACAACCCAATGGCATTCGGAAAATCCAAGGCCAAGTTTCAGATGGAACCTAATACTGGTGTGACATTTGACGATGTAGCTGGTGTTGATGAGGCAAAAAATGATTTCATGGAGGTCGTCGAGTTCCTGAAGCGCCCTGAACGGTTCACGTCTGTTGGGGCAAAAATTCCAAAAGGTGTCCTTCTGGTCGGACCACCGGGAACAGGTAAGACCTTGCTCGCGAAAGCCATTGCAGGCGAGGCAGGCGTTCCTTTTTTCTCCATCTCTGGCTCAGAATTCGTTGAAATGTTTGTTGGTGTTGGTGCATCCCGCGTCCGTGACTTATTCAAAAAAGCCAAAGAGAATGCTCCGTGCATTGTTTTCGTGGATGAGATTGACGCTGTCGGTCGTTCCCGGGGCACCGGAATCGGCGGTGGCAACGATGAACGTGAGCAGACACTAAATCAGCTTCTCACCGAAATGGACGGCTTCGAAGGGAACACCGGTGTCATTGTTGTGGCCGCTACCAACCGTGCTGATATTCTCGATCCCGCTCTTCTTCGACCGGGACGCTTCGATCGGCAGGTGAGTGTTGATGTTCCTGATGTCAAAGGGCGAATCGAGATCCTAAAGGTTCATTCTAAAAACAAGCGTCTTACTGAAGACATTGATATTGAGACCATCGCAAAGCGCACCCCTGGATTCTCTGGAGCTGACCTTTCCAACTTACTTAATGAAGCTGCTATTCTGACTGGGCGTCGTGGCAAGGAAGCCATTGGCATCTCTGAGATAGATGACTCAGTTGACCGCATCGTCGCAGGGATGGAAGGCACTCGCATGACCGATGGAAAAGCAAAGTCTCTTGTTGCCTATCATGAAGTCGGACATGCCATCTGTGGTACCCTAACACCTGGTCACGATCCAGTTCAGAAGGTAACGCTCGTACCGCGAGGTCAAGCAAAAGGGTTGACATGGTTCATTCCAGGCGAAGATCCATCTCTTATCAGCAAGCAGCAGATATTTGCGCGTGTTGTCGGTGCCCTTGGTGGTCGCGCAGCAGAGGAGATCATTTTTGGAGCTGCTGAGGTTACCACTGGCGCTTCAGGTGACCTTCAACAAGTTGCTAGTATGGCAAAGCAAATGGTCACAACCTTTGGAATGTCAGACGTGGGCCCCTGGGCTCTTAACGATCCTTCTTCACAGGGTGGAGATATGATCATGCGAATGATGGCCCGCAATGCGATGTCTGAGCAGCTTGCTAATGACATCGATATTGCAACCAAACGTATTGCTGACGAAGCATATGCTGTAGCACTTTCACAAATCAAAGATAACCGTGAAGCGATCGACGTGATTGTTGAAGAGCTACTTGAAACTGAAACTATGGACGGTGAACGGTTCAGAGAGATACTATCTCAATTTGCTGCAATCCCTGACGAGAACATTCCCCGCGAAATCGTGTTAGTGTGAAAAACCAGTAAACATTTCAGTTTGTACATATCACAAATCTTGGCAGTGACGCTTTTCGTGAGATGGTTTTCGCCCTACTTAAAGCGCACACATCATGGAACCCATAACCTCAGGGTACCCGACATGGAGAAAGTCGCCAATACAGCACGGTGAGGATGGTGACAAATGCCCAGGGGAAGCTCATCGTGAGCCAGGAGCAGTTTCTCAACTTCACTGCTTTTCACTGAAAAAAAAATCACGTTTCCATCTTCCCTAAGGATGTAAATCCAGTCGCATTTCGGCGACACGACACACGACACGAAGTCTCCTTTTCCAAGTTTGCAACTAAATGACTGAGCGACTTGCCCACGCGAAGTCATAACATGCACAGTGTTCTTCGTAGTACACACCACGAATTGACCAGGAGAGTTGTTGAGTGGAATAATACATTTTATAGCTGCCCTTCTTCCTGACGAGTCCAAAACAGGTGGATACAACTCCTCAATGATTTCCATGCTCTTGGAATCCCAGACTTGAACTATCCCATCTAGTGTGCCTGTTATGATCTGAAACCCATTGGTAGTGTACTTCGCATCTTTCACAGTGCGTTCACTGGACAACTCCTTCAACATTTTTCCAGACTTTATTCCATGTATGCGAACAGCACCATCAGTTGAGACGCTCAAAAGCTGACTACTGTCATAGTTGAATACCACAGAGCAAATCCCTTGAGGGTGTGCCTTTTCAAACTTACGAATACATTGTCCCGTATTGACTTGCCAAACCTTCACTTCTCCGTCCAGAGAGGCTGATACCAACAAGTCACTGTTCCTTGAAAAGTCGAGTGCAAGAACAGAAGAACTGTGCATAAAAAATAACTCCGCCTCTTGGTAGTGAAGGTTTCGCTCAAGTTTCCCTGAGAACCAGTTCCATAGTTCTACGAGGCCATCCACTGAACCCGTGGCAAGCAGTTGACCATCTGAGGAGAAACATGCACACTGAGGACAAGTTTTCAATCCGAAATTTATGGTGCAGTGCTCGGAAGCTGGACAAGCCTCAACTGCATCCACTATGGCTGCATTTGCGCTGCGAAAGAGATCGAAAAAGTGATCAGGCGATAATTTATTTTTCTCCCTTTGCCACTTGAGTGCCTGTCCTATCAGCGTTAACATTTGAGAAGGGGGCGCAACTGTAATCTCCCGTAGTAGTGTTTTTGCCAAGGACGCTCGGGGTATCTTTTTCGGCAAATCAAAATGATGATTATCTATGTTCGATCGAGTACTGCACTTCACCAACCGCTCAAGTTTCGCAAAGCGAGAAGGTTGCTCCTGACGCATGATATTCATCACCTTGGTTTGCATAAGTAAAAAGACTGTGTCAAACTCCTTGAGATGAATCATTTCCAGTACAATTTGTTCGACTAAGTCCTGAAGCACCTGTTGGGGCAAATGAAGTTGAGAAACCTGCAAAAGAACCTCATCCCAACGCCCATGCATTATGTTGTCAGTGAGTATTTCTCCACTGAATATTGTGTTCAGAGCAACCTGGGTGTAAATAAAATTATTTTGTCAGGTAGAATTCGCAACACTCTACAAAATAACGCGTGGGGTTGTTCACATTTTAAATTACAGAAACTATCAGTCGGGGTTGGATATGATCATGTGGAAATTCAAATTCAGACACCTGACATTCGTCTTGAATAGCGTAGTAAGACTGCGTGAGTTCGTTTTCTCTGCAGAACTGGAGAATAACTTTTACGATGTCCGAAGAGTCGACCTCCAGTTTCTGAGACATGGTGTCAAGCGCAACTTAGAATGGTGACTTAGAATGTTGCCTTCAGCACAAAAGTGCAAAGTTCTGAAGAGCCGGAAAATATCTGATGATCATCCGGGCCACTGGAGTTGTGGGAGGCGAAAGTGAGAACGACGTTGCCTTCTTATAAACTGTCTTTGACACTGTTCAACTCGTAGCCCTACGTGTACAGTACACGTACTCGAAGTACAAACGTACGAAAGTACTTTCGTACGAAAGTACAATACGAAAGTACTTTGTACTTTCGTATCAGCGCCTCCGGCGCTTCGGCCGTCGGTAGTTGGGAGAAGGGGCCCGGGAGCGTATTTAGTCTGAAGAGTACGAAAGTTCGCGTACAGGCTAACCTGGTGAAAGGCTCCTCCGCGTTCTCGCGCGGCGTGTCGTCGGGATTCCTTGGATACAGCCGCCCCATATCTCCGGCGCGCGCGCGCGAAAGTGCCGCTCCCGCGCGGCGTCGTTGTCGTTCGAGGACGACTTCATCGTCACCCCGAGGTGCAGTTTCCGCGTAGTAGTACGAAATTCGCGTACTCATTTCAGACTAACAGAGGGGTGGGATTTTGGATACGGGGCGCCAAACGCGTATTTATTGGTTGACATTTTCGTCCCTAGGTCGTGAAAAATGCCAGTCGCCGTCGCCACGTCCAAGAGAGAGGAAAAAAAAAGTTCCTTTTTCCACCCTGGCGATCAAAACATACAACCCAGAAGGCGAAGTTTCACCGCTGACGATAAGTTTATAAACCCTTGCGCGTCCGATGAAGTCGTTGCGGGCTCAGCCCTTAACCCGATCAGATAAAACCTTGAATATTCGACTAAATCTGGAAGCGCGAGCCCGATCAAAATTAGGGCGCTGCTTTGGCCGCACCGCCGAAACGCACGTGATTGGTCGAAATTTCACTCCCGGAGGCCGGAAGCGAGCCCAGATGGGAGAAAGTGCTAAAGCACTTCCCCCAAACTGTACGTGCACGTGTACACGTGTACGCGTACGTGTACCTGTACGTGCAACGTGTGTAGCTGCGTACCTTCAGGTACGAAGGTAGGCGGCCAAGTTACCTTTTATTCGTAGTATGTACGTGTACAGAAGGTAACGTTGTACTCTCAAGTACGAAGGTACGAAGGTACGAAAGTACTTTCGTACTTTCGTACTTTCGTACTTTCGTACGAAAGTACACATAGTGTGAAGTGTGAACTGTAGATAGCTAGATACGTCCTGTAAAAAAATACTTTCGGTACTTTCGAAAGTACTTTCGTACTTTCGAAAGTACTTTCGTACGACTTTCGTACTGTACGTGTAGGCCCTACCTGTATAAAAAAAGTGTGCGTGCAACAGTCGTGCAACCCGTTGTACGTGTACTGTACGTGTACAGCTGTAGCCCTAGCCAATGTGGCTATCTAACACAGCGAAAGGATATTATTAGAAAGGATGACGAAAGGTCGAGCGCGCGGTTAGCTGTAACATCGCGCAGAAGCCGTTTGGGGATCTGTAACTGCACAGCATATTAGATGACATCCTCCGCGAGGTGCGCGAATTGACCACGTCCGTGTCTGAGTCGTATGCGCAAAGCATAGACTGGCGCGATCGCGTCGATTTGTAAAAGAGCAACTTTCTTCGCAGCTACAGCCTCGACCCGCGGAGTTCAACTGCCGACGCAAGAGATCGTGTTTTTCTTGCGCCGCGCGAATTTTGAATATGCGCTAATGTGTTCATGCGATATACTCACGAAGTTTTTTTACGTTCGGAACTATTTCCACGAAGTTTCGACGTCGCGTACGCGAGCTCAGGAGACGGCAAATGTTTCGTAACGCCGAGTCTGTTTTGCAAACGACGAATCTGTGCGCCGGGACAGCCTGATTCAGCGCCACAGTTGTATAAAACTCGCTGGAATGATCATTTACGCTGCCTGGTTGATGTTCGCTTTGACGCGCCGGCCGCATCCGCGGCGCGCGCCTCTCTAACTGCCCTCCCGCGGTGCGGCAGTTCAAAGGATGAGCTCATCCTTTTAAAAAACGTACTACTGTACGCTCTGACAAGTTGCTCATTTTTAACTGAAATAATAATAGATACTAAAGTACTTCCGTACTTCCGTACGTGTACAGTAGGTCAGTACACGTACGTAGGGCTATGCCAGTGCATTTGCCACTCATTAGAGAAAATTTATTATTCCGCCGTCGCCGTTTTCGGGGTGAAAAACAGCGACGATAATAAATTTGAAACCAAAACCCACGTCACGTCGCGCCGTTGACAGGCGCCGTCGCAACGGCGAATCCCGTCGGCTCCGATTCGGAGCCCGCGCAGTTCGCTGTCGCCGTTTTTCCCCGCGACGTGAAGGCTCGTTCCTGCTCTGTGCGCGGAATCGATCAAACCGCCCCGCGCGCGGGCAGCGCGCGTCGCGGCGGCGGAGGCGGCGGCGGAGGCGGCCGCGAAGCGGCCGCGACGCGCGCACAGCGCGCGCGCACAGCGCGCTGGGCGCGCGCTGTGCGCGACCGCCGCGACGTCGTCGCGGCGGCCCGCGCGCCCGTGACGCCGTCGCCGCGGGGCGCTTTCGCATCTTTTTCGGGCGAGCCCGACGACGACCCGAAGACGCGGATGAGGTCGAACGACGACGCATATCGAATCGTCTTGGCTGCGATCTTCACCTCAGATTCTCGCAGATGATCATCACAATTGAGGTCCCGTGACCGAAGTTGACCATCGGCGCCGTCGTCGCCGCCGCCGCGAGAGGAACGCCCGCGGAAGGGGGGGGGGGATCGGGGTCGGACTTCGGAAGGTCCGACACCCACCGACGGAGCGGGGATGATCGCGAGTTCGCGAAGGTTAAGGCCGATTTTGAGTCCGCGATCCCGATCACGATCGCATTTTGTCGTGAGGATCGAGGGTACGCTGCCGCCGCCACCGCCGGCGGCCGCCGCCGCCGCCGCCGTGAGCGTCGGACGGACCCCGGGACCGGGGTCGGGACGAGGGCGTCGCCGCCGGCGTCGCCGGCGCCTCGCCGGCGAACCGAGGGTGACCCCGACCTCCCCAAGGCTGGGATCGACGTGATTGTGTGTCACGCGGAGGAGGACAGCATGTGCCTCGACGCCGCCGCTGCGAGTCGTGCGGCATCGTGCACTACTTCGAAGCGCACGGGTTGTCTCGCGACGACGACGACGCGTCGACAGAAGCCACGGGGGGGTGCGTTTCGCGGGACGACGCGACGAGACGCGTGGGAGACGGACTTCGGCCGGCGCGCGCACGCGGCGGCGGCGCGCGCGGAGGCGGACGCTCGCGACGCGGGGGGCACGCTGACGCCGCGCGAGGACGCGGCGACGGCGATGGACGCCGCGTCGCTCGGCGCCGACACCGCCGCCGCCGCCGTCGCGTCGACAGAAGCCACGGGGGGGTGCGTTTCGCGGGACGACGCGACGAGACGCGTGGGAGACGGACGTCGGCTGGCGCGCGCACGCGGCGGCAGCGCATGCGGAGGCGGACGCGCGCGACGCGGGGGGCACGCTGACGCCGCGCGAGGACGCGGCGACGGCGATGGACGCCGCGTCGCTCGGCGCCGGCGCCGCCGACGCCATAGAATAATAATAAATTTCCCCGGTTTAACGCCGTCGCGTTCCGCCGTCGCGGGCGTCCTATTAATAAATTCCTGAAGAGATTTCACCGGCCGACGTTGCCGTTCGATTGCGACGTTGATCGGTGCCGTCAGATAGACCGACCGAAAACGGCGACGGCGGAATAATAAATTTTCTCTATTTGCCCTATTGGATAAACACAGCGAAGATGAATACGAAGGTATTACTGTACTGTAGGCCTACTTCCGGAAGTACGGAAGTACACGTACAGTAACGCGTTGTACCTTCGTACGTTGTACACGTACATGTACACGTACTGTACGTGTACAGTACGTGTACACGTAGGTCTAAAATGATGAGCGTACTAAATATATTTCACTCCATTGTTTATTATTTATTTCACTCCAATTCATGCCCTTGTACATGTACAGTTGTACAAGTGTTGTACACGTACAGTCGTACACGTACGTGTACAGCTGTACACGTTACAGTACGAAGGTACGTGAGTAGTAACGCGTTGTACGTGTATGTAGCTATGTCGTACAGTACTAATGTATGTAGAATTATTTGACATTTGCCCTAAATTTCACACTATGGAGTCACCACCTACGTGTAGCTACGTGTACGTGTACACGTACGAGTAGCATAGCTACACCGTAGAGACGAAAGCACAGCAGAGAGTTTAAACGCCGAGAAGCGTGTGAAGCACTCACTGTGACGTTCCACGACCTCTGAAATACTTCCCGACTAATCGAAGAAGTGAAGTGTCTTAAAGCACGTCAATACGTGAACAGGGACAAAGTACCAATAGTACGGGGCGAGTCCCTTGTGGACTGCCTGCAGAAGGGAAACTCGGGAGAGCAACGTACTTTTTGCGGGCCACCTGGCTGTCCTCTCTCCGCGGAACAATGGACGCTCAGAGACTTTCGCTTCTCAAGCGCAAGCTTGAAACACTTAACTACGATGGGAAACTTGATCCGACATCTGCTCCGCTTACTGAAAAGGCATGTCACACTCGCTGCGTTTTTAACTGTTTCCACCGTTTCAGCTGAGGCGCTCGTCAAAATCTGTCGAATTCAAAAAAGTTGTGCTCTCGCACGCTTCTTTGAACTCAAACGGACGAAGACCTTGGTACCATTTTTACGATCATGATAAGATATGATGATTATGACGTTTATTTCCATCGCTACTCTCGTCACCGTGCACAGATCGTGGAAGACTTGATGAATGCCACCAACAGCTACCGTTCGCTCAAGATAAGAGTGACGAAGCAGGGCCAGGAATTGGAGTCATACCAAACCAAGGTTAGTTAGACTTCACCCACCTTATCTCCCGATGTAAAACATTCTCTCTCGATTCGTACAAATTTCCAGTGTTCGTGATCGTGTCTGCTGCTACGATTTTATAGGTTTTCAGGACACTGGGGAAGAGCGCTGAATCACTAAACCTCAAACCTGCCTTGTCTGTTTCCTTCTGAACAGGTCGAAGTCATACGACGCGAAAACGGAAAGATCATAAAGGAGAACAGCGCGCTACATATGGAAATGATAGCAAAGGATGAGAAGTGTGATGCACGCCTGCGCGAAGCAGCTATAGAGGCCCGTAAGCTCGAGGAACGTGTCTCGGAGCTCAAATTCTGGAAGGAGCAGCACGCGAACAGATATCGTGAGCTTGAAAAGGTCCACGAAGGAGTCAAAGCCAAACTGAATCATGTCATCAACGGTAATATAAACAAAACTCGCAGCGTGGCGTCCACTTGTTACGACGTTGAGGCACGCATGCAGCTCACTACTGCACTTCAGGAGGCTGCATCTGATGCTACGAATATGGTCACATCAAACGAGTGTTTTGAAGATCTAGTTGCGACAACTGACAAGCGTGTCGCTGCACTCCAGCGACATCTGAATGAAGCTCAGGCTGAGCTTGCGCGCATGGAGGCTGAGGTATGCGCCTCAAAACGTGCTGTCATGGCTCGGGACATCGAAGTAAGGCGACTCAATAGCCTTCTAGACGGAGGGCAACTGGACCTTGACAGCCTTGTGCACAAGGCAGAAATTCAGGCCAAGAATGATCGTATTATAATTCTCATGAAACAGGTGGAATCACTCACGCTTCAAAACGCGGAGACCGTGAGCCCTTATCACGCAGAATCTTTCGAGGAGCAGAATGGCGTTGGTACGTCGCCAGTCAAAGAGGCAAAAACTGATAATGCCACATTTGACGGGCAAAATATCGACCAGAGTGCGGTGCACAGTTCCAAAGTTGTGGAGGGTCAGCTTGCCGATACAAACTACTCTCAGCTGCTCATAACGTCACAGAACGAGACGGAAGAGCTGCGGCGAGAGCTTTCTAGGATACAGGTTGAGCGTGATAACGCGATCAGCCTCTCAATGCAACTTAAGGAGGCCACAGGTGCAGCAGCAGCTGCCGTCGCCCAGCATACGGGATTCACTGACGATGTCGTGCGGAACGCTGTTGCAACTGCACACGTCTCTGATCATCATAATGACGAGCTACTTGAGTGCATAGTTAATGCTGTGGAAGCACGCGATGCCGCTGAATCTCGAGCTGCAGAAGCCAACGCACAAGCTAATCGCGCAAAATTGTTACTTGCTGAGGCTGTGACTGAGATGCAGCGCTTACGCAACTTTGCGGAACAATGCGAAGAGCAACGTGACGAAATCATTTCAGCAGCAAGATCTGCAGAGGAAGCCGTGGAAAGATACAGAGCTGAGAGTGGATTACAACAGTCTACTCTCGAATCTCTCAAGGGGAGGGCGTATTCAGCCGAAGCTGAACAGCGTCGGCTAGACGGCTTGCTGCGTGAAGCTAGTGACGAGGTCAAGTTTCTGCGAAAGCAGTCGCATGCAGCGACAACAGCTAAGAACGAAGCCCTCGAAGTGGCGGCAGCTGCTGACGATGAGCGTTCCTGTGCAGATGTATCAATGGGTGCACTTCGTCACGAACTAAGTATCGCTAGAGAACGAGGGCAAGAACTGGAAGTACACGCTCGTGACGCAGGTGAGGCTGAGGTTAGAGCGAGAGCTATCGCAGCCGAAGCTGTCGCAGAGGCGGAGAGCGCTCTCATGGCAAGCGAGACTCGCGTATCAAGGATGCCTGGGGCGTTTCATTCATCTCGTGTCGTAAAACAGCTTACTGATGAACTTGAACGTGTTCGTGTGGCACTCGGGGTAGCGCTTGATGACGCTGCTGCGGCACAGGCCAGGCTGAGCAGCGTGGTTTCGACATCAGCTGTTTCGGCCAAACGCGCTACAGTGCTTGAACAGGAACTTGAGGCTGAGCGTGAAGCCCGTGTACATGCAGAAACATGCCTTGATGCTGCTGAAAATGCTGTTACTGCCGCACGGACTGTAGCAGAGAATTATGAGCTCGACGTCGCACGACGAGTGAGAGAGCTTCAAGTCGCTACAGCTGAACGTGATGATGCGCGCGCCGACGCGAGTGCAGCTTTGAGTGCCCTGCAAGAAGTGAGGGACCGCGCCCGCGCTGATGCAGATGCAGCCAGTGAGCTACGACGCGACGCCGAAATTTGCAAACGAGAAGTGGAGCAGCTAAAGACACTCGTGGCTGGTCTCAATAACACTCGAGATGATCTCGTGCAGCGTCTCCAGCTTGCACGTAAACATGCTCGCAAAGCAGCTGAGAAAATGATAAAGGCTGAAACCGGTGCTGCGGCGGAACGCTCTAAAGCAGAGGAGGAGGCAATAAACTCTGCGCGGACGAAGAATATCGTCCGAACACTCGATAGAGAGAGAGATCGCCTACAGTCTGAACTCGATATCATGATTGAGGATCTCCGAGTCGTGCGTGCTCGTGCGATTTGCGAGTCGGAGGCGGCTGAGGAAGCCCGCCAGGTTGCAGCTGCTGCCGAGACACGAGGCCTCGCTGCTGCTGCTGCCGCCGCCGCCGCAGAAAGACGTGGAATCGACACCGAACAACACCTCGAGCGCGCACGCCAAATTGAACATGAGCTCCGTGTGGAGAATGACACGCTCCGTGAGGAGTTACGCGCTGTCGCTGATGACCTTGCTTCTATGACCCGAGAACAACAACTCGTCAATTCCGAGCTTCTCAAGTGTTCAGGTGAGCGCGATGAGCTGTTGGCGAGTCTCGAGAAGACCAAGGCCAAAGCATCCAAGGCGGATGCTGCCGCTCGTGCTTCACGGAAAGAGGTGAACGAGGTCGTTGCAGCCTATCAGGATCTGGGAGCAGAGAACATGAGGCTACAAACTGCAGCTCTCGCGCTCGAGCGCGACGGACAGCGAGCTCGCCTAGCGCTCGATGCCAACGAGACAGCCTTGGCAACTGCTAAAACACGTGTTCGTGTATTAGAGGGTGAAAATCGCCAATACATAACTGACCTGCAGGCTTTTGAACTGCAAAATGATGGTCTTACGCGCTCGCTCGCTGAAGCAGGTCGAGCTGGTGATGGTGCCACGCACGAAACAGTGGCACTTCGCGAGCAACTATCTGCCGCACAAGCTCTTGTGACTGAGCTTGAGCGCGCACGTGAACACTCGCATCGCGAACTCGCAGCGGCAGATGCCAGCCTTCATGTTGCCCGCGCCCGACTGGCCGACGCCCAGGGAGAGCGAGAGACTACGAGCCACCGCCTGCGACTGGAAGCAAACAGGGTCAGAGAGCTAGAAGGCCTGCTTGCGGCAACAAGATCTCGCGAACACAACGTGGAGCTTGCCTCTTCAGAAGCTGCACAGCGGATTCAGACCCTGCAGGAACGTGCGCGTATGTTGGAGGAGCAAAATCATGCACTGCATCGTAGAATGCATGACATGCAGATGCAACGAGAGGCGGCAGACGCTGACGCTTCACGGCTTCGCGCTGTCGCAGGTACTGAGCACAGAGGTTCAACGTTGGTTGGCGACAAGGCGACGGAATCTCCTACAGAGGCAGCTAAACTACGTGCGCGGTTGGGCGAGTTAGATCGCTCATACGCAGAGCAAACAATCCACATCACCACGCTTACAGAAGAAAACGCAAAGTTGAGGTTGCAGCTGGATGATGCATCTGCTGCTGCGAGTTCCGCTCTGGCGCAGGCGTCGATGGCCAGGCGCGAACTCGCAGCAGCGACTCACCGCGAGACAATCCTCGCAGCGAGGGCAGAGGATGCGGCAGAGAGTGCAGAAACGTCACGCCGCGCACTAGAACAGACGATTATTTCCAGCAAAGGGTCTGATCATGACTTACCGGTCGCAGATGTCGGTGGTTCGGGGGCACGTGTTGCTGCAAAGGATCGCCTGCAGGAGGTGGAGCGACGCGCTGTCGCACTTGAAAATGAGTTACGTCTGGTTACACAAGAGAGACAAGCTCACACTAGCGACGAGACGAAGTTCCTTCGTGCGGAAAATTCGCGCCTCATCGCGCTACTTAGTGCTTCAGAAGGTGGCGATGCAGCTCTCGAGTCAGACCGACTCAGGGCAGCACTTGAAGCGGCACAGGAGAAGTATGCGGCTGTTGAGGCTGATTTCCAAGCTCTTATGAATTCTGTGGAAGGACTCAAGCGTAACGCTGAGTTGGGTGACGATACTGACGTTGTGAGAGGATCTGTGGGTGACAGTGCCGAGTTGAAATTAAGGCTGAGCAAGCTGGAGCGCGAGAATGCGTCGTTGCGGTCCAACCTCATCGGAACTGAAGAAGCGTGTGAAGGTATGCAAAAAGAGCTTCGGAGGATCCAACAAGAGTACAATGACCTTGCTAAGACCCTCACTGGCACTCTAGGCGAAGGTGCCGATGTATAAATGCGCTGAGAAGAGACGTTGCTCGATGTTGTGACTGCATCAAGACTCGTTGGCCGATGCATAATAACTGAAACATATAGAGAATCGAGACAAAATAATTCACCTTACAATATCGTCTGCTGCTTCTGCTTCTGCTGCTGCTGCCGCCACGTGCGCCCGGACGCGATTTCCCTCCGCGAGCGCCGCTGGTGAATGTAGGTATGCTGCCGCGTCGCGTGACCTTCTTACCTTTTCGTTACTTCGCGAATACATCGCACCTTCGAAATGCCTCAACGCCAACTCCACGGTTTAAAGTCCAACAGTCGATTTTATAAAAGAAGAGTCACAAACTGTCAGCGGTAGCGAAGTCAAGTCGATAAAAAGTTGGAGGTCTCGCGGATTGTGGAATGCTACTTAAAAGAATGCTACGCAAGTATGAAACTTAGTATGAATGCAGAAATCTGAACTTACCACCTCATCATTGTAGGAAAAGTGTGAAACACACCCGTGCAAGCGCTCGATCTCGTGTGGTGAGTATGCGGACGTCCGAACGAGGGCTCGAGCCAGCTGCACCGCATCGAGAAGCGCCTGATTAGCACCTTGCCCTTTGAAAGGTGACATAGGATGCGCCGCGTCGCCAATTAGTACGACTCGTCGCGTACTTTTCTCCCTAAGATCCCGACAGTCGGCTGGCCTCACGCAGTTACGGTCAAAGACAGGGTATCCACTAACGTTCTCTGTTTTTGTGCTTACGAGGAGTCCATGGACTGGATCAGGCCAACCCTCACATCGCTTGATTACCTCGTTGAGGAGAATCCCACCCGAAAACTTGCTGCTCGTCAAATCTCGAGCGCTCGCTTCGTCAAGAGGAAAAGAAAACTGCCACATCATCGCCGCATTCTGATCAACCGTATTCGTGCCCTCCTTCTTTTGCACTGCAGGGGCGAGAACCCCGTCTCCATCAGGCGATGCGCTGAAAGGCATCACATACAACCTACTCTCCCCGTCCACGACCTGTAATACCTTGTGATGACACAAAGGGTGATCAAACCCATGACATATTCCCAGAACCACCAAAACACCCGAATAGTGTAGCGAGTATTCGTCTGTGATCTCCTTGCCGACCAAAATTTCACGCACCTTTGAAAAAATACCATCAGCTCCAACAAGCAGGTCGCACGATTCTCTCGACCAAACGCTTACCACCGAGGGCGCAAAGTCAGAGTTGCTGCTTTCACTCTCTAAACTTAAGTATTGCAAGTACGTGCGTCGCACACCTTCGGTGCATTCCAACCACTGCCTCCATTGTGTGGTACCTGGTGCCAGACGCCTGAGCAGCGCCTGACGCAACACCTGGCGAGGCAGGTGAACATTGCATCCCTTATCACTTGCTGTGGTGCCCACACCTTCTGATTCATCAAAATCTGCCAAAGTGGCGTGACCGTAGCGGCCTAACTCGTCACCATTGGAAGAGAACGATATATTCGAGCTGGACCCCACCCCCTCGAGGACTAGTCCGAGATGGCTCAGTGCAGTCCCACCAGAGTACTTCTGCATCGTGAGTCCGTAGCCGTGCTTCCTAGATGTGAAACGATGGTCTTTTTCGAAGAGCGCAACGCTAACGCCGCGTTGCTGTAAGGTAAGAGCGAGGGCGGCTCCTCCGATGCCAGCGCCGATAATTTCAACACGAGATGAGTACGCCATTGGGGTTGGGAGGTCGCCGTGGGGGCTGAGCACTAATCCCGTGCCGTCGCAGTGGAAACACATCCGAAAATTCTTAGGAGAAAGAATCGGAGCTGAAGACAAAACCTTAAACGCCTTCCTGTTTGCCTCGTTTCCATCTTCACCGCCGCCAGTCTCACAAACCCCTCGTCCTCGTCCTTGGTGTCTTTGCTCTAGTTCCAGACGTCTCCATTTTCGTGCGCGTTTTTGCTTCTTCGTCAGCGTTACGAGCATTCCCTCACCCGCGCACTTATCGCACCACATCATTCCATACCCGGCACCACCGCAACCACAGTCAGCGTCTGCCCTTTCGATTTTGCAATTGTTGGACAGGAAGGGCAAATCATTGTTTCTCGAGCAACTCCCTAGCCGTGACAAGAGAAAAGTTGAAAAGGGGCAACCTCCTCCTTTTCGCGCGATGTCACCACGAAAAGACACACTATTTCTAGCAGAGAGTGATGGTGGCCAGTGTGCCCATCGCGCACCGCACGTGGCCCAACGACGGTGAGCCGCGGACATGAACACAGCCTCTCTATCCTCACGGTGCTGTCACGGAGCAGTGGTATGTGTACAGTGTACAACGCGTTACTGTAACGTGTACGAAAGTACCTTCGTACGAAGGTACTTTCGTACAACTGTAACCGGTGTACAGCTGTACACGTAGTTGTACATACAGTAAAATTGTACGAAGGTACTTTCGTACCTTCGTACGAAAGTACTTTCGTACGAAAGTAGTTGTACTTTCGAAAGTACTTTCGTACAACGTACTTTCGTACGAAGATACAGTACGTGTACGTGTACAGTAGTATTCTATCTTCGAAGATCCATTATCAACTTTCGGATTTCGTCGAGTACGATACGTGTTGTCCTGACTAAAAGCGCTGCCAGATTTTAGGTGTTACCCGAGTACGTTCCATCGAAAATCCGGACTGAATTGCGCTGTGCGGTCGTTTTCGTACAAAAAGTCGGGGAGTTTGAACCGAGATTGGCGAGTTCGGTCGACGATTTCGACCGACCGCGTGTACTCGCGCGTACTCGCGCGTACTCGCGCGCGCGCTGCCGCGCCGTCGCCGCGCCTGTCGACTTCAAATTGTGCACGGACGTTTGCACCGCCAACGCGCGTTGGCACGTGAATTTTCGCGAAATTTTACGCGCGGACTGTGGCAGGAGCAGGGGCGACGTGTCTCTCCTGCGGTGGACGGAAATCCACCGCAGTGGCAAACAGTCTGAGTACGAGTATCCTATAGTACCCAGTGCATGTCGAGACATCGTCTCGGTGTACGAGTAGTGTGTTGAGGTCTCTATGTGTACGTGTACGTGTACAGCTGTACACGTACGTGTATTTTGTCAGGTTATTCTATCCAAAGAACCTCAAAGAGTACACGTCCTGTGTGTACAACTACACGTACAGTACACGTACACGTACGTGTACAACGTTGTACACGTAGCGCTGCGAGAATAAATATTTGCCAAGATCGATGTCGCGAAATATATGTCTCCCCGAGACGCCCGTCGACACGAACTACGACGACGCGCGCGACCTGGCGTTCCCCGAGATCGGCGACCTGCGCGTCACGAGCACGGACAACGCGCAGGTGAAGCATTTCGCGAAGCGATTTGCGACGCGGCACTTCGCGAAGCGAATTGCGACGCGTCGCGCGTCGCTTGGACGACCGTCGCGCCACCGCGGGAGACGACGCGTCGCGACGTCTCGAGCACGACCGCGGCCGCGCACACGAACTACGACGACGCGCGCGACCTGGCGTTCCCCGAGATCGGCGACCTGCGCGTCACGAGCACGGACAACGCGCAGGTGAAGCACTTCGCGAAGCGAATTGTTGAATCGTCGATCGCTCGCGCGGTTTCGTCTCACCATGGCCTTCGATGACATCCCCGTCGAACTCGCTGCCGAAGTGTTCAAGAACCTCGACTATGGGGTAGACTCAAATTCAATCGCTCGACCGTCGTCTGTCACGCTCGGCACGATCGAGCGCGGACTGGTGCACGACTGTCCGGTCGAAGTCGCATCGCGGCGACCGTGTCTTCCGGTAACGACCGACGAAGGAAGGCACTTTCCTCCAATGGAGTTCCAGAAGAGGGGCTTACCCCACACTCACCTGATCTTGAAGATCAAGCGCGGCAGCGACTTCAACGTCGATAACCTCATATGCGCGGAGATCCCCGACATGGCGACGACCCCCCCGCCTTTGCCTCCCTCGGGGGCGATTGCTCAGCTCTACGTCGCTCTCAGTCGCTGCACGACTTAGCTTACATGCGTTGGTGTTGAAGCATATGATTCACGGACCGTGTGGCGCTGAAGCGGGCAATCGGTGGAAGCACACGGAGTCTGGGCGCACGACCACCCGAAGAGCACACCGGCGGTCCACTGGACGAACGCTCAGTATGTAGGCGTTACAGTATCACATCGTGCACGACCTCGGCCGCCGACGCCGAAAATGTCGCCGAGTCGGGGCTTTCGAAAACACGGCGGCGAAAATACAGACCGAGAACGAACGCCTCAAACATCTCAGCGCTCACCACGGGACGACGACGACGACGTACGCGGCGACGGCGACGCGAGATATGTGTAATCAAATTAAAACGTACTTTCGTACTTTCGTACTACAAGTACCCCACGCGCACTGTTGCCATCGCGCGTAAATTACCCTATCTCGATTTTTTCAAACCGCTGTTTCGATCGAGACCGCCGATCAACCTGGCCCGATCGAGTCCCTCGCGCCGGAGGCGCTGATTTGAAACCACGAATCCTTTCAACGCGCCGGCGCGGGAGGGGCGCAGCCCCGAGCGCCGGCGCAGCTCTAGCTAGTGATTCTTATACACAATTAGTTGTACAGTACGTGTACGTGTACGTGTACTGTAGTACGAAAGTACTTTCGTACGAAAGTACCTTCGGGTATGATTACAAAAAGGTGAGCTCTAACCCATCCGGGCAAAACATGACTACAGTACACGTACGTGTACGAACAATCCTCTCAGTACTGTACACGTGCTGTACAACGTATTTGTAATCAGATACACACTGTACAACGTACCGCAATTTCCCTGAGCGCGAGCGGCTACCTGTACGTGTACTGTACGTGTACGTGTACACGTACTGTACCTGTGTATTCGTTGGCACACTCGTATGCCACTGAGCTGCTGAGTTCATCACGACAGGAGTCTCAGGCACAACGCGCGGCGTCGGCGTCGGCGTCGGCGCCGGCGTCATGCCGAACCTCGTGTGCTTCGCCATCGTCGGGCTGCCGCCCGCGCCCGTGGCGATGAACGGCGAACGCGAGTTCGCCGGCGCGCGCGCGCGATACCGCCCCGAAGTTTTGTCATCGCATCCGCGCGCGTCGTCGTCGACGGCGGCATCGGACGCCCCGTCGCCGGCCGCGCTCGCATCGCACGCGCTACCGTCCGGGGTGGACGTGCACGTCGCGGACCCGCCCGAACGCGCGCTCGCGACGGTCCGCTACCCCGTCGTCTTCACCGAGGAGGCGGACGACGCGGGCGACGCGCGAGCGCGCGCCGTCGAGTCGGACGACGACGACGACGACGACGACGACGACGACGACGACGACGCGCCCGACGACGACGACGCGCGCGACCGCGGCGCGAGAACGTTCCACGTCGCGTGCGTCTCGTTCCTCGCGCCCGTGCCCGAGGAAACGCGGCGCGCGCTCGCGGGGTCGCTGTCCCCCCGCGCGCGCGCGCGCGTCGCGCTCTGCCTCGTCTCGCGTTCGCCCGCCGCGGCGGCGGCGGCGGCGCGCGCCCTCGACGCTGCGCACGACGCGTGGCGCGCGCGCGGGAGAGATATCGCGCCGTTCGCGGATGTCGTCACCGCGATCGTGGACGGCCTCGCGCGTCGCCCCCGCGCGCCGACGCCCGCGACGTTGGTCGTCGTCTGCGGGAAGCCCGTCGCGTTCCCCGCGCGTGCGCCGACCGCGTCCGCCGTCGCCGCTGCCGGCGGCGGCTCGATCGCGCGCTCTCGACCGGAGTCGCCGACGTCGCAGCCCGCGCACGGGAGAGACGCGAACCGCGCGGACGCGGTCGACGCGCCGCGGACGCTCCGGCGGACGCGATGGACGAACGCGTCGACGGCGACGAGACCGCTTCCGCCCGAGCGACTCTCGTCGCGAGGGTTTCACCGCGGCGTCCCTCGCGAGCGCACGTTCGACGCGCTCCTCGCGACCGGGGCGGGTCTGGACCCCGCGAACGTCGCGACGCTCGTGTTCGCGCTCGCGACCGAACGCAAGGTGTTGATGCGATCGCGCGACGTCGGCGCGCTCGTCCGCGCGTCTGCCGCCGCGCGCGAAGCGTTGCATCCGTTGCGATGGTCGCACGCGACGCGCGCGGCGACGCCTGCGTGGGAACTGCGCGATGCGACGCGCGCGAAGACGCCGTGGTTCCTCGGGATGATCGTCTCTTCGTCGTCGCGCGGCGGCGGCGGCGGCGAGGACGGCGACGGGATGGCGAAAGGCGAGAGGCGCGCGGAGGACGAGGAGGAGGGGACGACGTTGTCGTCCCTGTCTCCCGACGTCGTTGTCGTCGACCTCGACGCGAACGAGGTCGTCGTCGTCGCGCACGCTCGCGCCCTCGCCGCGGACGCGAAATCCGCGGGGAAGCACTCGGAAATAGTACGCGCCGCGCACGAGGTGAAGACCCCGGGAAAGATCGCGGCGGCGTTGATCGATCGACTGCGTCTCTTGACGGCGACGACGACAGCGGCGGCGGTCGCGGGTCCGAATTCCACTCTCAACGCGAGCGAGGACCAGGGCGACGTCGACGACGACGAAGACGACGACGATGCGTCCTGCTTCGAGACCTCGCTCGCTCGCGCGCGGCGGGCCGGCGCGCGCGGGAAGCGATGGAGCGACGCGCACGACGACGCTGCGCGCGTCGCGTTCGCTTTGTGTTGGCGCGACGTATTTCACGGATACCGTGCTCGAATAAACGCGAACGTGAACGCGAAAGCTTCGTCGTCGTCGAGCGTTTTCGACGCGGACGCCTTCGCGAAAGACGTCCGAGCGCGGGACCGCGGCGAAGACGCGAGTGTGGCACATTTCTCGCACGCGATGGCGCGCACGAGCGCGTTCGTACGACACGCGGAGAAGCAGGCGCGCTCGATGCGACGCCGACTGCGGCGGCGGAGCCTGCAGGAAAAACACGCCTCGAGCGCGGACGCGAGCGAGCGATGGCTTTATCCGAGCGAGCGGCGACGCGGCGACGATGGCGGCGTGTTGGACGACGGCGTGTTGGACGGAATGTCGTCCGATGGTGTGTCCGACGGTTTAGTCCGCGAATTGCGCCCGCGTCGCGTTCGGCCGGAGGGCGTCGGCGGCGGCGTCGAAGTCGCTGCGCGCCGCGTCCCGCTCGTTCGTCGCCGCGGCAGCGGCGTCGTGCGGTTTCGCTCGACGCAGCTGTATCCCTCGGCGGAGACGGATGCGAACACCGACGAGACGACGGAGGTGAAGCGCGGTCACGCGCGCGCGGGATCGTTCAGCGCCGCGGACGCGACCGAGCGACGCGTTTCGATGCATTCGTACGACGCCGGCGGCAGTCTCGCCGCCTCCGGCGCGGGAAGTCGGGGAGGATTCGTCTTCTCCGCGATTGGGTTCGCCACGGCGGCGCCATCATCAGACGCGTCGCCTCACGCGCTCGCGCTCGGTTCGCGCGTCGCGCCTCCGACGACGACGCCGCCGCCGACGTGCGCGCCGCCGCTGAGACTCGAGCCGCCGAGGGCGACGACGAGCAGAGGCGACGCGCGCTCGCGGAACGACGCCGACGACGACGAGCAGAGGCGACGCGGAGACGCGGTGTTTCTCTCCTTAGAGGGTATCGCTAAAGATGCTCCCGCGCTCGTCCTCGAAAAGTCGGCGCCCGCGCCCGATGTGGCGCCCTCCGCGTCGTTCGAGAGGCGGTTCTCGTCGCTTCGACGCGACGGGCCGACGCCGCGCGAGGCGAAGACGCATCGACGCTCCGCGAGCGGGGGAATCCCGTTTCCGTCGCCTCGAGCGGTCGCGAGCGACGACGGCGGCGGCATCGACGACGATGTGTTCGCTTTCGAAGAGCGGTCTGCGTCGGTCAAAACCACCGGGGCGATCGGAGAGAGATCAACGGGGGAGGACGGCGCCGACGCCGCGCCTTTCTTCCCCAGCGCGTCTTCGAAGGACGCGAAAGACTCCTCGTTCTTCGGTTCCCTTTTCAACGGCCGCTCGCGGCGCAAGAGCGTCGGAATGAAGCCAAAATTGGATTCGCGAAGAGGATCCCAGCGAGGCGGATCCGTGCGCGGCGTGAACGAAGGCATCGGCGCGACGGCGACGGCGGCGACGTCGAAGCGCTCCGCCGGCGACGAAGGCGGCGGCCGGGCTCCGTCGCCGACCGAACCCGATCCGTCGTTCGGGAGCGTGTTCAACGGGTGGCTCGCGGCGTCGTCGTCGTTCGTCGGCGCCTCGACGCGGACGGCTAACGACGCGGGGGGTGATCTCGATCGATCGAGCGCATCTCGCGGCGAAGAAGAATCGGCGTTCGACTCGGCGCCGTCCACCGCGCGCCGGGACGCGCCGTGGGAACGCGGATCAGCGGGGTCTTCCCCGCCAGGTTCCCCCGCGAGGGGCGCGAGGTCGGCGCCGATCAGTCGCGAAGGGTCCGCGCGAGCATCCCCAGACGGTAAGATGTTCGCGTCGTCGTTAAGATCGAGTTCTTTTGATGTTTCAAACCCTAAACCTGCGCCGACGGCGGCGAAGGCGGCGGGGGACGACGACGACGACGACGACGACGACGACGGGACGCGCGCGTTTGAAACCAAGAGCACGGAACTGTGGTCGCTCGCCGCGGCGAGCGCGCCGATGTCGTCCCGCGCGGCCGCGGCGAGGGCGGCGATCGAATCCTTCCCTACTCGCTCTTCTCGCGGCGGCTGCGCGGAGTCCGACGATTCGGCGATGTCGCTCGCGGCGATCGACCTCGAAGGCGTCCTGCACGCCATGGAGGTTTGGGGTCGTGTCGTCCCGAAAAAAACAGCCGCGCGCTCACCCGGTTCCTCGCTGACGCTCGCGCACTTAGCCGAAGAGTCCGAGACGAGCGCGGGATCCTCAGAGACGCCATTCGACGGCGACGAACCTGGCTCGGGTGAGGAGACGGAGAGGCAGCGTGGAGACGACGCGGACGCAGAGAGAGCCGCCCTCTCCCCCGAGGAAGAAGCGGACCGCTCGCCGACGACTAAAGACCCGGGGTTCACGCGCGCGCTTCACGCCGCCGCACACGCGGCTGTATCTTCCGGCGACGCGGTCGCGATCACTCGGGTGTTGTCATTGTCGAAGCGCGCGGGGTGTAGGCTCCCTGGCGGCGCCGCGCTGTGGGGGGACGTCCGCGTGTGGAGGGGGATCGAGCTCCCGACGGTTCGCCACGGCAGCGACGACGACGACAGTGGCGACGACGGCGACGGCGACGGGCACCGCGAATGGCTCGTTCCCGGGTCGACGCGCGTGCGCCGTCGAAGGACGCTCGCCTTGATGATGGCGTCGATCGGTTTACCCGCGCACGCGATCGCGTCGGTGCTGTCCCAGCTGCCGCGCGTGGACGCGGATGAAAACACCGCCGTCTCGGCGGACGGCGGCGGATATTTCCAAAACGCGCAACTCGCGTCCGTTGACGCCGTCAGACCGAAATCTCGCGCTGGGTGGGACGCAAAACCGGCGTGGAATAGCTACGGGACGAAGGCAGGGTCAGGCGCGAAGACACCGCGCGCGAACGCGGACGCGGACGACGCGGGCGCGAGAGGCGCCGCGGGAGCAGGAGGCGTCGCGGGCGCCGCGCCGCGGGGAAAAGAAAAAGAAAACATCTCGCCGTCTCACGCGTCCGCCCCGGGTATCGCGGTGTCGCACGACGCGTGGGTCGAGAACATGCGGCACGTCGTCGAGACCGCCTCATCGACGATATTATACGCGTCGAAAGCGGCTGGATCGATCGCACCGTGGTGGGCGCTGGACGAATGCACGACAGGGCGTGGCGGCGTTCGTCCGTTTCGTCGCTTCGAATCGTCGACGGCTGACGCCGCCGCCGACGACGACACAGACGCCTCCGCAGACTCCGACGACGACGCCGCCGCGCCGCAGCGCCGACGAATGCGCGCGAGCACCGCGCACGACGCTCGTGCGAATCTCCCTCGCGATCGCGCGAGCGTGCGCTTGTTCGATACCGCGGTCACGGTCGTCACCTCTCGACTCGCCCCCGAGAGCCGAGAGGGCGGCGGCGGCGGACGTGTCCGCCGCGCTCGGGAGGTCGTCGCCGCCGGATCCCAAGACGGCGCGTTCGCATCTTGGCACCCACACTCAAACGTCGTCGTGCGCGCTTCTAACCTTGGGTGGGGTGCCGGCGGCGGTGGCGCCGCGACTGCGCTCACCGCTCTATGTTTCCT
This sequence comes from Micromonas pusilla CCMP1545, assembly GCF_000151265.4. Taxonomy (NCBI): domain Eukaryota; kingdom Viridiplantae; phylum Chlorophyta; class Mamiellophyceae; order Mamiellales; family Mamiellaceae; genus Micromonas; species Micromonas pusilla. The sequence goes on from NW_003315883.1 coordinate 1,147,977, forward strand.
CGCGGACGCGGAGATCCCCGGAGTCGGCTTCGAGAGTTTTCGAAGCGCGTCTTCGCGCGTGTGCGTCGGCGGCACGCGCGGCGGCGGCGTCGCCGCTTGGGACGTCACCACTGGCGCGTGCGTGCTCGCGTCCCCGGGATCGCACGCAGGCGCGGTGTCTAATGTTCGGGCGATGATAAACGGTTCAAATTCGACCGTTTTAGCGCTCACGTCTTCGACCAAAGACGCTTCGGTGAGGCTATGGTAGGATCTTTCTTTGCAACTCCCTCTCTCTTTCTCATTGCAAAACGCTTTTCTTTCCGTCCGTTCCGTCAGAAGTCTGGCTAGGTGCTCTCTTTTCTTGGGGGAATTTCACTGGCGGCGCAAACCCAGCTGCTGCGCTTCCTGAAGATACTCGGCGGGATACTTCTCGCTGCGGAGGAATTTTAGAGCCCGTTGAACGCTTGAAGTGATCGTCGCACCGGTTGCGTCGCCCTCGGGGTCGGCTGGGCCCAGAACTTCGATTATCAGTCTGTTCCGTCTGTATCACTCAAATTACACCGTCCCTCGTCCTATCTACCGCGTCGGGCTGCCCGCGTCTTATATCGTTCGCGTTATGACTTTACTAACTTCCCGAGCGAGTGTTGACTTTAACTTCTTTTTTGCTGGTGTCTCTACGTCATGGGATGTGCGTCAAGGCGCGCGGGAAGCCGCCGTCGCGCTCGGAGGGCACAAGAGAGGCGTGTGCGCAGTTTCCTCGCGCGCGGCTCTCGCATCCGTTTCTGGCAGTGACCTCGTCTTCACCGGCGACGGAAACGGCACAGTGTACGCGTGGGATTGGCGCAGATCCTCAGGGGGGGCGCTCGCGAGCGCGCGCGCACATCGCGGATGCGTCAACGCGATTTCCCCGGTGTCGAACGCGCGAAACGGCGCGGACGTCGTCGCGAGCGCGGGCGAGGACGGCGTCGTTCGCGTGCTATCCCTCGACGGACATCTTGGCGGCGCGATCGCGCTTCACGGACACCTCGGCCCGGTCACGTCCCTCGCGACTGTTCGCTACGGCGGCGCGAGCGGCGACGGGTTTGGAACGTCGCGGAAAAATTGGAACGGCGACGACGCGCGCGACGCCGCGCTTCGAGACGCGCACCTTGGGGCGACGCTGACGTATTCCGGTTCCTCGGGGAGCCTTTTCGGCAGATCGAGCGGATTCAGCAGCGGACACGACGCGAACGAGGGTTACCCGGGGTTAGGGCTCGTCTCCGGGTCTGTGGACGGCGCCGTCGCGATGTGGTCGCGCGTCCGGACAGGCGACGGCAGCGGCGGCGAGTGGCGTTGCGTCGGAAGAGCGCACGCGCACGCGGCCGCGGTCGCCGCGGTCGAAGCGTACGTCTCTCACCGCGACGACGGCGGCGGTGGCGTCCTCACCGCGGCGTGGGATAACTCCGTCGCGTTCTTTCCTCGCAGCACGGTCGACGGCGTGCTCGGGCGCGCTCGGTACGGCGGCGGCGGCATCGGCTTCGCCGCGGACGCCCCCGCGACGCGGCGCGACGGGCGGCGCTCGCGGGCGCACTCGCGCTCGGGGTCGTTCGGGGGAGAGCTTCATCGCGCCGTCGGAGGGGCGTCGTCGACGTTGACCCGCGACCGGACGTCGAGCTTCGACGACCGTGGCGGCGGTCAGTCCGCGCTGTTCGGGGACGCCGGCGTCGGAGGTGGCGTGCACGACGCCGACGACGCGCTTTCGTTTTCTTCGAAACCGCGGACGTGGACGCCTTCGGGGATGCATCGCGCCCCGGGACGACCGCGAACGATCGCGATCGATCCAGCGGGGAGGCGACTCGTGAGTGGGTTCGCTGACGGAAGGGTCACGTGCGCGGTCATGAGCGCGCCGTCGACGGCGTGACCCGCCGCGGCGGCTAGACAGAGACTGGTTTTTCTGCGCCTCGGGAGCGATTTTTCAAATCCGTTTGGCGCCCATCTTCAAAACGCAAAGGCGTGAGAACTGGACTGGTTCTCTGGTTGTAGTATTTGGGAGAAGGGATACCTTCATCTAGGGTTTTATTCCGGACCTAGGTACGAAAATTTCAGCCTATCAAATGCGTTTGGAGTTTCGTATGCAAAAGACCGCCACGGGACCTGACGATGTACTCTTCCGATGAAAACCACTTTTAAAACAGTACAGTACACGAACTTCCGTACTTCCGGGAGGCGCTGATCTTATAAACCTTATCTAGCTGCTCCAAGTTCGAGTTTTCTAGGAGGGAGCGAACGAACTCGTCCCCGCGCCAGTTCCTCTCGCGCCGCCGCACGTTCGCGACCGTTCGAGGACGGCATGAGCAACGAACGTAAGCGCCGTCGGGCTGATCCACCCGCTCGCGAAGCGCCGAGCGTCGACGTCGACGACGACGTCTCCCCGGGCGACGTCCTTCGCCTCGTTTCAGCGCGGTTCGACGAGCTCGAAGAAAAGCTCGAACGCGTCAGGGAGGAGCACGTGGAGACGCGGGCGGAGCTCACGGCGACGCGGAGGACGCCCGCCGAGCTCATTGATATCGTCAAATCCGTGAACCCGACGTTCGACGTCAACGAGCAGCTCGCGAGCGTGGTGTTCTCGCACGTGACGGACGTCTGCACGCGTGTCGCCCTTTCCCTGGTGAACTCCGTGTGGCGCAAGGCGTCGAAAGTCGCGTCTTCGCAGCCGCTGACTCTCCGCTTCAACATTGAGATGCTGGAGTGGTATAAGAAGGGAGCACTGCATGGCAACACTGAGTGTGAGATGATTGTAGGGTGCGTCTACTACCACGGCGTCCTCGTGAAGAAAGACATCGACACGGCTTCGCAATACTTCGAGAAGGTAGCCGCGAAGGGTGACGCCGTCGCACAAAACAGTGTAGGTTGTTGTCTCTTCGAGAAGGGGCGATACGACGAGTCGTTCAAATGGTTCACTAAAGCGGCCGCTCAGGGGATCATTTCCGCGGATTGTAACCTCGGAATCGCCTACGAACACGGCTGCGGCGTGACGAAAGACATCCCAAAGGCCCTTGAGATGTACACGAAAGCCGCGGAGAAGGGCGACGATCTCGCGGCAAAATTCCTCCGCAAACTCACCAAATAATCAGCGTTTACTAGACGAGCACGTCCTCTCGTTTGAATGACAACAACGACTGTACATCTACAACGACTACACCACCTACGCGTCCGTCGTGATCCTCTCCAACGTCTTCGACATCAATCGCGCGTCGTCCCCGCCGATCCGAACTGTACAACGTACTTCCGGAAGTACTTCCGTACGAAAGTACGAAAGTACATCTGAACGTGTGTAGATCTGATTACAAAAAGACTCAGCTCTAACCCATCCGGGCTAGAACGTGTACGTGTACGTGTAGGTTACGTGCATCTAAGCGCTTTAATATACACGTACGTGTACCTGCTCGCATTTAGGTCACATGTTTAGCCCGGATGGGTTAGAGCTCAGTCTTTTTGTAATCAGATCTACAGTACGCTCATCCGGTCCTACAGGTAGGCGCGGACGTGCGAGCGGAATACAGTACACTGTGTGTATATCTGATACAAAAAGACGAGCTCAAC
>NW_003315883.1:1151637-1162154 GCF_000151265.4 Micromonas pusilla CCMP1545
TTGAAAGTACTTTCGTACGAAAGTACTTGTACGAAAGTACGAAAGTACGAAAGTACAAGTACTTTCGTACGAAAGTACTTTCGTACTTTCGAAAGTATGAATACTTTCGAAAGTACTTTCGCTTTCGTAAAGTAAACTACCTTCGAAGGTAGCTACCAGTATAGATCGTGTATCCTTTTTATGGAGCCCGACACAGCTGGCGATTTCCACATCGCCCAGACTCCGTGCGCTCGTGAGGCTCACATGGGTTTCATGAATCCCGTCGTGGGGTTGCTTACTACGTGAGAGGATTGTTCGTAGTGTGGTCTGCTCGCATTTAGATCACATGTTTTGCCCGGATGGGTTAGAGCTCAGTCTTTTTGTACGAAAGTACGAAAGTACCTTCGAAGGTACCAAGGTAATCAGATACACACGTACACGTACTGTACGTGTAGTGTACTGTATTTACTCGCATTTAGGTCACATGTTTTACCTGGATGGGTTAGAGCTCAGTCTTTTTGTAATCAGATATACACACAGTGTACTGTATTCCGCTCGCACGTCCGCGCCTACCTGTAGGACCGGATGAGCGTACTGTAGATCTGATTACAAAAAGACTGAGCTCTAACCCATCCAGGTAAAACATGTGACCTAAATGCGAGTAAGTACAGTACACTACACGTACAGTACGTGTACGTGTGGTATCTGATTACCTTGGTACCTTCGAAGGTACTTTCGTACTTTCGTACAAAAAGACTGAGCTCTAACCCATCCGGGCAAAACATGTGATCTAAATGCGAGCAGACCACACTACGAACAATCCTCTCACGTAGTAAGCAACCCCACGACGGGATTCATGAAACCCATGTGAGCCTCACGAGCGCACGGAGTCTGGGCGATGTGGAAATCGCCCAGCTGTGTCGGGCTCCATAAAAAGGATACACGATCTATACTGGTAGCTACCTTCGAAGGTAGTTTACTTTACGAAAGCGAAAGTACTTTCGAAAGTATTCATACTTTCGAAAGTACGAAAGTACTTTCGTACGAAAGTACTTGTACTTTCGTACTTTCGTACTTTCGTACAAGTACTTTCGTACGAAAGTACTTTCAAAGTACGAAAGTACTTTCGTACACGTGTAGTTGTACAGTACAGTACGTGTGTGTATCTGATTACAAATAGACAGTACGTGTACGTGTACACGTACACGTACACGTACACGTACACGTACGTGTAGCAACAATCATCAGTTTGAGCAACGCCGCGCGGTTGACCAGCTCAGTGCACACAGTTCAAATTTCTCGGACGGAGAGGTCCATAGGTCGACGCGCGATGACAAACCCCGCGGTGCGTCCGCACGCTGAACCCCGGGGTCAGACGCGCGATCGCAGCGTGTTCCGCTCCCCCGTGCCCCTCCAACACCCACCCCCCGCGGCCTCGACTGACGAACGACTCCGACGACCCGCCGCTCGCAGGAACCCACCGCGGAGGACGTCGTCGACGAGGACGGGCGCGCGACGTCGGAGAAACGACGCGCGCGAGACGCGTGGAACGAAGCGAAGCGTTCCGGCGCGGTAAACCTCCCGTCCGACGCGGTCATCGAGGCCGTGCGCTCGAGGATCTTTCATCGCTCGCGCGAGTCCGACGCGAACGCACCGCTCCGCGAAATCTGGAGTGAACGAAGAGGATGGTATCACCCGACGAAAGAGGAGCTGTTCCGTCAGCAATGTGTCGTGACGGACGAGCTCCGAAGGTCCGGGACGCTGCTAGAGATGGAGCTCTCGTCCGCGCGCGCGGTCGTGCGACGCCGTGACGCCGCGATCCGAGAGCTGGAAAGGTCCCTCGTCGAGCTGTCGATCGAGTGGCACGCAGCGAGCGCGGAGAACGCGCGAGCTAAACGCACAGCGCCCGTCGCCCTCGCAAGAGGGCTCGCGCATCTCAACGCGCGCGTCTCGCACGCGCGTAAGAGCGCGGCGTGGAGGCGATGGCGTCAAATCGTCGTGACGTCCGTGCGAGACGCGATCGAGGAGACGCTGGAAAAAGCGCAGACGTCGATCGAGCGCTCTCGCGACGAGTCCGCGACTGCGACGCGCGACCGCGACGCGTTGGCCGCGCACCTCGCGACGAGACGCGGTTGGTACGTCGACGCGCTCGAGAAGCAGCGCGCCGCGCGGACGTTCCGCGCGTGGGTGACGAACGCGGTGGTGTCGAGAGCGAACGCGATCGTCGCCGCGGCGGAGGGAAAATCAAGTGCCTTCGCGGATGTCGCGAACGAAGCCACGCGCGCCAGGTCGGACCGCGACGTCGTCATAGCCACCCTCACGACCGAGCTCGACGAGCTGCGTGCCGTCGTTCACGCGAGCCGACAGAAGATCATGAAGAGCGCGTTGGCGAGGATGCGAAATATCGCGATTGCGCCGGCGTTTAGCGCGTGGAAGCACGCGTGCGTCGTCGCGAGGGAAAACGCGCGAACGATCGAGGCGAACGCGCTGAGAGAGCAAGTCGCGAGCGCGCGCGCGGACGTCGAGACGCAGAGAGAGACGTTGACGCGCACGAGAGCGAAAGCGGTCGAAGTCGTCGTGAAGAAGATGTCGAGAGCGGAGGATGCGAAGTTTTTCTCGCGGTGGCGTTCGAACGCGAAGCTCGGACTCGCTTTGAAAGTGGATCGCGCGTGTAAAAAGCTCGCGCACATCGCGATGAATAAACGATTCAAGCGCTGGCGGAGCCTCGCGAGGGCGACCGCGGAGACGAAAATGGCGGAAGCGCAGGGCGCGGAGATGGAGGACGAGGTGTCCGAGCTCGAGGCGCAGATATCGTCGCTGCGAGCGGAGAGAGATGCGCTGCGAGGGGAGATGGACGACCTGAAGGAGGATCGGGACTACTTCGAGAGGAAAGCAGAAGAGGGGATGGACAAGCTGCGAACCGCCGCCGCGAGGGTCGCGAAAAAGACGCAGGTCGGCGCGGCGCAGAAATCTTTAGAACACTGGCAAAGGGTTGCGCAGGTTGCGAAGAGGCACGCGCACAGGGTCGCGGTGCTCGAACGCGCGCGGCGGAGGCACATGGAGAGGATTGTACGTCGGACCATCGCACTGGCGTTTTCGAGGTGGCGAGAGAGCGTCCGTGTCGTCGCCGCGGAGAAGGACGAAGAAGACACGGACGAGATGGACCGACTCCTTCACGAGGCGCGCGACGACGCGCGGCGATGGCGCGAGGCTGCGGAGCGTGGCTGGGCAGCGGTGCAGCGAATGGGGCACAAAGCGCTGAGGAAAATGTTACGCGCGATTTCCTGGCGCGCGTTTGGGCACTGGAAGAAGCTCGCCGCCGCGTCGTCGATCACGCGTCAGTACCGCCGAGAGACCGAGCGCGTCATCGAATCTTTGCGCGCGAGGATCGCGCCTTTGGAGTCCGAGGTTGGTGCCCTGCGACTGTTCAAAGACGCGATGGCGAGCTCGGAGAGGGCGATGATCGTTCGAAAAGGCGGCGGGTACGTCTCCATAGACGCGTTTGTGAAATCCGTCGAGGATCGCATCGGCGCCGCGGCGTTAGAGGACGCGCTGGCGGGTTCGAAAGAAGGTGAGGCGATCGCGACGCACTATGGCCTCTCCGGGGTATGCAAAGCACTGAAGCTTCAGCAAGCGAGGGCGACGGGGGGCGAGCCGACGCGCGGGGGGCGAGCCAACGCGCGGCGCGAATCGACGTCGCCGCGGGGGAAATCGAAGACGACGTGGAGACGAGTGCTGCCGCCGCCCCGGGATGTCGGCGTCGACGCGCGCGCCGCTCTCTCGCCCGCGGATCGATATCAACCCCGCGGAGGCGACGTGCGAGCTCCGGGATTCAGGTCGTACGGTCCAGGGTACGACGACGCGGTTCGACCGAGCGCGGATTTCGCGTACGAGCCCCCACCGGACGCTCCGGAAATTAACTTGCGCGTGACGCACAAGTCGGGGTTTGATCACCAGCCGGGTCGCCGAGTGAACCTCAAGGGGGACGACGGCGGTCTCGCGAAGTTCACTGCGGGCGTAGGCGCGTCCGCGGTGACGCGCGCGAAGGTGCTGTCCGGGAAGATTGGCGGCTCGGACGCGAGGCGAAGGACCGAGCGCTTGTCCACCCGAGACTTTCGCGTGTCGTACGACGCCCCGAGCGCGGCGGCGCCGTCGCGTGCGGTCGCGGACCCGGTGGCGGAACGACGCCTCGGCACGTCGGGGTCTCACCCAATCGGATTCAGCGACGTCGGCTCCCTGCGCGGGGTCGACGCGAGACCGAGATCGGACCTCCCGCGCGTCGGCGTTGGTTCCGCGCGATCGCGCGCGCTCGAGGAGGACGCCGTGAGAGAAAGTCCTTAGACTAGTTTAAGGAACGGCGTTCACCACGCGGACGGGGCCGTATGGGGACCGGCGTGTGGAGGACGCGCCTTAAAATAGTCTATAGAAACGCGTCAGTAGTACCCTTCCTCGCCGCCGCTGACACCGACGTCGCGCTCACGATCTTTCACGCCCTGGCCTCCCGGGGTCAGCCGCGGCGGCGCGGCTTTCTTCGAGTACGCGTCCCACTCGCGTCGCGTGTGCGCCACCTTCTTCCCCTCGCCACCGCCGACGATGGCGCGCCCCGGCGTCGGCGTCGCGTCCGCCCGCCGACCATCCGTCGTCGCGCACTTCAGCGCGTCCATCTCCCGGGCGTGCAGCATCCTCTGCTGATGCAGCGCCGCCTCGACGCGGCCGTCCGCGCGATCCAGCCGCGCGTTGAGCTTTTGAAACATCGCGCTGATCCCGTCCTCGAGGGCGTGCACCGCGGTCTCGACGCGTCGGAGCCTGCGAACGACCGCGAGCTCGACGCCACCCTCGACGAGCTCTTCATCGCTCGCGTCGAGATCTTCTGCGGCTTCGAAGCGGTCTCTGATCGCCGCGAGATTCTCGAGCGATTTCGCCGCGGCGTCCGCGATCTCCGCGTCCCTCGCGACGGACGCCATCTTCAACATCGCCATCAGCGGCGGAGGCGGCGCGGGGCCGGTGTTCCCGCGCGTCCCCGCCGCCGTCGGGGTCGCGACGACGTCGAGGTCGCGCGCGGATCCGCCTCCCATCGCGGCGCGCAACATCTCTGCCAATCCGGCGGGGACGCCCTCGGACGACGGCATCGTTGTCGCCGCGTCCCTCGCGTCGCCGTCGCAATCCCGCGCATCTCGGTTACCCTCTCCTCTGAGCTCCAAGACGACGCCCTTGAACAACACCCTTCGTCCCGCGGCGTCCTCCGGGTGCGTCGGGAACAGCTTGACGAGGAGCGCTGTGCATTCGCTCGGGCCCACAGACGCGGCGCACTCGAAAAAGACGCGGCCCTTTTCTCCGCCGCCATCGCCGCCGCGACGGAGTATCCTCGCCACGCGAGTGCCTCCCGGAGTGTGTCCGACGCTCGACGACCCGGGGGGTTTCCGCCGCGCGGTCAGGGCGTCGTCGTCGTCGTCGTCGAGACGGATCTGCTTCCGTGTCGAGTCGTTGGCGACGTCGTCGTCGTCGTCGATTCGCGTCCCCGCCGCTCGACGCTCGCCGACGAAGCCCGCCCTGGACGCGTATTCCCCACCCACCGCGTTCGCGCACGCCGCGGACGACGTCGGCGTGCCGCGTATCGTCCGGACATACTGCCTTTCTTTCAGCGTCGGATGGATCGCGTACAGCTCGACCGTCTTCGCGCTGGACACGATCGAGATCGTTCGGACCGCCGCGGACGACGGAAGCGGGATCGTGACCTCGCAGTGCGCGGACGCTTTCGCGGTGAGGCGCTCGAGGAGGCACGCGTCCGCGGCAACGGACGAGACGGACGCGACCGCGCGCTCGAACCCGCCGTTGAACGCTTCGCGATGGGTCAAGACGCGGACGCGGCGGAGCAGAGGACCGGATCGCGCGTTTCCGCTCGTCTCGGAGGCGCCGCGCGCGTCGACGACGGTGCACGCGTCCTCGGTCTCGGCCTCGGCGACGGACCACGAACATCGCGGCGGTTTCATCCTCGGCGCGGCCATCGCGGGGCTTGCGTGCTCGCTTCTCAAGCGCGCTCGAATCTGAATTGTGAAGACTGACACAGTAAAAGTTGTTACTGACAGGAGCTACAGGTAACAGATACGAAGGTAGAATACTGACCTACTTTCGTACTTTGTACTTATGTGTGTACACGTACACGTACTAGCGAGACTACTGACTCAGTGCCCTGTCATTGTACTGTACGGAAGTACAGTACGGAAGTACACGTAGCCCTACGTGTACACGTATTCTATCTTTGGAGATATTCTATGAGTACTCAGCTGCATTTGTGATATGATATCATAGTGCAGCCATAAGTTGTTACCTTCGTACGAAGGTACAAAGTACTTTCCCTTCGAAGGTACTTTCGTAGTTCTGTACACGTACACGTACACGAGACTTTAGACTAAGATGCGGCGCTCTTGCGAGGGCCGCCGCTCGCGCTCCCGCGCCCCACTCCCGTCGCCCAAGGCTTACTCTTCCTCGCGTCCAACCCACACGCGCTCGCGGTACGCACGTCGTACGTGCTCGATCCCCCGGACGCGCGCGCGGCGGCGATTTCCATCGTGCTGACGTCGCCGTCGCCGTTGCCGTCGAGCGCGTGCAACCCGAGGCCGAGGTGAGACGCGACGCCGCCGCTCGAGGCGTACCCGATCGTCCGCCCGAAGACGATGCGGTGCGTAACCGGTTCCGTCTTCACGCCCCCGAACGATGTTTCTCGCTGGGGCGCGTCGCGCGTCTGACGAAGACGCGCCGCCGACGCATCGTCGCACGCCGTCGTCGTCGTCGTCGCCGTCGCTGTCGCCGTCGCCGCGCGCCCGGATTCCAAGAGTCGCGTCGCGTACGCGCTGCACGCCGCCTCGTACTTCGACCCCACAATCCGCCCCGGGTAGTGCACGGCGCCGTCCGCGGGATCTCGTTCCCATAATCCGCCGCGGCGCGGCACGTGTAAGTCGCGTCTCGCGCCCTTCGACGGGTCCTTCCCCCAGTACACCCCCGACGAGCGCGCGGCTTCTTCGTCCGCGAGCGTCTTCGCCTCCCTCTCCGCGATAAACGTCGTCCGAACGTCGATCTGTTTTCCCAACAGCACGTCCTTATCGCTCGCACGGAGCTCTCTGTGATGCCTGTGGAACAACTCGAGGTGATTGTCCTCCCAGCCGGGCTCGCGCGCGAACGGAAACGGATCCGCATCGACGTACGCCCCCATCGGGTAATACGGCGCCTGCGCCCCCCCCTTCTCTTTGATCGATCTTATCACCTTCGCGCGCAGCTCCTGACCTTGCGACGGATTCAGCGCGTACGTGTCCATCGGCGGCCGCGTCGCCGCCACCTTCGCGCGCGAGCGTCGCGTCTCGAGTCGCTCCAGCGGTGTCGTCGTCGTTCTGAGCGCCGCGGTCGCTTTGTCATCCGCCGCGATCATCGCTCGAAGCTTCTCCGTCGCGTCCGTTCGCTGTCCTCCTCGCACGCGCCGGCCGTCCCAGTCCCTCTCGTGGCGTCTCGACGTCGCCGCGGCGGCGACGCGGTCCGCGGGTCTGCGTCCGCGGGGTTCCGTCGCGATCGTCCGCTCCTGTCGAGTCGTTTTCTTCGACGCCGCGTCTTCTTTTTTCGATGCCGCCCTCGCGCCCGAGATCGACCGCTCGTAGTCCCTGAACGCGGCCTTCGCTCGGAAACTCACGACCGGGGCGGCGCCGCGCCCGATGCAATCGCCGCGCCCGAACGCGATGGACGTCCGCGTCGTGGACGCGTGCAGCGCGCGGTTGATCGCCTCCGGCTTCTCGTCGATCGCCGTTCGCTTCAGTCCGGTCGTCGCGCGCGCGAACGCGCCGTCGTCGTAGTCCTCGTCGTCGCCGTCGTCTCGCGGTCGAGCCTCGCCGAAACCGGACGCGTCAAGCGCGGTGGGAGCGCGGTTCAGCGTCTGCAGCATCGTCTTCCACTCGTACGTCGGCGAACGCGAGGGTCATGTGAGTCGGGGGAGGGGTCGGTCAGCGGATCGTCCAAAATTCATTCAGCGCGGAAAAAGGGGTGGAGGGAGACGGGACCCAATCCTAACCCTAAACCGTGGCTCACCTCGATGACGCGTGTTTTCCCCATGACGAGGGGCGCCGTGCGTTGCGGGCGCGACGCGCGGACGAGAGAAACGTGCACCCGGTGGTCCGCCCCTCGCGCGTCTTTGAGCCCGTGATTTCGTTCGACGACCCAATACTCGTACCAGACCGTTTTGGCAGTTCGACGAAGAAATATGGCTACAAGTGTACACGTACACGTACACGTACTGTACGTGTACAATAGCAGTTTGCGTTGTACTTTCGTACGAAAGTACTTTCGTACGAAGGTACACCGCGATAGTACGTTTACACTACATGTACACGTACACGTACAGTACTCGTACGGTTAATATTGTGGAATAGAATATTTTCGTACAACTTTTATTCTACAGTTACAGTACACGTACACGTACTGTACAGTAGTTGTAAATCATAAAAAAAGTGGCATATCCTCACTACGTGTACGTGTACTGTACATGTAGTCTAGCTAGCCCTACGTGTAGTCGTGTACGTGTACACGTACCGGTAGTGCACATACGTTGCAGGGCTACAGTTGAAGATAGATACCTGTACGAAGGTACAGTACAGCTTCGTCAATTCACGTTAATTCGCGTAGTACAGTACAGTACGTGTACAGTACACGTACGTGTACAGTGTACACGTACAGTAGAACAGTACCTTCGAAGTTACACTTAGAAAGTACTTTGAGTACAGTACAACGTTGTACGAAAGTACTTTCGAAAATAATACTTTCGTACTTTCTTCCGAAGTAAGCTTACACGTACAACGTACACGTGTACACGTACACGTACAGTATTCTATTTCCGTGAGGGTTGAACTGCAGGCTTACTGTACACGTACGTGTACAGAGAGATGGGCGAAGCGCGCGCCGTCCCCGTCGCGTCCGCGTCGTCGTATCCGGGCGCGAGCGACGCCGACGCCGACGCGGACGACGACGCGCGGACGCGAAGGCGCGCGGTGCCTCCGCTCGCGATCCTCGCGTGCGCGGTCGTCGCGGTCTCCTCCGCCGCGGTCGCGTTCCGAGCGCTTCCCGACGTGCCTCCGCTCCTCCTCGCGTCGTGGCGACTGCAAGCGACGTCGATCGTCCTCTTCCCCGGCTTCGTCCGCGACGCGAAGCGCGCGGCCGCGGACGATATCGAGCGCTTTCGCGCGAGCGCACCCGAACTCGTCGCGAGCGGCGCGTGCCTCGGCGCGCACTTCGGACTGTGGGTGTGGGGCCTCCAGACGACGTCGGTCCCGCACTCGCTCCTGTTCGTGTGCTCCACCCCGGTGCTGATGTCCTCGTGCGCCGCGCTGCTCGGCTTCCCCGTCCGCGCACGCGACGCGATCGCCGCGGGCGTCGCCGCGGTCGGCGTGATCCTGATCGCAGCGGACGCGAACCGTCGCGGCGACGATTCGCACGCGTCGTCCTCGGCCTCGCCGATCCGCGCGACCTGGTACGGCGACGTCCTCTCCGTCGGCGCCGCGTTCGCGATGGCGGGACACGTCCTCGTCGGGAGACAGCTCAGGCCACGGATGCCGCTCTTCGCGTACGCGTTCCCCGCGACGCTCGTCGCCGCGGCGTGTCTCGCGATCGCGTCCGCGGTCAGCGGGGAGTCCTCGAGCGACGGCGGCGGCGGCGGCGGCGCGGGGTGGGTCCGCTCCCCGCGCGCGGCGCTCGTCGTCTGTTATCTCGCGCTCGGACCGGGTCTCGTCGGTCACGGCGGCGTGAACGCGTCGCTGAAGCATTTCGACGCGATGACTATCGCTCTCGCGCTGACGCTCGAGCCCGCCATCGGCAGCGCGATCGCGTACGCGTGCGGATACGCGGTGAGACGGAACGGACGACGTCCCGCTCGGCGCTCGGCCATACTCGGCTCGGCTCGGCTCGGCTCGACTCGGCTCGGCTCGGCTCGACTCGCGCGTCGTCGTCGTCGTCGTCGTCGTCGTCTCCCGAGCGCTCGGTCGTCTTTTCCCACTCCGCGGTCGTTTCTGTTTCTCTTCGCCCGCCGCGCTTCCCTTTCGACGAACGCTCGACCGGCGAGACGTTCGACCGACGACTGACCGACGCGTTCGCCCGCGACTGCTTCGCCCAGCGCGCGCCGGGGTGGAAGACCGTCCTCGGGGGCGTCGTCCTTCTCGCCGCGACGTCGGTCGTCGCGGCGTCGTCGTCAACGTCGACGCCGCGGAGGTGAGCCGCGCGGGGGCGTCGACGCCCCCCGCGCGGCTCGATTTCGGTCGCGCGCGTCGTCGTCGGAAGTCGGAAGCGCGTGGGGACGCGCGATGAGCGAAGTCCGCGGGTTGTAGTCTCAGATAGGTCCCGTTCAGGCAGCGTTCAGGGACGGAATTCCACCTCGGAATTCCGTCCCTTTCCGGGCGAAAAACTGAGAATTTTTCCCTATGGGCAATTGGTAAGGCGTGATTTTCGTATTGTACGGGGAAATTCATCTATGGGCAATTAGTTCGGTTTGCGCGCGCGCGCGCGCGCCT
>NW_003315883.1:1162326-1244076 GCF_000151265.4 Micromonas pusilla CCMP1545
GTCGGAAGTCGGAAGCGCGTGGGGACGCGCGATGAGCGAAGTCCGCGGGTTGTAGTCTCAGATAGGTCCCGTTCAGGCACCGGTAAGGGACGGAATTCCGTCCCTGAACGAGACTATCAAAGATACTGTACAGTAAGTAGTCTATCATACCTTCGTACAATAAACGCGTTGTAGTATGTACGTGTACTGTACACGTACAGTACGTGTAGAGTGCTATGAAGATGGAATACCGAAGATAGTTGATTGAACGTTGTACGTGTACGTGTACACGTACACACGTACGTGTACTTTTATCTTCGTACGAAAGTAAGTTGTCTTCGTACGAAAGTATTCTTAGTATCTTCGAAGATACCTTCGTACGAAGGTAGATAGTTAGATACTGTACACGTACTGTACAACTACACGTGTAATAAACTGTGTAGCTGTGTACGAAGGTACTTTAGTCCAGACACTGTCCAGACCGTGACCAAAATCCTGTACCAGAGACAACCACTTATCCCTGAAAATTTCAACATTTGAAGCCTGGGCCCTAGGCTCAATTTCTTTGATCGGTGAAAATTATGGTTCAACACTTTTTGACCGCAGACTCTCTTCGAAAGTGCTACTGTATACTGAATCCAACAGAGTACAAATGGAACATCATCAAGTCGAAACGAGGCATTTCGCACTGTTCTAGTCAGTGCCACCAGATCGATACTGAGAACGAACTTGACAGAGAGTGTACAGAGTGATACCAATTAGCTGGAATATATATCATGTCACCAGGTTCCAATACACAGTCGACAAAAGGTGTTGAAACAAAACTAGGAAACTTCACTGTCAGATTAGCTGCTCCTGATTGCATGTCAACAAAGCTGGAGTTTCGTAGCTTGTAGTCCGGGTGAAGATACAGAGTTTGTGCTCTTTCAGGAGCATACATTCGGATGTATTTTAGCCCAACAACCTGAGAAAGCAAATTATGGTATGGATCCTTGTGAAGTGGACTCACAGTACCTGCAGGTCCAAGCCACGCATTGATTGATTTGATACCTTCTTCAGATGTATTCCACCGATGCGTTAAGGAGCAGTAGTCAGGAAGATCTAAATCATTCAGAAGTGTTGGGACTTGATTAAAAAGAGGGTGCTGTGCAAGATACCCTGTGCAACTGCCTGGGCGGATCGCGCTGTAACTGTATTTTAAGGACTTGTCCTGATGCACATGTGGGAATCTAAGCTTAGGTTGTGAGCCATTCACAACAATACTGTCAAATGTATTGCTTTTTACAGCATCTTGTGGTTGCAAAGGTCGGATGTACCTATCTAAATAAGACGACAGTGACATGAGCTTCTGTGTCCAATTCGCATGAAGATAGTGCATTCCCAACTCAACAGGCACTGTTCGCAAACCTGCCATAGCTGTGAGATAATCAGAGTTTCGCCAGCGACATAGCGCTGGCCAGTGAGACACAGCTCCAGAGATTAAAACTGGAGCTCCGGCATTTTCAGTGCACTTGGGCATGTACGAGCGAAAAAAATCAAGAAGAGAAGGGTTTCTGCATAGGTGGTGCACCTGACCACAAAGCAAGTTTGTAGTGTTCGAAAGCGAGCCCGGAGGAAGCAAAGATTGGAGACTGCCAAATTTATCCTCCCCAATATACCATGTACGCTTAGAACTGTGCAATGAAACTAAGCATTCTCTGTTTTTCACATCTGCAGTGCAAGAAGAAGATAGCCGACAGGAAGTGCCGTAGAAAAACACTTTCTGAAAAGGTTCGTGTCCACGTGAGTGTATTTCACCTTGGCGAAGGTCAGAGATAAAAGAATCGATATTTTCATTCAAATTATCATGATCATGATTACTGCCCAGTAAACCAGCAACATCTAAGGACTTTGAAACGATTTTTCTTCTCACATGTGGCAAAAGAACTCCTGCTGCTTGTGCTATGAATGGTGAAATATTGTATTTCATTTTCGATTCTACTGATACGAAAAGCAGGGAAGAGAACATGTGCAGTTCTCTCCACTCGGGATCAACATCCCTCCAGTCTCCTAAATGCAGTCTTTCCATAGAGATGTGCAAATTTGATGTGATCGCAGCTAGCAAATCGATGATGCGACGCTTCGCAGCGGTCACACTGACTTCGCTTCGGTGGAAGAAGTTTTCGCAGGCAATGCTCGACAAATCGGCGATAGCAAGCAGAAAAGCGCGAAAGGCACAGGACCCACCAAGAACACGCAGACCTATTTTAAGGGCAGATATGCGGGGGCTATTTTGTGCCTGCTGCAGCAGGGAGTACATCAGTTATCGGTGGTTCAAGGCACTGCGCTGGTAAGTCTTGGATTTACAGTAGTTTGCCCAAGTACTGGGCGAATTACGAAGAACACCCATCCGTACACGATCGTCCTTCGAGCACGACGAAGAAAATACGGAATCGAGGTGTCGAGTCGAAGCAGCACATAAATAAGAAACGACGAGCCAGCAGAACGGGTTGTACTTGCTGAAGAGACGTCAGTAGCTCAGTACAGCGTTGTACTCTACGCAGACCAGAAGGTGGTCACCCGGTTAATGATCGGCTCTTTTTCTACGATGACTACGTGTACGTGTACAGTACACGTACAATAACACTATCTTTTTAGCTATCTGAGATAGTCTATCATATTAAGTAGTACGAAGATAGATTTGAACGTAGTCTAATATGTAAAAGTAGTCTAGCTAGCTAGGTAGCTAGGCAGGTAGGGCTACTTCCGGAAGTACTTTCGTACGTACGAAAGTACTTTCGTACTTTCGTACTTTCGTACTACTTTCGAAAGTATAAATACCTTCGAAGATATCCGATAGCTAGACTACGTAGTTCAGCCGCCGAGCCTCAGACCACTATCAACGCACAACATACCCCCGCGCAACGTCCGCGCTATTAAAGACTTTGTCGCAATGACTGACCCAGATACTTCTCCCGACCCTGACTTCATCAATAAGCACCCGCTCGAGCATACTTGGACCCTTTGGTTCGATAATCCGAACGGGTAAGTTTGCGTGTTATTTGGTCCCTGGTGCATCTCTTAGCTCATGGACATCTCACCGTATTCACGCAGGAGGCAGAAACAGGCAACTTGGGGTCAAACTCTCCGTAGCGTATACACGTTCAATACTGTTGAAGACTTTTGGTGTCTGTACAATAACATTCTGGCTCCAAGCCGTTTAATTATGGGTACCGATTTTCACCTCTTCAAAGAAGGAATTGAGCCGAAGTGGGAAGACAGTAAGTGTGCGAAGGGGGGTAAGTGGACTTTTTTATTTCCAAAGAGCAAAGAACCCTCCATGCTCGACGACTGCTGGCTGAATTTGCTGCTAGCTACCATCGGCGAGCAGTTCTGCGAGCCAAGTGAAATCTGTGGAGCAGTTGTAAGCGTGCGGCAGAAGCAGCACAGAATTGCTCTGTGGACGAAGACAGCTTCGAACGAAGCTGATCAAATGGCCATCGGACGGCACTTCAAGACAATTCTCGGTATGCCTGAAACCGAGAAGATTGGTTACATGGTGCACGATGATGCTATCCGATTGGAGCGCCGAGCAAAGGACAGATATACAGTATAAGCAGCCTTGCGGTGCCACCTGTGCAGAGCTAGTTTATCTAGCTAGTCCCTGAAGAACATTTTGACGATTCCCTGTTGTTCATATTCATGATATATGCACTTTCAGTCTACATCTCGTAAATCGTACTGCAGTTCATTTCTACATGAATTAACAAGCTATCCATACACCATAAAGAGATGGTGCACGAAGTCAACGTGAAATCATGGTAAGAAACGAACTTACTGTAGCCTCGAAGATACATTCTAAAAAGAATAGAAAGCCGAGATACAAACCATTTTCACACGCCATCACAGAAACACACGATAGTGCAGTCTGCTCCGGCAGTAAACAGCCATGGTTGTGCAGGGTGAAAGTCACAGTCCAAAATTCCCTCACAATCCTTCAGAGCGTGAGATCTAAGAACTTTTACTGGGACAATTAATGCATTTTTTTCGATTTCAGAATATACAAGTCCGTAAAATATTTGAGCCGTAGTATCATCAGAAACTGAGGCAAAGAGCGGATATCTTCTATGAAAGGCGACGCTCTGGAAACCAACCGCGGAAGAAATAAGTTTGTAGAAAGAAAATACAAGTTACAAAGTGTAGTGTAAATAAATGTCACCTTGACCGTACTATGATGTGAAGCAAGAACTCGGTATGGTGTATCAGAGAAGTCCATATCAAACCTGCAAGAAAAACCGTCAAACAGAGAACCTGCGTTTAGTCCCTCGAGTAGAACACTTACCAAGCAAGCCTCCCATTACTACAACCGACTATTATGTTATCACCTGCCGAAAAAGTGTCACCATACAATAGTACATTTCTTACTACTATTACTTGCCACCGAAGTGTGTAGCGATGCAGCTAATTGAGCTGCCACTGGACATCTTTTTCACAAGAAACTGTCGGTGTAAGTCGTAAAGGTACACTTTTGAACGAGTACTGACGATCAACCAAGGTCGTGACACGTGGAAGACAGCTCTCTGTATGGGCACACTGCATTAAGAGAGAGCTAGTTCAGTTTGAATATAAACTAGAGTGCAGTATTGAAGAATAATTCTTGGCACACTTTTGCTGCTGGAAAACAGGCCGAGTCGTCCTCCTGCGTTGACAAGAAATAAATTCAGGTTATAAAGTATATATAGTAGCGGAGCCTGACCTCGATAAACTGTGCACCAAGATATTGTTTCCCTTCGGAACCAAAGTTGCAAAATAGTCGCTGTTGTCGGAACATTTAATCAGTTAATTATGTGTAAAGCGAGTGCCTTTCTTTTATACCCTTTATGATGCCATGATACCTATCCGGAAAAAAAGTAGGTTAAAGATGTTTGAAATAAATATATAAATAAATCCAGTGCACGCACCCTCTCCACTGGTGCGATATGATGAACAAATACAATATCATTTTTTCTGTCGATAAAAAATATAACCTTTTGTGGACTGCACAACTTTCTTCTGACAAACCGTTCTTCCCAGGAAGGCATATCATTACTAACACGTTCCTGGGAAGACAAAAAAATAATAACTTTTAAAGTATATGAAGTAGAATGTAAATACATTGAGTATCATATTGTCTCTGCTACATTCTGTCATAATCCAACAAGTTAGGAACATTTGCTGCTTTTCATGTACTGAAATGGAGGTACCTTTTTGGGTGTTCAGCAAAACCAAAGAGCATCCAACGCAGACAGAAACGATGTTCTTTCCATCATGGGAAGACCTAAAAGTATTTTTATATAGTCCTCGTGCTTCAAAAATATCACAAAAACGATCCCTACCACGCCACACAAGATGCAGACTCAGCTAACTGCCACGATCTGATGCACCTACCTGTAGAAACCTGAAAAAAAATGGTTCACCCTGCGCTCGGGGTTCTAGTATTCGTGTATCAGCGGTACCTCCCACATCCGTAAAATGCTGTCAGCTGATCCAGATATCAACCATTGCCTGTAATCATTAGATAAATTGAGAAGGCATTGAATCAAGATAATAGGACCAAGCACTAACCCAGAAATATGTACAGCAACCGAGAGGACTTTGTCCAAGATATAGAGTTCAAGAAAAAATCAGAATATCAAGTAGGCGGAAGCCTGATACCAAAGACCAAATCGAGTGCACATAACATTATACTAGAATCCTTACTGAATGTCCGAAAAAAGTCAAACTTTGGAGACTTGGAAATGGTTTCAGCTCCTATACTACCGTGTTCAATGTGCAATCTACGACCCAGATTCAAGTGTATATATTGCACCTTCGTGGTCGGTAAAGAGGGTAGAATATCACTCTGTTGAAAGTTTAGACGGGTCCGCAATACCCGTGGGCATAGATATAAGTCCAGACATCTTTGAAACCTACGGCACAGGTGCGTACTGGTGAGGTGCGCATAAACTTGTGCAGTGCTGAAGACAAGAACTTAGAATAGAGCATACCGTTCAGTAACAAAATCAGAATATGAAGGAACCTGATCGAACAAAGAAAACGTTTTACAACTTGCGCTGCGACAGACTATTGAAACTGTAAAAGAACTAAGCCCACCGCCCGCAATGCAACTTGAGAACCCAAATCAATCTTTTGCACAACCGAGTGACCTATGCTCTTCACAACCTCAGCACAATCATATTCGGGTGGGGGATTGTAGGAGTCTATGTTTGTTGGTAATTTCACTTTCGGTGCAGGCAAACATGCTCTCCCTGCCAAGTAAATCACCATTCGGCATAACATCAAAAGTCAGGAAACATGTCCGGTTCGAAAAGAAAATAAACAAGTTAGATAAGTAATTGCAACTCACCGTCATTTCTTTCACTTGTCCGATTCTGCTCCTCAATCCATATTAATTTTTGGTTATCAGCAGGAGACTGTGTGATGCATATGTACAAGATAAAACGTTTCATGTGTATCAAAATAAAAAAAAAGGAAAATAAAGTTGCATACATTTTCTAAAAGTTGTATGGAAGCTTTTCGGCGAAGACCGCGCATGATTCGAAGAACAAGCTTAGCTTCCCTGAAGTATAATAACCTTATCATTTGCGAGGCCATGAACTAAGACATAAGAACACACCATTTCGATGGAATGAAACGCCGTTTGGGCACTTGAATGGTTTGAAAGTGATCACTTGATCCGATTTCCAGGCGAACCTGAGAAACACCAGAGACAACCGGAATATATAGGCAAACTGTTTAACCTTTATATTATTTTTGTTCGTGATTGGGGGCTGTACCTCGTCGCTGTGAATATCCATCACCGGTATGATGCTCGTGCGGAGTCTACGGAAAAGTTCAAGCTGCAATCACAGGCAACTTCCTCTCAATAAACAGTACATATTCAAACAATTCATGAAAAAATGCGCTAGCACACTTTCCTGCGATTTAGAAACAACAAGCTCTTTTCCCCCTTTCTCATCGAAAACGTTCCTCCAGTAGCTTAAATCGTCAGTTAAACGAATCAAGTGCTCTATCGAGTCGTCCCATTTTTGTTTGACTATTTTGCGACCGTCGACGTCATATCCAACGTGCCCTTCATCTCTATACCACTCACGCGGCACGTCTCCTCTAGCATTATCCATTTCTGAACAAAATGCGCAACTAGCTCAAGGAAAAGATAAACGATTTTTATACTTCAGCATGAAGGAACGGCAGGACTCGCTCGACGTAAATCCTGTTGAACTGAAGTTGAAACAGACGTCTGAGCAGTAAAGATCAAAATGTGACAAGTGACCGAGCTATGCACGCGCGATACCATCGAAGGTAGCTACGAACGAAGTTAACGTATAAACGCGACGTTGTCTGTAGACTACTGTATCTACAGTACAGTACTTCCGGAAGTACTTTCGGTACCTTCGAAGGTACACGTACTTCCGTACTTCCGTATGTAGCTATGTACGAAGGTACGAAGGTATTCTATCACTTATGTACCCTACACGTAGCTAGGGCTAGCAGCTAGCTAGGGCAGTGCTAGGGCAATAGTACAACTAGGGCTAATTGATTGCATTCTTCGAATGAAGATAAGTTTATACTTCCGGAAGTACAATACTGTAGTCTATCTAGCTAGCTACCTTCGGTACCTTCGAAGGTACATAGTTACATACCTTCGAAGGTATCCGAACCTTCGTACAGGTACTGTACAGTTGTACCTTCGTACAGTGTAGGGCTACAGCTGTACACTACACGTGTACAGTACTTCCGAATTTATTTATCCCTAGCTACACGTGTACCTACAGGTAGCTAGAATATGCTAGCTAGCTACGAAGGTAGATAGCTATCTACCTTCGAAGGTACTTTCGTAGATACTAGCTAGATAGCTTATTATTATTTAGGGCTAGCTGTACAACGACGTACTTCCGGAAGTAAGTGCACGACTGTCACGTTGTATAAAACGTGCGCGTTGTAGTCGTGTACCTTCGTACGAAGGTACTTTCGTACTATTTATAAGCCTACAGTACGTATCTTGTAAAAGGTTCGAAGGTACTTCCGGAAGTATTCTACTGTAGCCATGCACAGTGTAGCTTCGTTCTTACGGACCTTCCTTGCTTATATGATCTCTATAAACAATGACTATTATAAAATAGCTAAAGACTACACCGCGTTTATACACACATACAGTATAGTACGTATAGAAGGTACCTTCGAAGGTAGGTACGAAAGTATGATACCTTCGTACGAAAGTACCTTCGTACTTTCGTACACTGCACCTTCACCTACAACTCACCTACAGTGCACGTACCGTTGTACACGTACACGTACGGAATTCGAAAAGAGGAAAGCCTTCCAGTCCCTGCGTTGTTTTACTCGACGCATAGGGCTACCCGGTTCGCGACGCCGTCACGATCGTGACTTCACTAAAAGTTCAAACTTCAGTGATCGTCCTTCTACTCATTCTTCATATTTTGCGTGTACAAAGCGCATGGAAATAACTCCCGCTCCGGACGCGACCTGCAACTCTCAAATGTCCTCCTTGGGCGACAGCGCACGTGTCGGTAAGAAACTGATCTGGCACACGGGCAAGGCTGCGTGGGTCTTCGGCACGTCCTTCCTCCTTCTCGTCGTACCTCTCATCGTACAATTGCACCGGGAAGAGCAGATGGCTGCGGCAGAGCAGGAACAGTTAGGTGTTCTGAACTTAGGTTCCTCTTCTCTGATGACCAACGCTGTTCCGGTGCAGTGAGTTGGGCTCTTACGATACTCCGCGACCCTACTGCCGTTCGCGTTTGATGATCTTCCGATCGCGCACACGCGATCTAGGTTCATGCGCAGTGAGGTGCATAGGTTTACGTTCGTAGTAAATCTTGAAATCATATGTGACTTGGTCAGCTTAACATCGGAAGTCTTCCGCTTGTGTACGTGCGGTCTTATCCCGCTCGATCGTTCGGGCTCACAGAAACTGATCTGTTTAGTTGAAAGTAACTGGGGACTTGTCTGAGAAAGCTCAAATCTAACGTCGCCTGGTGACGAATACAATGAGCGCAGAGTGCATGGAGATTTTATCGTAACGGCGGAAACCGAAGACATACGCTTGACTGCTTATTTCGCGGTGTTACGAGGGGGAAGAGCTGTGGTTGTGGGCTGGACACCCTTCCTTCCTTCGTGAATTCGTATATGGTGACCAAATGAGCGATGAGCAAAGCGAAGATGAACGATTAACAGGTGTGGTTGGAGAATTTACGAGAAGAAGCGCGGCACATCGTTTGCCGTTCGTCTCCCTCTCGTCGAAGTACGGAAAAGTCGAAAGTCTTCCATATGTCGGATACGATTTATAGCCCTGCAGTACAGTACGTGTACAGCTGTACACGTACTGTGCACGTAAATGTTCTTCTCATGTTCCGATAATATCGGATATTCTCTACTGTACCTTCGTTCGATCGATGTCATATTGTATGAAGATAGATACCTTCGTACGAAGATATCTCCACACGCACGTATAAAAGTAGGGCCATCATAAATATTTCCGGAAGACTTCCGCCTACAGTACACGTGGCCCTACAGTAGTCCTACAACGCTCTCTACTCTCTACAACATTGTTCACGTAGCTCGCAAGCAAACAAGGGCTAACGCGTTAACCTTAGTACTCGTGTAGTCATAAGTTTACCTTCGCACGAACGAAGATACACTATCCCTAATAACTTATTAAATACCTTCGTACGAAAGTACTTTCGAAAGTACAAAAATATGCAATGGGCATAGCTAGATAACAACTTAGTATTAGATACACTAAAACTGCTCTAAAACTCAGCTATCTATCTAGTAGCTAGGCTAGCTCGCTAGTCCAGCTATCTTCGCCGTAGACGGGTATGTCTATCACTAGATGAAACAAACTATGCGAGTGGGTCACTGTTGGCTGCAGACGTAGATACGATACTACGTACAGGGTTCTCGAGTAGTGAACGTAGATATCTAGCTAGATAGATACAAATGTTGTATTCGATGCAGATAAAACTTTTGATAAGTTGAACAACTTACTGTATACAGTAGCCTTTCCTAGCTAGCTAGCCCTCGTAAAAAACAACTTATCTATCTATGTACACGAGTTGTACACGCACGTGAGCGTGTATGTATGACTAGCTGACTACTGTAAAAGACTACTGCTATAAGATACAACACTGCTACAACAGTACTTCCGGATAAACGTCATTGTACGTACGAAGGTAGACTACAACTAAGACAGTGCCACGAAGGTTCAATCTGGTACGCGTACAATAATGTCTATGAAGGTATGATATTATGCTATTATCTACGAATGTACTTTAAAGTACAATGCTAGCTACCTTCGTACGAAAGTACAAACTACAAAGTACTTTCGTACGAAAGTACATACGAAGGTAGTACGAAAGTACATACTACATAGTACATACCGGTACATAGCCTAGCTTCATACGAACTGATAGGGCTACAACTACACGTACACGCGTTTATACTTCGGATGTAGGCCACACAGATAGACTGATAGAGAGTCCACCTTCGTACTTCCCGAAGTACTTTCGTACTTCCGTACGAATAATCTACTGTATGTAGCTATGTACTTTCGTACTTTCGTACTTAGCATTGTACTTCCGGAAGTACTTCCATAGTACGGAAGTACGAAAGTACTCTATACAGCATGTAGCCATGCACCATGTAGTACACATAAACACTCACGTAACCCTAGCTAGATAGGTAGTACGAAAATAGGTACGAAGGTACTTCCGGAAGCTTGCTTATTAATAGAGTCTAGAGTCTACTAGCTAGCTAGCTAGGTTGGGCTACTGTAGCTACTAGCTAGATAGCCCTACGTGTAGTCGTGTACAACGTTGTACTGTGTCCGTAGCTCCGTACTGTATGTAGCTATGATATGATACAGTATGTACTATGTAGCATTGTACGAAAGTACAGTATAATTGATACGAAAGTACGAAAGTACTTTCGTACTTTATTGAACAGTAGTTGTAGTGTACGAAGGTACAACGTTGTACACGTACACCGGGGGTTAATAACTTTTAAAAGTATCATAAGTTGTTATTCAGTAGTTGTACAACGTTGTAGTTGTACGTGTACGTGTAACAACTTAAATAGTTTACTTAGTTTTTCGAAGGAAGACTTTTGCGGGTCGAGCGAAATTAGACCGTCGATTGTGAGTTAAAACTGCAGTACTTTGAAATACCTTCGAAGGTACGAAAGTACTTATTTATTTACTTTTTTTGCCGGCAGTCATGTACGTGTTCACGTACTGTACATGTACAGTAAACTACAGTATTTACTCAGTGTCGAAATTTTAGTAAGTATCACCTGGTGTACACGTACGTGTACAATAACATAGGATAAAAATAAAATATTATGATATCTTCATACGGAAGTTTCTTACAAGGTACCTTCGAAGGTACAACTACAGGTACATACGTGTACACGTACAGCTGTACAACCGTATCGTTACCTTCGGAAGCACTTCCGTACGTGTACATTCTGTAGCTCTGTACTGTCCTTCGAAGCTGCAATTGTTCTGTTTTGTCCCCGAACATTTGTTCAGATAGTGCCACGAGCATTCACGCGCTTAAACGCATCTCCCTGACGAACGCGCATCTGAAATATTTTCGAGACCCCCTTAACTTGCTCGATACTATTTGAAAAATGGTCTCATTAAAGCTGCAAAAACGACTAGCAGCCTCCGTCCTTAAATGCGGGACTCGAAAGATCTGGATGGATCCTAACGAGGTAATAGAAGTCCCGTAGTAGTTTGCTAGTAATCCCGCATCGATCATCTTTGAATACACATTCCCCGAGGGACACGTCACAAAATGGGACATGTGCCACTTTTCAAGACGCTGCTCCTTGTCTTCCGGAATTTAAAACTTAGGGTTTTGATTTCTGTTTCTTTCATTCCAGATAAGCGAGATATCGATGGCGAACTCTCGTCAAAACATCCGCAAGCTTGTCAAAGATGGATTTCTTATCAGAAAGCCTGAAAAGGTGCGCAACTCTGACCTTTGAATTGCGCTATCAGGACCATCTCAAACTTTTTCCCTGATTCACCTCTAATGTTATTCACCCAGATCCACTCCCGTGCTCGCACACTTCGGGGCCTTGCTGCGAAAAGACTCGGACGTCACACTGGTTATGGTATGTTCTGAGAAATCCCAAGCAAGGCACATGGATTCTTCATGCGGATTAGAATCTCTTTATGGAGTGAGACTGAACTGTTTTTGCAGGAAAGCGCCGGGGCACTCGTGAGGCACGTCTGCCAACCAAGGTTCTCTGGCTTCGCCGACATCGAGTCCTCCGCCGTCTGTTAAAGAAGTAAGATTTTTCGTTTTTTCTTTTCACAGTGTCCTCAAGCCTGTTTTCGTTGTTTTAAGACCTTGACTTATTTATTTGAATTGCTTTGCTCCCTCTTCTCAGGTACCGCGAGGCAAAGAAGATTGACAAGCACACATACCATGAAATGTACTTGAAATGCAAAGGAAACGTATTCAAGAATAAACGCGTGCTAATGGAAGCTATTCATAAGACGAAAGCTGAGAAGGCCCGCGAGAAATCAATCGCAGACCAGTTTGAGGCACGTCGCACTAAAAACAAAGCAACCCGCGAGAGAAAAATAGCGCGAAGGGAGGAGCGCTTAGCAGCAGGTGCAGCCATGGATGTGACTGGCACCGCGAACAAGTGACAAGGAGTGCAATTCTGTGTGGGAACGACTGATGAGATCACTAATAGTTTTTCTGTTATATATGCAAAGACCGACACGTGTAGAATCCCCTGAGAGGAAGGACTGCGCAACTGTGCAACTCTCAATAGTGGATATCAAAATGAGTTTAGTGCGTTGTGATAATAATTCCCTGTGACTTTTGATAAAAAAACTCCGACAATAGGTTTGTGCACTAGGTGCACGCACATGGATGACTTGAAAAAATACTTCCTGACAAGTTTTGTCTTGTCCCGGTGCGCCGGGTGCTTTATTCAGACCGGGATGAAAGTCTTTTACCGCCATTTTTCGTCATATTTTCCGATGTTAATTTCTATGATCGATAAATTGATCGATGAGAATTTGAAAGCGGCTCGGTGAACTTTTGAAAGCAACAAGAAGCCGATCAACGAAATGGAGAATGTGACTCAAAACGACGGTCTAAGATTTATGTTCCAGTCCGAAAAAAAAAAAACGCCTGCTTACAGGGGCGAAACGAGACTACCTGAGGAAAGGAAGTATAGAGAAAAAAACTACACAACTACTTCACTCAAGAAGTCTCCACGAGTTGGCTGACGAGGAAGCTGTTAACCAGATCCTCGGTTCAAGTCACGGCCATAAAGTGCTTTTACTTCAGATAGCAAGATATGACACTAACGCTAAGATATGCCTATTCCGATTCGGTCATGCCATCATTGCCTTGAACTCCTCGTAGTCAACTTTACCCGAACCATCAGTGTCAATCTCTCGTATCAGCCTATCAAGGTCTATGGTAAGACCAAATTCCTGAAAAGATCGTGAAATATTTATTTAAGAGCGGTCCTCATATCCTAACTTTAGATTGCTACAAGAAACAAAAAGAATCGGGTACTGGCTGGATGGATGGATGTGAGTAGTGCGCCACAATTTTTACGAGCTCAGGGTCGCGCCTTCACCACTGTTCGCAGCTTTTCAGTGGATATTTCTCCACTTTTGTCTGTGTTTCCTCCTAGTGCTACAAAGGCCTCAACAGTGTCAGTTTCGTCACTTACCTGAGCTGCGGAAACTTTTTGGTTCTCGATGACTTTCAAGAATTCAGAGAACTCTATTTCTCCACTATTATCGTCGTCAACCTGTGAGATCATCTGGAATATCTCCTCGTCACTTGGGCTCTGCCCGACAGCATTTAAAGTTGCTTTGAGCTCTGATGCGTCAATCTGTTGGAGGTAGGATGATCATTGTCAAATACTAGCCAAATACTAGTCAAACACTTAAAACGCAACTCACGAACGGGTGAGATCGCCGTGGAAACAAGAAAGTACTCTACATACCGTTCCACTGCCATCTTTGTCAAACTTGTTGAAAGCCTCTCTGCAACCATTGATCTCTTCTTGAGAAAGTGGCATTAATTCTTTTTCCTCCGATTTAAGGGTTGTCGATGTCGCTGTCGTTTACGCGGTACATATGGTCAGGTATTCCCGAAAAATCTCTGGTAAGTTTCGAAAATGTCCCGTCCAGCAACAACAAATGTACGTGTACTGTACACGTACGTGTACACGCACGTGTAGCTACTAGGGCCTACACGTAGTAGCTACGAAGGAGGTACGAAAGTACCTTCGTACGAAGGTACTGTACGTACTTTCGAAAGTACTTTCGTACTTTCGTACTTTCGTACGAAAGTACTTAATAAGTACGAAAGTACTTTCGAAAGTACTTTCGTACAAAGTACTTTCGAAAGTACTTGAAAGTACACGTACAACGTTGTACTTTCGTACTTTCGAAAGTACTTTCGTACCTTCGAAGGTACTTTCGTACCTTCGTAGTGGATATCAGCGAGAGGATATGAGCTTAGAGAGGATATTAAGATACAAGGTCCCGTTCAGGGATGGAATTCCGTCCCTTTCCGGCGAAAAAACTGAGAATTTTCCCTATGGGCAATTGGTCACAAGTGCCGAATTTCCGCCGTTTTCGACGGAAAATCGGCGGAAAATCACCAAAAAATGAGTACGGAGCGGAAAACTACTCGTACTCCAACTGATTGCCCATAGGGAAAATTCTCAGTTTTTCGCCCGGAAAGGGACGGAATTCCGTCCCTGAACGAGACTATATAAGAGGATGGCGTATCTGCAAATAGTCAGTGCGTAGTACTTTCGTACAGTACGTCTTAAGAGGATGAACTACTGATGAGCTCACCCTCTTAACTGCCGCGCCGCGCGAGGACAGTCAGAGAGGCGCGCGCCGCGGTTGAGGCCGGAGCGTCAAAGCGAACATCGACTAGACAGCGTAAGCGATCATTCCAGCGAGTTTAATACACCTGGGGCGCTGAATCAGGCTGTCACGGCGCACAGATCCGTCGTTTGCAAAACAGACTCGGCGTTACGAAACATTTGCCGTCTCCTGAGCTCGCGTACGCGACGTCGAAACTTCATGGAAACAGTTCTGAACGTAAAAAAACTTCGTGATTATATCGCGTGAACACATACGCACTTATTCAAATATCGCGCAGCGCAGAAAAAACACGATCGCTTGCGTCGGCAGTTGAACTCCGCGGGTCGAGGCTGTAGCCGCGAAGAAAAATGCTCTTTTACAAATCGACACGATCGCGCCAGTCTATGCTTTGCTCGTGCGATTCAGACACGAACGCGGTCGTTCCATGCGCCTCGAGGGTGATGTCATCTAATATGCCGTGCAGTTACAGAGCCAAAAACGGCGTCTGCGCGATGTTAAAGCACACCGCGCGCTCATCCTCTCGTGCGTGTTCTTCCGTACTTCCGGTACAGTACCTTCGTACAACATACCTTCGTACAACATACCTTCGTAAAGCGCAATACTTCGGAAATAGATAGACTAGCTATCATAGTAGCTACGTAGCAAGATAAGTAACAACTTACCTTCGAAGGTACTTTCGTAGAATTTATTACCTTCGAAGTTAGCAATGTTGTCCTGTACAGTACGTGTACATCACGCTCGTACCTTCGAAGGTACTTTCAGAAAGTACCTTCGAAGGTACGAAAGTACTTCCGGAAATAGATACTTCGTACTTTCGTACGAAAGTACTTTCGTACTACCGTACGAAAGTACTTTCGCAAGTACAATATCTAGCTAGCTATCATAAATACTTTCGTACCTTCGAAGATACTGTATTACTACACGTACTACACGTAAAATACATACAGTTCGTGAACATACAGTACAATATCACATTACTTCCGGGAACGAATGCCTCTATCTTGAGAAAATCGTGGATATCGTGTAGAGCGGCGAGGGAAAGTACTGCAAACGGGTTCTTTTTTCACGAATGTATGTCACTACATCCCTTTCTTTTGGATCATCTAGACCGCTCTTTCGGCGAGATGTGCGAGTGTCCGGGGCACGGGGGAACTTTGCTCTCTCGTATCACGACGGTATGATGAAACAGAAACCCGGCCGGACC
The DNA here is from genome assembly GCF_000151265.4 of Micromonas pusilla CCMP1545. NCBI lineage: Eukaryota > Viridiplantae > Chlorophyta > Mamiellophyceae > Mamiellales > Mamiellaceae > Micromonas > Micromonas pusilla. The sequence continues at coordinate 1,178,436 of NW_003315883.1, forward strand.
GCAAGAAAGTCACTTTTTGGAAGTATGGTTCACACTTTCGAACAAAAATCCCTCTCTTTCTTGCCTGATACTTCGAAAATGCGCGAAAATTTTAACTATGTCAACGACTGTTCATGTGAGCACAACAGTGGCTCTCAATGTGGACATTTACATCGAGGCCCAAACTTCGCCATACCACTACCTTCTTTCTTCACGAGACATATTTTGATCGTGACACAGCAAACAGTCCTGAATTTCATACACGCTGGTAAGTTGATGTCTAGCTTCGTAAACATATTAAATGTTCACTGTGGTCAGGAGAACAAAATTCGCGAGATCATCAAGAATGATCTCTTATATTCAGTGATATCAGTCGGCGCAGTTGGTTCTGCTTTGACTGATCTTAGTGGAAACTTAATCTTCATGTGTGCGTTTTGGTCGTGGTTAACTGCACAATTGATGAAGTATTTCACCGCATTTTACAGAGAGAACGCTTGGGACTGGCGCGTCATGTTTGACTCGGGAGGAATGCCATCCTCACATACAGCTCTCGTTGTTGGTTTAACAACTGCCATCGCATACCAGTATGGACTAGGATCAGCTTTGTTTCCTCTCAGTCTGGCTTTCAGTCTTATTGTCATGTATGATGCAGCCGGTGTCCGTCGCCATGCAGGCAAGCAGGCCGAGGTGCTGAATAAAATTCTCGATGATATGTTTCATGGGCAACCCATCAGTGATCGGAAGTTGAAAGAGGTTCTTGGCCACTCGCCTCTGCAGGTCCTCGCAGGTGCTGTACTTGGTGTTTTCATAGGCATATTGTATATGCACATGTTTGGGTCAGGATACGCTGTCTTAGCTCAAGGTACGAGCTACCTTCGTAGTTGAATGATAGTACTTTCACTGCATAGGACTTTTAGATAAAAAATGTTGACATGTTTCGACGGTGACTTTAAAGCAAATCATTCGTCTCTGATGCATGCTTTTCTCCAGCGGCGCGCTCTTTCCGAAATTCATCGCGTCCGTCCACGCTTGTTTCGGGTGTACAGTTTAATAGAGTACCTTCGTAGGGTCCTAAAACGTTGTACTAGTGTTCTGCGTGTACAAGTACTCCAGAACGTAGTCTATCACTTTTTCTGAATTTTTGTATGAATACGTGTACAGTGTAGCCCTAGTGTAACTTTTTGCACGACTTTTTGGTAGAGTTCATTGCATCCTGGGCTCGTGCATTTTGCTTTATCACACGTGTTGCGTATGGAACGGTCTATGAAGACTTAATTAACCGTGGCTAATTTGAAATTGTATACAGATACGTTATTGCGTGTACAGGCGTCAAGAATGTTGTACTGAGCAACATTGAACAAGCCAACTTGGAAATAGAGTATATTATAAGAGTAGTTCTGCAATTTGCACAGCATTTAGCGCAGCCCCTTTCTTGATTTGATCACCACAGACAAACAGCTCAAGTCCCGTCCTGCCAGGCTGTGAAATGTCTTGGCGTATGCGGCCCACGTAGATTTCATCCCTATTTGAAGCATCGAGTGGTGTTGGAAAACAATTATTCGCTCTGTCATCAATAATTTTAATTCCTGCTGATGATCTGAGAATTTCCTTTGCATCTTTTTCATCTAAATCTGAACATAGTGTGAGATTGATACTTTCTGCATGTGCACGCATAACCGGAACGCGAATGCAAGTTGCAGCGATGTCAACATCTTCTGTTGACCAGATCTTTTTCGTCTCGTTCACCATTTTCATTTCTTCTTCGTTATATCCGTTATCTGTCATCGGTGCATTGTGCGAGAAAAGATTAAAGGCGTACTGCAAATTGAATATTTTCATAGTGACAGGATCACCGTTGAGTACATCACGAGTCTGCTGTTCCAATTCAGCCATCGCAAGCGCACCAGCTCCAGAGGCAGCTTGATAAGTGGAGGCAACCATTCTTTTGATTCCAACGGCTCGATGAATAGGAGTCACTGCAACGAGTGCAATGATAGTGGAGCAATTCGGATTCGAGATGATGCCGCCGTGCATTTTGCCGAGTTTGTACTCTGCCATTGAAAGTGCATTGACTTCAGGAATGATAAGTGGCACACCTTCTGTAAGGCGAAAAGCAGAAGAGTTATCAACGACAAAACATCCTTTCTTGGCAGCTATAGGACCAAATTTTTTGGAGATTGAGCCACCAGCAGAAAACAGTGCAATGTCGATATCATCGAAAGAATCTTCTTTCAACTCCTCAATTTTATACATCTCCCCATCGAACTCTACTTCTTTACCAGCAGATCTGTGAGAAAGTATGAACTCAGTAGTGCAATTAAACATAAATGCGTTCCTGTTATTATTGCATACAAGCTGTGCATGAAATTTACAGTAACTGGACGTGCCTGGCAGAGGCGAGCATTTTCATGCGACTGTATGGAAAGTTTCGCTCAGTAAGCACCTGAAGAAGAAATGCTGTTACACGAGTATACTTGGAGAATTGCGAAAATAACTATCTTATAAGAATTAACGCTAGTCTGGTACGTACCCGAAGAAATTCTTGTCCGACAGCACCCGTAACACCAGCGATGGCTACTTTTGGCCCCGAAGAATCTTTGGAAGCGTATACGGAAAAGCGACACTGATTGCGGCGGCGAATAAGAGCGTTTCGACGCGAGAGAGAAGCTTGCGAAACTGGCGATGCATAACAGGTGCGTGCACAGATAAGCGAGACCGAGCGCGTCATCGTGACTGCGATAGACGCCTTCGCGTCAAGCAGATACAACTGTGAAGAGTCCGGGTGGTGGTTGATGCACAGTTGCACTACACGACCTCAAGACGTCTGGCAGGCTCCGTTTTGACCTCTGGGCTTTGCAGGTCCTGCAGCCTACCTTCGTACGAAAGTACTTTCGTACATAGTAGGGCCTACTTCGCGTACAATGCTAGCTACAATGTACAGACAGAACCGAGGATTTATGAAACCCTTAATAAACGTGTACGTGTACTCGTGTACTGCATGCGTATCCTACACAAGCACGCGAGTCGTACAGTACTACAGTTGTACACCACGTGTACACGTGCAGCTGTACAGGAGTACAGCTGCGCACCAATTATCGTGTGTCGTGCACTGCGTGAAGTACGTGTATTTATACGTGTACGACATGAACATGTATCTTCGAAGGTGCACATAACGCGTTGAGCGTGCACAGCTGTACACTGTACACTTCAAAGCTGTACACGTAAATTACATACAGTACAACTAACGGTGTACTTCGGAAGTACTTTCGTACTTTCGTACAAAGTACGTGTACTCCGGAAGTATCGCCGGGATAGTTGACGTTATTCTACGTACGTGTACAGCTGTACACGTACCTTCGTACAACGTTGTAGCCGTAGGCAGGGATAATACTTCCGGAAGTACACAGCTACACACTATGTTGTACTTTCGAAAGTACTTTCGTACTTTCGAAAGTACGAAAGTACTTCTGAAGTACTACCGTACTTCCGTACGTAGCTACGTACACGTACTACGTAGCCAGGGGTTTTATCTTTTACGACTATGGATAATAGTAAATGAATTACGAGTACGTGTACGTGTACGTGCAAAAAGGGCTACATACGCGTACAACGTTGTGCACGTACTGAAGAAATACTTTCGTACGAAAGTACTTTGAAAGTACTAGTTACTGTAGTTGTACACGTACTGTACGTGTACAGTACAACGTATTTACTCGCCGACGGCGAAGACTTTTTTTGAGTACACATAGAATAGTGTATAAATATGCTAGCTACTGTATGTTTATAATACTGTACGTGTTCGTGTAGGGCTAACAACTTTTACGTGTACACGTGTACGAAGGTAGTTGTACACGTACAACGTACAGTATGTTGTACTTTCGTACTTCCATATCTTAATATTTACAAACATGAACTTAGGACAGGGCTACGTGTGCACGAGTGCTACACGTACGTGTACACTACACGTGTACAACTACGTGTACACGTACTGTACCTTTTTTCCCGGCAGTAAAAAACTTCACGTACTGTACGTGTACAGTACGTGTACGTGTACAACTACACGTACACGTACAACTACCACGTTGTAGACTAAATATTTACCTTCGTATTTATTTTATTTTTTAGACATTGGTAACAACTTAGGTTGTTATAATAATAATACTGTACACGTACGTGTAGTTGTAGACAGGGGTATTTTTTTAATACATAATACTGTAGTGTACAACTAGGGCCTACTAAAATTTCGACGCTATTAGTAAATACCTTCGTACATGACTGCCGGAAAAAAAAGTAAATAAATAAGTATTTCGAAGTACACGTACTGCAGTTTTAACTCAAAATCGACGGTATTTTCGCTCGACCCGCAAAAATAAATACGAAAGTACTTTCGAAAAACTAAGTAAACTTTACTGTACGTGTACACGTACGTGTGCGTACACGTACACATAACAACTTACTTACTCATTATTTATTTACATAAAAAGTTATCCCCTGCTGGCTACGTGAGCTGGTACGTGTACGTGTACGTGAAGAGAGTACTCAGTGAAATACTCGGTAAATACTCAGGCCCCGGACTCAACTCGCCGGCACAATTTTAACTCAAAATCGACGGTCTAATTTCGCTCGACCCGCAAATATACTTTTACTTACTCATATAAACAACTTATTAGTCTCAGTCAGGAAAACAACACACTCATTGATACTCAAGAACGGAAAAAATATACGTACGCAGTAACGTCGTTACGTGCGTACGTGTAGATAAACGTGTATTCTATTACCTACATATGATTTTTACGTGTACAGCTGTACACTAACAAAAAGTGTACTGTACGTGTACAGCTGTACACGTACGTTTAAGGTAGTCCTCTACGTAATTCGAAAAAATCCACCTAAAAAACGTACTCGTGACGAAAAACACGTGCAAAAGTGTACGCGCGAACACCCACGCGCGAAACCTATCTCCTCCGCGCGCGATGCACGTCTGCGCGCGAAACTTTGCACGATTACAGTTCTAAGGCATGCGCACAATGCTACGCCGGGGTTTTTCGAATTTCGCGCGCGTCGCGAAGAAATCGCAGATCTTGCCCGAAATCGCGATTCGCGACGTTCGCGTACCCCTCTCGCGACAGAGAGCATGAACGCAAAGTCCCCGGCGTAGAAAGTTCGGCGTTGAAGCCCGGAACGCGATGGTGCAAAAGAAAATCCGTTTAGATCTCATTCGAGGAAGGAGATAGGTTTCGCGCGCGGGTGTTCGCGCGTACACGTTTGTACGTGTTTTTTTCCACGAGTACGTTTTTTAGGTGGATTTTTTCGAATTACGTAGAGGACTACCTTCTCAACTATCGACAGTGTGGACATAAAAAACAACCTTCAACCCTTGTACGAAAGTATTTCATAAAATAGCCCTACTGTACACGTGTAGTGTACTTCCGTACGAAGGTACAACGTAAACGTACTGTACAGTACAAAGTACGAAAGTACTTTCGTACTTTCGTACTTTCGTACTTTCGTACAATATTTTTAGTACACCGCAACGCGTTCCTTGAACGCAGTTCGTTTCAAACAAACATAAAATTTGCTCTTATCGAGTTTCAGTGCAGTGCTTATAGTTCTTGAGACTTAATTGAACTCAACAGCGTTCCGGTTGTTCAAGAAACCGCGATGTTTGCTCAAATATCGGCCGCGTCTTTCAGTCGGACAGCAGCGTTCTTCACGGGAGCTCGCAACCTTGCCGACCGAAAGCGCTTTCGCGTGACGACCACCTCTCGCTACGCTGGAAATATGCTCAATGTCCAGGCGAAGGGCAAAGGTGGTGGGCGGCGGGCTGGGTCGTCTAGTCGTCCGGGTGGGCAGCCCAGCATGTAGGTCGTTGCACACTTTCAAGGACTCGTGACTTTTTCCACGCATTTCTCCGTGCTTGCAATAAAACATTTTATCTTGTTCTCCACTGCTCCACTGCTTTGCCACAGGGAACAGTATCTGCCCCCCATCGATCCGGACAACGAACAATTTGTCATATATGTCAGATCGAAGAAGGGTTTCAAAGCGTGGTACCCCCTCAATGTCGTTACAGGTGGTTCAACCGCAAACACACTCGTAAAAGGCCTGGATAGTGACCTTTCTAGAGAGCTTGCCGTGAAGTCGCTGACCACTAATATTGGTCAAGCTATTTACAAGGAGACTGAACAACTGGAGGAGATGTGTCGACGAATGCCAATGCTTAAGAATGCGAAAGAGCTCGAATTCGGATTCATGGTCCTGGACAAGAGTAATCCTTCGAGTATGTTCAAACCAACCGCTGACAAGGTGTTTGTGATTCCTGAAGAAGACGAAACTCGATTGCCAGCTCAAAAAATGGCTGAAGGCTTTCAAAATGCAGCAGGCAAAGTGAAAGACTTTTTGGGAGGAAGCTAGTTCACAGAATACGCAGTATTGTTTTATATCACTCTGCCTATTTATTGTTTATTTTGTCAACGTGGAGCAACACTGGTTTTGTATTAAGAGACTCACTTTTGTTTCATTCTTTAGTGAACACTGTCGTTTCTTAGATCCTATCCTATCTGAAATAGAAGTTTGGATATTTCAATAGAATCCGAAACCAGATGCCGCATTGGAGAGAACGTTGGCGTGGACAGGGTCAGCCACATGTGCCTGCCAGTTGGCAATCGGTCCTTCCTGTGTGGCGAGTGCTTGTGCTATGCAGCCAAGCCACGCGAACATGGAGAGCCGGCAATGTTTAAGCTCTTTAACTTTGAGCTCTTCGAGGTCACCAGCCTCAGCAAAGCCCAAGGGGTCAAACCGTCCACCGGGGGTGACAGACAGCTCGAGCTCAGGAAAAGGGTTTTCAAAGAGACCTGTGCGGTAGCACTCAGCTGATCCAACAAGGAAAACTTCGATGGAAAGTACGGCCCAAAATGATGGATACCCTGAGCCCTCAGGAGCAAGGGGTGCGACAGCTCCGGGAAACTTGTCTGCGACCGCAGTGCAATCATCCGGTGTGCAGAGAGTACCAGCAGTAAACCACGGAATGCCAGTACCATTTTCTGCTGCCCAAGCTCCAGTCACGCCAAGCATGGCCCAACGACCATGAATGATCTCTCGTTCAGCGTTCTTGTCGTCGTCGAAAGGAATAATTGGCGATTCTCCACCGCCGGGATAAACGCCGAATTCGGGATAAAGATCGGGAGGAGCAGTAGAGCCGAACTTAGCCACCTGCGTGCAAAACAAAATAAACAAAACAAGTAAGTCTAGTCTGCCTCGGAGAGATTTCATTTTTTTTTTCAAAGGCTGGCGGTATTATGACTGGCTATCATCTCATGAACAGCGAGAATCCCGCGGGATTATCAACGGCATCAGACATGTGCCAGTCGTGACAGTCATTCCACTTTCCCAAAGGAATGTGTATCGCACCTTAGCAGCGGAGCGGGACGGGGCGGACGCCTTGGTTCGCCGGGCTTGGACAACGAGAACGGTGCGGTCGCGCGAACCTTTCAGCGACTCTCCACTGGTGACTCTAACGCCAGAGAAAGAAGAGGAAAGTGCGTTCGTGGACATCGGATAATAAATCTTGGCGTGTGAAGATGACCTCCTGTTCGGTGCACACGCTTGGCCAGCTTTTATTCTTCGAAAGTTGTTTTCGTCGGGCTATGTAAACCGTGCGATATCTCCGAGCTAGTCTAAGACTATACACTACACGTACACTATCCATGTCTAAAATGCCCTGCGCGTGCAGCTGTGCACACTCCACGTACACGTACGTGTACACTAAGAGACTAGTCTACTCATCGTACTTGTGCGCCAAGTTCAATTTCCCATGTTACGCGTACTTGTACTGTACACGTACAGCGTTAGTTGTAGCGCACGTGTAGATTTGGATAGCGTATCTAGATTTGCGAATACACGTTCCTAGCTAGAGCTACGTGTACAGTACACGTACACGTGCGCGTACAACGATAGTACAACGTTGTACTTTCGAAAGTACGAAAGTACCGTTTTATTGTACTGTTATCAAAAATAAGTTGTTTACAGTTTTTGTGTAAAATGGAGTTGAAAGCCTTACACACTCGGGTGCCCGTTTGTCGACGTGTACACGTACGTGTACGGATCTTCGTACACAGTCTAGCTATCATATTATTATTATTTTATGTACAATATCCGATACGTGTACAGCTGTACGTGTATACACGTACGGAAGTAGAGAGGTACCTTCAAAAGTACGAAAGTACGAAAGTACAACGTAATACTTACACTAACAGCCCTACTGTAGTACGGAAGTGCTCTCGTACTTTATACGCACTTCCAGATGTCTTGTAGACCTGCAATAAATCTAGGGATAGATTATTGGTTATATATTAAATCTACATTTACACAACGTTGTACACGTACAGTAGGGCCCTGTAAATAACATGCGGAAGTACTTCCGGGAGTACGTGTATGTACACTGTACACGTGTACAAGAACGAAGCAAGGTACGAACAAAGGTACGAAGGTACTTCCGTTACTTGCGCACAAGTACACTACACGTACAAGATAAATTGATATGATAGACAAGTTTTACGTTATTGTATTGCAAATGTACCTTCGAAGGTAAGTTGCTACGAAGGTAGTCTGCCTAGCTAGATATCTTCGTGCCTTTGTAGTACGAAAGTAAATAGCTAGATACGTTCAAAGTACGGAAGTACTTCCGAAAGTACGGAAGTACTTACGTAATAAATACCTTCGTACCTTCGTACGGAAGTACACGTACTGTAGTTGTTAAACTAGTCTACATAGTACGAAAGTACATACTGCGCCGTAGATTATGCTAGATATGATGGTATTTCATGTACTCTGCGTTCACGTTACCCTCGTACGAAAGTACTTCGGAAGTACTTTGGAAGTACTTTCGTAGCTGACTATCTAGCTAGATTAGCCAATAGACGTAGCTAGCTAGAGCTAGTAGACTACTATAATAGCTACTGTAGAGCCGGCTAGCCACGCACCAAGTTACTTCCGGAAGTACAGTACGTGTACCTTCGAAGGTACCTCCGGAAGTACCTTCGTACCTTCGTACCTTCGAAGGTAGCTAGGTAAGTAGGGCTACCAGTATTGTACTTCCAGAAGTACATTCGAAGATACTTGTACTTCCGGAAGTATTTCCATACCTTCTTAGCCATTGTGTACAGCGTTGTAACTTCGGAGATGCAGCCGCGAAGGTATCGCTTTAGCTAGGCTACCTTCGAAGATAAGGCCATGTAGATACGTACTTTCGAAAGTACCTTCGAAGGTACTTTCGTACTTCCGTACTTCCGAAGTACTTTCGTACCTTCGAAAGTATCTTTCTAGCTAGCTAGCTACCTTCGAAGGTAGATAGTTGACTTACTGTACCTTCGTAGCTAGGCTTGCTCCTCAAGATAGACGTTCGGAGTGCAGACAGGATAGGATGGACTATGTATCGAAGAAAAGAAAACAATGTTCCGTGATGTTCCCAGTCAGCATGCTGCGGGGCAGTATTCATAGAGATTCGTGCAACCTTATCTACTGTAGATATCTACGAAAGTACGAAAGTACTTTCGAAAGTACGAAAGTACCTTCAAAGGTACTGTAGGGCTACCTACGCCTTTTAAGCCCTGAATTTGCGTTGATGCGACAGAGTTAAGGGTGAAATGAACCCGAAGGATTCCACCCTTAAAGTTCCGTCAATTCACGCTAATTCACGGCTTAAAAGGTGTAGTACACGTACTGTACTACTGTACACGTACTGTACGTGTACCTTCGTACCTTTCATAGACAAAAGTTTTGTACGAAGGTAGCTTACAGTACGTGTACACGTACATGTAGTACGGATATACTTTTGTACCTTTGTACAAAGGTGGTACTCAATGCACAATTGTACATGTAGCCCTACATTTCATTGCAAGTACGAACGTACATGTGCGTGTACACGTAGCCGTGTACCTTCGTACGAAGGTACAACGAATCCCTATCTAGCTAGCTACGTGAACATGTACCTTCGCATTCTTCTATCTTCGAAGATATCTTCGTACCTTCGTACGAAAGTACAACCCAAATCAAGAACCACATACTAAGTATACTGCACATGTAGCTGCAACCATCGAAGGTACGTACTACGTAGCTACGTACGTAGTCTAGTCAAGTACGAAAGTACGAAAGTACTTTCGTAGCTAGCTAGCTAGGCTACCTCGACTGAGCGAATGCGAGGTGACGCGGGTTGGTCAGTCGGCGTCTCAAGTTCAATATAAAACACTACGTGTAGTAAGTTGACTGAAGTACTTCAAATACGAAGGTACGAAGTTCTTACTTCCGGAAGTATTCTATGGAAGTATTTCCGGAAGTACTTCCGTACTAGCTAGACAAGTTGTACGATTACTGCTGTGCACACGCACACATGTACTTCCGGAAGTACGTGATTCGTAACGCGTATCTGCGAAGGTATCAGCCCTACGAAGATAGTCTAGCTAGCTAGAACTCTAGCAGCTACCTTCGTACGAAGGTACTTCCGTACGTAGCTAGGCCTTGCTCCTTACTTCCGCTAGTATTAAACTTTGAAGGTACACGTACACGTACGACGTTGTACTTCCGGAAGAACTTCCGCAGATCGCTAGCAAGATACTCATACTGACCTTCGCACGGAAATAGACAGAATTCTGTAGTGTACGGAAATACAGAATTCTGTACGAAAGTACAGAGTAGTACTTCCGTACTTCAATAAATATCTACCTTCGTACACCTGTACACGTACACATGTACTGTACGTGTACGTGTACAGCTGTACTGTACACGTTGTGGGTACGTTGTACTTTCGAAAGTATTTGTGTCCTCAAACGCAACGTTTATCTTCGTACTGTACACGTGTACAGTACGCGTACAGCTGTACACGCACAACGTTACGCCGTACCTTCGTACAACGTACGTAGGGCTAAGTACCGAAGATATTTATGTTCAAAAGCTTCCCTTTGCAAGTGCAGCGTCAATTTCCATCTAACTCTGTCCGGATGTGCATGATAGTCATCCTGTTACGCACTTGATCGCTATTCAAACCTTTCCAACGGCTTATTTATTGTTTTTTGGCATGCTAGGCACTGTTGCGCGTCGAAAGCTTCTTGCAGGGAAGTTCGGTGGCGACCTCGTTGCTAGTGAAGAGTGGCGGCCAAATTGCAACTCAAGAAATACTCGTGCGCTAGGAACCAATGCTTCATTGAAGCGTGTTTACTCTTTACACGTGATTCCCGAAGCGATTCCTGGCCCTCTGCTGGGCTCGAAGAGTATGCGCGACCTTTTCTTTGTACGAGACGATACGATTAATTTCAGTGCTTCTTACGGAACGCCAGTTCGCCAGGCACGTATGTTTCTTTTATTATGTGCGGATAAGTGTACTTAACGTCGAGCTTTTCTGTGTACAGGTGCTAGAAAAACAATGGGCATATCATGTCGAATGCGAAAAATCACCTCACGACTGGATGTTGGGTGGAGCTGCTGCTAAAATGCAGTCAACGCGCAAGAAACTCGCGAGGTATGTGAAGGCCCGCAAAGAAGACCTTGCACTGGTGGAGAACTGCACCGCAGCGACAACTGCCGTTGTCCGCGCCGTACGAATACGTCCCGGCGATACCATCATTCATCTAAGTACTGCATATGGAATGGTGAAGAACTGCATAGCACAGCACGCCGCAAGTGCTGGAGCAACTGTCCTTGAACTCAAAGTTGACTTAGCCAACAACACCTCACTGCTTACCTCCCACAACTTTTTTCCACTTGAAGTTCGTCTCGGCTTGATGATAGATGAGGTTCAAAAGAATTGTTCCCGAGTTGCTCTAGTCAGCCTTGACTACATAGCATCATGCCCTGGTGTCGTGCTTCCTGTTCACGCACTAGCACGCCATTGTAGAGAGCGAAAAGTACCAGTACTTCTTGATGGTGCGCACGTTCTCGGCCAGATTCAAATAGACTGTCAAGCGCTGGAAGCGAGTGGAGTAACTTACATGATGGCGGATGCCCACAAATGGCTCTATGCTCCAAAGGGAAGCGCCATGCTTTGGGTGACTGAGTCAGCACAGGGCAACTGTTTCCCCTCTGCAATTGGCGCAGTGTGCTCAAACTCACCTACTACAAATTTCAAGGAAGAAGTTGTATATGGGTTATCCAAGTTTGAAAGACGATTTCAGTACACAGGTACGAGGGACTACACTCCTTTAATATCAATATGTGACGCCATTGACTTCAGGAAGTATTTGTGTGACTCGGCAATTTTAGGTTACAACCATGGCCTGACTGTATGGGCGCAAGAATGGCTTGCATCCCTATGGAACACTGAAACACTGGTTCCAGCGCGATACTCTGCGTTTATGGCTCATGTCCGAGTCCCTGTTCATTCGGCAAAAGCGGCAATGTTGGTAAGCTGCACATTGAAGGACGAGTGTGCAATACACACATTATCATTTCCTTTACCTGCTCGTACGCATTTGTGTGAGACCGAACCAACAAGTTGGGTCAGGCCTTGCATGCAACTCTTTCTATGCAGGGCCGACGTCCAATACTTTGGGTTGAACGTTCTTGAACTCGCCAGAAAAGGAAATGCTGCCGCAAAGGCCATGGGCTTTTGGCAAGAAAAAATGTCAAGCAGACTGATTTTTTCCCCGACTTCCAGGGTCCTGGCTCACACGGTGACAGTTGGCTTCTCGGTATCATCAACAAATTCTTTACGCCAGGTTAATGCAAAACCGTGTAAGAAAGTTGCGGGGAGTGACGCCACGTCTCCCGTTCTTGTTGCCTTCGGAAAGTCACGTGCTGTAATCAGCACACTTTCTGACAGTTTCAGTGGTGCCTCTATTCCTGCGCTGAAAGAAGAAGAAGAGGTACCGTTTTTACAGAATGACGAGTCTTTCGAGGATCCGGCAAGAAAATATAGCGATAGTCATGACTTCGTGGACGATTTCTATGATAGAAAAAGGAATTTATATCTTGCAAAATCACCCGTATCTGTGTTCGATGTTGGAAATTTCACTTCTGTGAAGTCTTGAGAAAATGAAGGACAGTACGGGTTATTTTCATCATCATTATTTCGGCGAGGAACGCGAACAAAAAAATACGTTACAGATGGAATCTGATTTCATTAAAGATGATCTTTGATGATCGATTAGATTTTCTCTCGAGAAATTATGTGCGAGCCTCGTAGAAACAGAAGATAAGGGCTGGGTTTGATAGTCCTTTGATATTCAGATATCATAGTTTGTAGATATTGATCCTTAGATAAATAGGTTACAGGACGATGGTCTATATCATACCTTATATACTTCCATAACTCTTCCGTGGTACTTTCGTATAAACAACTTATTAGGGCTACCTTCATAAGAGTATCAATAAATAGTACTTTCGTAGGTGGCTATCCCGACTTAGTCTATGAGAAAATAAAAATGTACACTTTTTTGTGGGACGAGCGAAATTAAACCGTCGACTTGAGTTAAAATTGTGCCGGCGAGTTTAGTCGGGGGCCTGACGATTTACCGAGTACATTCGTATGCTGCATTCATCACGTTATCTATGAGTGTAATAAATGAGTACTTTCGTTTATTTATTGAATACTGCCGAAAAAAAGGTAGTCTAAGACAAAACTCACACGCACGTAGCCCTAAATTAAATTAACAATGTGGTACTTTAGTACCCCGGAAGTACAACGTTGTACTGAATCAGTGCACCATGAACAACTCACAGTACATGTACGTGTAGTTGTACATGTACTCAAAAAAAACATCGCCTTCGGCGGCGAGTACATATATAAATAAATACGAAATACGAAGGTACCTAAGGTACTGGCGAGCTAGCCCCTAGCTAGCACTGCCCTATCTTGCTAGGGCCTATGATATGCGCCACCCCCGGCCCACTATCCCGCTCAGGGGGTGCGGCACATGTCCGATCGCTTGAGCATAAGACACACTAGACGTAGAACTAGCATCATTCAAAATTCATTCATCTCTGTTAGTCACGCCTATCACTGGTCTATGTATCGCTTACCAAAAAGTTCACTCCATTCTGAGTGATGTATCATCAGTTCATCGCTCGTTAATTTTGTTCGTCGGCGGATCGATGCTGCTAGAAGTACGCCAGTAGTTCCTAGAAGGTATTAAAATATTCACTGTACTTCCGTACCTTGGTAGGGCCTATTTTTATATGGTAGACGTACGTGCACTTCTGGAAGTACGTTCTATCTACGTTATATTCATGATACTACGTGTAATGTACCTTCGTATACTTTATTCATATGTGTACAGCTGTACACGTACAGCCGTACACGTACGTGTACAGTACAAGTAAACCAATAAAATAGGCGAGGGCTACACGTAACTGTACGTGTACAGCTGTACGCGTAGTCGTGTACTGTATGCATCTCGTACAAGTCTCGTACAAGTCTCGTGTAGTTGTAGTCCTCGTGGGCCCTCAGTAAGCCCCGCCAGTGCCCCGCCCATATCTAGCTTGTACCTTCGAAGGTACTTCCGGAAGTACTTCCGTAGTAGCATATCTCCTACGGAAATAAATATTATTGATGTTTACTGTTTCCATCCACTTTCGTACGAAGGTAGGTGTGTAGCTGTACAGTATGTGTATGTAGTTGTGTACTGTGTAGGTAGCTACAGTACTACTTCCGGAAGTATCATAATATTAGCTAGCTACCTTCGTACCTTAAGGTACCTTCGAAGGTAGCTACGAAGGTACTGTACCTTCGAAGGCACGAAAGTAGATATTCTACAGTATTTTCGAAAGTACTTTCGTACGTACGAAAGTATTACCTTCGAAGGTATTACCTTCGTACGAAAGTACACGTGTAGTTGTACACGTACAAGCTAGCATTTCTATCTTCGGAGATAAAATAGAACAGTGTATTGTGTATTCTATGATCGAACAGTCACCCCAGGGCGGGAAGGATGCAGCGCCGAGTCGTTTAACAGATACGTTGGATTGCTGTACGTTGTGTAGCATATTTACAGTCTGCAACTTATCTTGGAAGAAGTGCCCGAGTGTCAAATAAGGGGCTTCGCGTGCTGGCACACCCACATCTGCTCACTCAAAATCACGCACTGTATTGAAAATTTCAGGGAACACGTCACGTATGCGAATGTGACGTTTCTTGAATCCGTCGATGTACAGTCAACAACTTGTTCCAGCGTACGTTGCCCTTTATTCTTTATGGTAATCCCTGCTGGGCCATCCGTTTTCCTAAAGGGAAAAAACTTCTCTCGCGTTGGCCTCGTTCGTCTTTGGGACCTCGGAGAATCGACCAGGCAGCTTTTGGCGGACGAGTTTGTGGCAACTTGGCCTGCTCGACACGGGGAAAGCAATTCTATTAGGCGCAAAGATTTTTCGCTTACACAAGATTCTGTTCCGCTGGTACTCGTGCCGTTCGATGGCCCGGACTCGGGAAAGCTCGTGCTTGGCTACGTTGTAATTTATTCGTCAAGTTCAATTTACCGGAATGAACAGAGTCGTGAAGGTGCGTTCAAGCGTGAAGAACCCCATGATAGTTGGGAAACGGTTGCGAACTGCTCTCTGAATTCGGTTTTTGTTCCACGACTGTTTCGTGGATGCCACCTTGGACAAGTATTGGTGAAGCTAGCAGTCTACGTTGCCTTCAACGAATTAAGGTTTGAATGTGTTACAGCTTGGTGTCAGGCCGACAAAATTTCGTTTTACTCGAGCTGTGGGTTGAATAGTGAGCAACCAGGCAGTCATATGACTCCAGGTGTCGAACGAGAAAGAAAACTAGGTGATAGAACTTTGTGGAAAACGGCCATATCAGAAAGTGTGCATGGTGCGAACTACGCACAGTCAGTGGTTATGCGGCAAAATGGACTGTCTCACTTGGACTGGTGCATGCGAATTTTTAGAGTGCACTTATCTGATGTCTAGCGCCACCAGATTCCAAGTGAAGCCATTTGCCAGGTAAAGAAATTTAAGTTATTTTCATCTTCATCCGCGAGGAATAATACTAGATAACCATAGAATTAGTTTGTAGTAAACGAGTTCTACGTAGTGGCGGCCAGCTGTACAGCATTCGGCTCAGAGAATACAGCGCTTTCTTGGAAAACATCCACGTTTTCAGACAGCTTGCGATAAGGCAAAGTATGCACTTGGTGCGCTGGCAGTGCAAGTTTCACAGAGTGAAGGGCTGAAAGTTCTGGAAGATGGTCACATGTACTGGGTCTGCAATGTGCGCCTTCAGATTAGCAACAGGACCTGTGCCGGTGACATCGTGCTGAATGAAACATCCCATGGCGGCCACCATAGCAAGCCTGCCGTTTGCGATTTCTTTTGCTCGCAGGGCCTTCTCATCTGCCACACTCTTTGCCATGCCCATGGGATTAAATAGACCACCGCCTGGGTACCCTACATCACTTCCAGTACACTTCCTGTTCTCGTCGTAAGGGTCAGCGTGCACTGAGCCTGGATTCTTCATATCTTGCCAGCGGCGAACTTCAGCCCAGTTCATGAAAAACATCTGCACTACAAAGAGAGTATTTGCATCAGCGATATAACCATCGAAAAAAGGAGCTTCAGCCCAGTTTGGCAGAGGACCATCAACAAACGGATTTCCGACCAGTTCTGGAGCAGCCATCCCAGCAACCCCGAGCATAGCCCAGCGCGCATGAACGAGTTCTGCTTGCTGATACCACTGGAGAGCCACCTTATCCTCTCCTGTTGTGATCCAAGGTAAGGCAGTCAGAAAAACTAAGAGGCACGGATAAACACTAAGTGTTACGGGTTGCATTCCATGCCAATCAGCAGATGTCTGCATGCTGACCAGTGAAAAAAGTAAAATCGAGTTTCACGGCGCGGAAAGGACACTGAAGAAAACAAGTAGTACTTCGGGGTTGCTCACCCAGACCGAGTGGATCGAAGCCATAGTCTCCAGCCATGGTTCCGTCAAGATGCTTTGGTGGAGTGGAACCAGGAAAAAAGTTCGGTCGGGCAGCAGCAGAAACGGCAAACAAACCAGAGCGAGTCGAACGTGATACAAGTCGACGCCGCGCCCGCGATAACTTTAGACTGCGAGATTTGTGGAAAAGCGTCGGTTCACGTTATCTTCGGTACAATTTTTGGGGGGAGTGGGACAATTTTTGTCCGCTCTCTTCAGGTAAAAACGCTAGGTAAACTCGGAAAGAAAGTACATCCTGGTAGATACGAACCTGTCATTCGAGGACCGCGGGATGGACGAAACGGCGATGGTCATCTTTACCAGGGATTCACTGGCGCGTCGTTGAGAAGGCTCGTTCGTTCTAAAGTCAGGAATATGAGTTGAGGAAAGCTCGTACTGTATCGATTGGAGTTTGAGATCGTCATCTTTAAGTGTACTGTACAACTACTGTACACGTGTACGAAGGCACCTCCGGAAGTACGAAAGTACAATAAACGCGTTGTACACATATGATCGTACGTGTACAGCTGTACACCGATACAGTAGATATCCCGGATTATTGCTAGAATATCTTCCTTCGTACTGTATGATACTAAGGTACTGTTCCTCCGGAAGTATTATCTTCGAGGGTACAGTACACGTACACTAATGTTGTTTACGGAAGTAGCCAGAACTACGTTGTACGGAAGTACGAAAGTACTTCCGTACGAAAGTACGGAAGTACTTTCGTACTACAACGTTGTAGCTACCTTCGAAGGTAGCTATCTAGCTAGCTAGCGAGCTAGCTTCGTAGCCAGTAAATAATACGAAAGTACTTTCGTACAACTTACGCAAGTATGATATCTACCTTCGTAGTACTGTATCTATCTACCTTCTTCGAAGATAGAACAGATAGCTACTACCTTGATAATAGTTTCCTTCGAAGGTAGCTAGCTATCTACGAAAGTACATCCGGAAGTACTGTCGATACCTTCGACAGTACTTCCGGAAATACATTCGTACGAGACTGCTATCGGTTACGAGTACACTACGTGTACAGTACGTGTAGAACCAATGTACTTCCGGAAGTACTTTCGTACTTTCGTAATAGCTTGTACTGTAGTATGTACACCTTTTATCCCTACATAATATGTACCTTCGAAGGTACATATGCTAGCTAGCCAGCTAGTTAGCTACATTGTACATACGTTGTACACATACTGTTCGTGTACACGTACAGTACATTAATAACAACTTACTGTACACTACGTGTACTGTACGTGTACACATTGTTCATAAAATAATAAAAATGTTGTTGCGGAATACAGAATTCCGATACAGACTTGTACGTGTACGTGTACCTGTACGTGTACACATAGGCTATCCCTACATCCGAAGTACGTGTACTTCCGGAAGTACGTCCGTACTTCCGTACAAATTTTTAGCCCTAGTGTACGTGTACAGGATGTACGTGTACAGCTGTACACGTATTCAGTACGTGCACGTGGGTTACTCGTGTACAGCATGTGCATGTATGTACACGTACACCGCATAGCAATACACAACGACGGCGTAGCCCTACTAGCTAGCTAGTCTAGTAGCTACTAGCTAGCTAGTCTAGCTAGCAGCTAGCTAGCAACTTGATTGGCTAATAGTTTTAATACAGCGTTGTAGCTAGCTACCAAGGTACGAAAGTACCTTCGTACGGAAGTACCGAAAGTACTTCCGGAAGTACTTCCGTACCTTAGTAGCTAAGTTGACTTAAAGTATCAAAGATACGTGAACTTCCAAGTCTCAACATATTCTATACCTACACGTGTACAACTAGAAATATGTGGTGATCGGAACATTAAAGCCTGAGTTTTGAACTCGCACAGAGTATCAACGAGCACTTAGCCCTACGTTTACATTGCAAATAAATAATAAAGCACGGAAGTATTACACGTACTGTGAAGCCACCAAGGACAGCCCCCACGGCTTTCTCTTCGTGGATTTATTTAAGCTCCGTCAATTCACGCTAATTCAGGGCTTAAAGGGCGTAGGCCAGTACACTAAGTTATTATTTCCGGAATTTCACTAACAACTTGTACAAGATTGTACAGGTATGTTGTAGGCCCTAGCTAGTTGTACAACGTTTTACTTCCGTACAACGTTGTACTTCCTTAAAACTGTTGTATGTACACTTCCGGAAGTACAACATATGATACTTCCGGATTCGGAAGTATTCTATCTATGGATAACACTACAACGTACACGTACGTGTACTCTAATATGATATGTAAGTTTATTATTATTTCCGTTCTTTTTCATCGCCCTAGCTAGACTACGTTGTACTTTCGTACAACTGCATGTGAAACAGTACACAACTACACATGTACAGTGTACACGTACAGTACGTGTAATGTTTTAGCTAGATATCAATCTGTCCTACGAAGGTAGCAAATAGACAAAGAAAACAAAGGTACACGTGTAGTTGTACTGTACTGTACTGTACACGTGTACACGTACCATAAAGTAATTATTTACGAAGGTATTTGTACAGTACGTGTAGATTTCGATTTGTACACGTAGGGCTACACGTGTACAGTACGTGTAGATTTCGATAAATAAATACTTTTTCAGCTCGCGGAGAAAACAGCGTCGCAGGGCTGAACGCCGGCATTGGCGCCGGCCGCGGCACCGCGCCGCGGTCATGGCGCGCACGAGGCAACAAAATGGAAGGGAGAGAGGTCGTCTGTACGTGTACACGTACTTCCGCATGATGTTTTAGCTATTGTTTATGAGATACACGTGTTCGGCTACAGTAATTTGACCTACTTTTCGTGCGTGTACACGTACTGTACAGTACGTAAATGTAAGTATACAACTTAACGTGAAACCGACGCACAAACAACGAATGAAGTTTCGCTATTCCACAAAAATTTTAGAGTCGCCTGCCTTGTTTTGAGCACTCAACTCATATTCGACTTCAAGAGTTCAATCGCTACACCGTTACTCGTGTTTGTACAGTCAAATGCTGGGCATGGTGTCCTGCAGTATATCTTGTATTGGAAGTATTTCGAGAGTTTCCAGCGAAAACAGGCCGCGCGCATTCCCTGGAGACTCGCGTCGAGTGATCACGAGCGCGACGACGTTTCCAACGTTACTTCGTCGCGAAACTTTATTTTTGGGCTGTTCATCTTTTCAGCTTTGCACCGCACCAGCTACTTTGGCACTTATCCCAGGGAATGACGATGACGATGAGCAGTGAGTTCAACGAGTTATTGAGATATTTTCCTTATTCCTCAGCTCCTCATATCCATTCGTTTAATTCCACCTCGATCTTTCCATTTTCTTCCGCTCCTCGATTCTGGACTCATAAGTTTCTCGCCATTTGCACTATAGGCTGCTCGCTAAGGCGAAAGCAGGACGTGCAGAGCGGATCCAGGCAGAACGAGTACTCGAAAAGAACTATGTCACTAAGAATGAACTGAAGTTGGATGCGGACTCTTCCAAGTTGCAGCTTGCAGTCTTTAAGTTGAGTAAGGCAGGCGCGCTTATCGATTCTGGTTACCTTGCTCTAGCAGCTGAGGTCCTCACACAAGGCAGCTGGGAAGCAGAGCTTGTTGGAACGGGGAATTCATTTAGGAAAGACCCTCGCACTTTTATTGATGATCTCTCGTTGCTTAAGAGCGCATGCGTATCCGGTGACGAAGCTAAGGCAAAATCATATTTCATAATGGCTGCCCGTTCTCTCCGGGCATATGCCGCGGCCACGAATACGACCGAAATATTGAAATTACTTTAGTTGTTATTTTAAGCAGGTGTATGTGATTCTTGATTACACGTGTACAACATGTACACATACGCGTGTCACATGGAATTACTTCCGGACCCGTCCGTGTGCAACCGCAAATACAAGGGCTAAACTATGATATGTTGTTAGTCTAAAAAAACAAAATGATATCCTTTCTTCATAGAGTATTTAAACGTTGTACTGTACGTGTACACCCTCCACAACGTTTTGAATAGTTCGTCCAGTACAACATAGATTACTTCCAGAAGTATCTATTTCCATCCATACTACGTTTATTACCTTCGAAGGTACGAAAGTATAAGAATAGCTACATCCGGAGCATCTTCGAATGTACCTCGAAAGTATGTACTTCCGGAAGTACATTTCGGAAATGGCCAGATAGCTCAGATAGCTACCTTCGAAAGTAGTAAGTAGCTATGATAGATAGTAATAACAGTGTAATAACTACAGTAGCTAATTCTTTCAGCTATCATATGAAATCATAATTAAAATACCTTCGAAGGTACTTCCGTACATATCAACTTCACATTTCTCATTTCTGGAAGTTTTCTACCACCTTGGTGCACTGCTGTAGCCCTACATGTACAACAAATACCTTGCGACCTTTCTCTATTCGTACATTGTACTTCCTGAAATAAATAATACGAAGGTACCATCGAAGATAGACTACGGTAGTACCTTCGTACTTTCGTACTTCCGTACTTCCGGAAGTACTTCCGAAAGTATTCTATCTATCTTCGTACCGAACTTGTTTAGTGTTCGCTTGTGAGCTCACGTGCGCATGTGGCCATGTTCAATCGTAAACTGTCTCGCACTATGATAGAGATAGGGCCAAGTGCACGTGAACGTGAAGCCCTATCCCATTGGCTAATAAATACCTTCGTAATTGTCGTGTCTTGAACATGTAGCGTGACACGTACGTGTACGACTCGTGTACGGAAGTACTTTCGAAAGTACTTCCGTGTGGGAATTATTAAAGACGTCATAAAACTCACTGTACTGTACACGTGTACGGAAATAGACACTTCCGGAGGCACTTCTACTTCTGGAAATATTTCCGTACACTCATTACTCGTACGTTGTCTGTACGGAAGTACTTCCGGAAGTACAACATCGCATCTTCGGAAATATTCGAAGGTACTTCCGGAAGTACAACGTTGTACACTGTATTTCCGGAAGCACGGGCATACTGTACCTTCCGACCTTCGTACGGAATTATTCTCGAAAGTACGACATAGATACACGTCTACGGAGTATGTGTACGTGTACACAGTTATTACCGTACAAAGATAGAATATTTATACAGTAAATGCTATTCATATTGTATTTGTATGTCAGCTTACACGTACAGTGTCTATCTACACTATCTTCGAAGATATGAGTTGTTATGACCCTAGCAGTAGTGCCCTAGCCACTTAGCTAGCTAGATACAAAATGTGCAAATAGCTACGGAAGTATTCTATACCTTCGCTTCAAAGGTAGAAAGTACTTTCGAAAGTACTTCCGAAGTACGGTAGTACCTTCGTTCGTACTTCCGTAGCTACCTTCGAAGGTAGCTAGCTAGATACTGTACAGTACAGTCCATACACTAGCCCTCTGCCCTAGTTGTACACGTAGCCCGACGTCGTACTTCCGGAAGTACCAGAAGTACGTGTACATACAAGGGTAGATAACTAGATATGTTATTTCCGTACCCTCGAAGGTACGGAAGTGCAAATGTACAGTATCACAACATCGATTTCAAAAATAGCCCTACAACATCTATGGGCTACAGTACGTGTAGTAGCCCTATCCCTACAACAGTCCTACAACAATGGTACTTTCGCGTACTATTTCCGGAAGTATCTATTCCGGACGTACGGAAGTACTTCCGGAAGTACTTCCGTACTTCTGTACGTGAGTAGCTTAGTACTTCATTCCGGACAGCGTTTTTATACACTATGATAGACATCATAGACTATGTAGACACATACTGTTATTTCCGGAAGTACTTCCGGAGGTACTTTCGCACGACGTTGTACGTGTAACTTCGCACTCCGTATGTAAAACAACAGATCACTAGCCCAACACAATACTTAAAACTTATCTACTGTATACGAAGATACAGTACAACGTAGACTATGATACTGTATGTCATATCATATCAATCCTTCGAAGATAAGTTTACGGAAGTACGAAAGTACTTCCGGAAATAGATTACTTCGTTCGTACGAAAGTACGTTGTACTGGAGTACTTCCATAGATATTACCTTCGTACGAAAGTACTTTGAAAGTACACGTACCTTCGTACGAAAGTACTTTGAAAGTACACGTACGTACCTTCGTACGAAAGTACGAAAGTACCTTCGAAGATACCTTCGAAGGTATTATCTTCGTAGGTTGCTTGTATCATATTATCTTGAAGAATTTGTACGAGTACGCCGTACAACTACGTAACCCTAAAGTTTGGCCTTTACGAACGCCGGTCATCTTTCCACAGTCAGCTCGGTCACAAGATCCTGAAGTTCAGCTGGGAAGCTGAGTCATATTCACATTCCCTATACGGCCATCAACTTCACTTCACTTGCTCTACTTGAATATATAATCTGCACATAACTCGAAGCCGCGATGTTCTCCACGACTTCAAACTCTATCCACATTCCCAAGATAAGCGCGAGTGCTTCTTTCCGGAACAGTTCTCGCAACCGACGTCTGAGCAACAGTGCTCGTCCATGCGGACGCTACGGTATCTCTGCGCGCCGATACGTTGCCGTGCGCGCAGAGGAAGTGACAACATCCGGTATGTCTTGTCAGCTTTGGCACGCTTTCCTCTCCCGTAATCCTCTTCCCGTCAAGGGCTCCAAATAAGCGTGCACTAGTTAACGGTGAGCGTTATGTTTGCTTCGCTTATGGATTTCCCAGGCGTCCCTACCGTGGTTACTGATGCTACATTCGAATCCGAAGTACTTCAAAGTGAAGTTCCCGTCTTGGTGGACTTTTGGGCGCCCTGGTGCGGACCTTGCCGCATGATCGCACCTCTAATTGACCAGCTAGCGGAAGAGTACGCAGGAAAGCTGAAAGCTGTAAGTTAACGCCACGTTCACTTTTCATAAGTTTTCTTGTGAAAGGAATCTGCTTACTTTCCAATCTGAATAATGTGACGCTAATGTCTCAGTGCTTTTCCAGGTGAAACTCAACACTGATGAGAGTCCGAGCGTGGCTACTGAGTATGGCATCCGTAGCATCCCTACTGTGATGATCTTCAAGGGTGGACAGAAGCTTGATACTGTTATTGGTGCGGTGCCGAAATCCACCCTTACTGGAACCATTGAAAAGTACCTGTGACCTTCTGGGAACACGTCTTCGAAAAGGGAGAAAGCAAAGGGTTTTGCTTTCTCCCTTTTCAGGTGGGTTTTCATACTGCTGGGCACTATCTTTCGAGTTGTCCACCTCATAGAGAAGAGAACAGTTTGTAAATCAAAATAATTCAAAAGTTTTTAACTAACAGAGTTATGTTATATTTTTCATTAAAATGAAGGAAAACCATCCGAGTTCTCACTCTCATATCAACTTAGTCTTAGGAGGGATAGGAACATCACCTGAAGCCAGTGGTTTACCATTGTAAGGTGCCTGTAGGAAGGGGTCACGAAAAGAACCACCTATGACATCCCAGAAGATAAAATATTGACCATAGTTATAGTTGAAACCAGTGTGATGTATCGTGTGGTGTGCAGAACCGTTCACAAAAGGTATCTTCAGCGAAGTGCGGTCATGTATATTGATTGTCCACAGACCAACGAAAGCAAGGGCAACGAAGTAACTTATGTGATGCATCGGGAACAGGAATACGAAAATATGATATGGACAACCTTGCAACCAGCCATCGATAGGATGGAATGCGTATGAAGAAAATGGAGTCGTTTCCTTGTATTTGTGGTGTAATTTATGTATACGCGCGTAAAGAAGTCGGTGATGAAGCAGCCGATGAATCCAGTAAACACATGTGTCTGAGAAGGTGACAAAGAGAATAGGAGAACAAACACAAAGATAAACCCATCCAAAGGCAGTGGTGGGGAGATCCTGGAGTAAAGATCAATGATTAATGCAATATTATACCAAAGAAAACGGAAAAAGAAGGGTCCTAAAAGTTGCCTCCAAGTGTTGTAAACAGAAGAAGCGCACCCAGTATATTTTGGTGTATCCAGCTTCAACAAAAAGTTCAAAAGGCGCAGTCAGGGCTGCCATGACGATGATTGAGAAAACACTGAGCGTGATTTCGTTCCGTACTTGATCACGTCCCTCCCTCTGATTCCAAGCGGCAATATTACCACCTTTGGAATCTCGCCTCAGGTACAAAAACGTGAAAACAAGCGGGCAGAGCGTAAAATATAGAAGAAAGGTGAAGAGTGTAAGAAAACTCCAAAGCACAAGAAACTTGCGCCCTATCGAATATTCGTCTGGTCTGAAGTCGGTGACGCCGAGTATTAGTCGATCGACGATATTCTTGTTTATCCAGTTGGAAGTCCCGTCGAAACCAAGTCCGAGTCCAATAACCGTCGGAATTTCCATATTTTTTCAGCGTTGCTCCAAGCGGTGCTCTCGTTTACCAACCGCTCAAAATAAACTCTCCTCGGTCTGAAAACCTGTTTAAACCTCTCTTCGCCTGAAAAATCGTCCTGAACACAAAACCGATGAAATATCTCCGCTTGCAGGTTACACGGGCGCGGTGACGTCACCGTCAGATTGCTTATCTTTTCTCTCAGGTACGAAAGTACAACTTTATAAATACCTTCATAATAAATTGTTTTACACACTGCAGTTTTACTGTAATGTCGTACCGTACCTCTGTAGTCTCCAATATCATAGTACATGTACTGTACGTCATGTACGTAGTCATGTACGAAAGTACGAAAGTACGAAAGTACTACTTCTGGAAGTACACATACGCCCTACGAAGGTACTTCCTGAAATAGTCTAAATTAAATCTTGTTCACGTACTTCCTACATTTATCTTGTACTTTCGTACTTTCGTACGAAAGTACCTTCGTACATACAGTACGTTGTAGTGCGGAAATAGTAAGATACTCGAAGTCTATTTCAGTATGTGCACTCGTGAACGTACACGTACGAGTCACGTACAGTGTGTATCTGATTTAATAAAAAGACTCTCTAAAACGTACAGTACGTGTAGGCCCTACGTGTAGGGCTACGTACGTGCACGAATCTTCGATTTTCGTTGAAAACGCGGAAAGTCAATCACACTTACCACCCGCTCTGCCTTCGATTCTTCGCGAATAACTTAAATAGAAAAAATGGCTGCACTCATTTGCGTTTCCGGACTCGGCCTGAACCGGCCATCTGAAATCGCGTCACAGCGTTCGAGTACGTTTTCATCCTGTCTTGCACGACGCTGTTTCTTGATGATCTTTTCTCTCTTGCGAGAGAGCTCCGCTACTCTGCCAAGTGCTCCACTGGACATGGAGGCTAACCGCTTGTCTGTGACTTGAAATGTCACCTGTCTTTAGCATGATTTTCCCGCTTTCTATCGAGCTTATTCGCCAAGATCAGCGGAGCGCCCCCCAACTTTCCGTAACGCTAACGGGTTTTTTTTCAGATATCCTCGCCAGACAAGGCTTTCTTTCCCGTGGTGGAGCCCGAACTAGAACCTACCGTGCCGTTCTTCCGACGACGGTCGCGTAAGTTTTCCTCTTCGTCTCATTCCTCGTCGTAACAGACCGATTTATCATGTCGCATTCGACTTCCCCCGGGTTTCAGCTTTTCTCTGCCTGCTTCGTTTACTCTGGAGACAACTGAAGTGCCCTTCCCTTATTGCAGTGAGTCAAAAACTTTCGATGACGATTGGCTCAAAGCCGAAAGCACTGTCCACCTTCTCACTCTTTTCGGCTGGACTGTTCCTTCCGGGGTGGCCATCAAAGCTTACGGTGACACTTCACTTCTAGGCAGGGCGAGCATCGACTATTTTTTTGTCGTCTGCCACTTGAACATTTTTTTTTTACTTCGTTCAGTGCTCTGAACTCACCACTATTACCTCGATTGTGATTCGATCCTTGTCGGAGCGGCTTTCGCCGACTCTATTGGAAACAATTTGGCCAACTTCCCTCAGGGTCCAGCCATCGATGACAAGTTCTGGCTTTACCTTATTACTTGGCATATTGGTCTCTTCTCCACTATGCTACTTGGCCAGATAGGCTGGCAAGGACGTAAACAAGGTTACTTCAAGTGAGTTCTTACACGTGTTTTCGTGCTATGAAGTTTGATGTAGCTTCAAGTGGGTATCGAAGAAAAAAAAAAAACATCACAGGAAGGAAGAAAATGAAATAGAAGTTCATTTGTTGACCTAACCACTGAAAACGTCGAAAATTGTCTACAGCACTCACTTCTCTAACTCTGTGATTCTAGACTCCACTCGAGCCAATTTTTCGTGCAGCCATCCAACAGTAGCCTTCAGTTCATCAACCTCATCAAAAAATGTACAGGTGGCTGTCTTGGAGGAGATGAGAGAATCATGGCTCCGAGCCGATGATATCACGTCATGCGCAACACCTCGCAACCTGCAGAATCAGGAGAATAAAGTGAAACTGTCGTTCAAAACGGAAACACTGGACCGGAAACAAGACAAGCCGTGAGCGACTCACTTCCACTGGAAAAACTTTCGAAACTGCCGTGCATATTTCTTCGGTGAAATAGTTGATATAGGTGCCGGAGCACAACACGTTTTCATGACAGAGGCACACTTTTTCGCACCAGTCCAGGCCTGCAATACAAAAAAATCGTAAGCTGTGCACACGAAACTCCCATATAAAAAACACGGGTAAACCATATGCCATACCTGCAGAAAGTCAATCAAACCGAAGTATATCACAGTCGTATCCCCACAGTGTTGAGACAAATATGCTTTGCAATTAGGCAAACTCGATAAGCGTAACAGCTCGCTTGCTGTCGTAGATGGTGGGGGTCGAAATATTCCAATAATCATTGAGTAGTCCATGAGCCCATACTGCTCAAAAAGTGTCAGAGCTTCGTCAAGGGAATTAAGTATTTCAACCTTTTGGTCTTTAGTGACATATAAAGGGATTCGGTACGCCGTCTTTTTCCCTGCGATGTATCTTCTCCTCTGAGTGGGAACACATTTTTCGCATCCGATGGCTTCAGAAAGCATCCACTTCAAATTCCAGCACCTCTTGTGAACTTCAGGAACACGTGTTCCATCCTCGACCAGCACTTTGTCGTCAGCTGTGCCTTTCACGTCGAAAATTCCACTCCACGATTCAACGTGCGTTGGCAAGCAATTAATCATAGCCAGAAAGTTCCCGAGCTTAGGATGAAGAAACACCGCGACAATTTTGCAAATAAAGGAAGAACCCTGTCAAAGTGTACAAGTTCAGTTAACTAAAAAAAAGATCTGAAGCTGTACACAACATTTGACTGAAGAAAACTTTCACTCACACTGGAAACGAGATCAACATACGATTTCAGAAATTCTTTCTCTAGCAGCGATTTCGAGTCGCAGCCGTTAAGTTGTTTCACGATGTATTTTCCATCTAAAGTACGCGAGAGAAGGTCGCCACCCTTTCCTCCTCCGCTCGATAGATTCTCGAAATCAAAGTTACCAGCGAGAAAACAGTCCGAGACGTTACAAAACCGACGAATGGAATTGAAATACTCGTCTTTCACTGTTGCACAGTCTATACCTCCGACTCTGAGTATGGTCAGTCCAGCATCCATGCCGATGCACGATGCGAATAAAGCACGCGGCGCAAAAGCTTTCGGCGAGAACAGCTTTCTTTGTGACAAAAGCCGCACGTGTACTCGTATTTATGATATTAGACTATTGTGTGTGTAGGGCTAAGGAAGTACAGTATTTTCGTACGAAAGTACTTTCGTACGAAAGTACTTTTAGAAAGTACAGTACTTTCGTACTTTACGAAAGTATTCTATTTTCGAAAGTACTTTCGTACGGAAGTACACGTACTGTACACGTACTGTGTGTAAGTGTGTATCTGATCATAAAAAGACTTTGCTCTAACCCATCCGGGCAAAACATTTGATCTAAATGCGAGCAGACCACACTACGAACAATCCTCTCACGTACTGTACACGTGTACGTGTACGTGTACAGGCTGTACACGTACGGAAGTACTTTCGTACCGCGTTGAAATATCTATTTCCGGATGTATTTTATGTTTTTATTTCCGGAAGTACGAAAGTACGAAAGTACGAAAGTACGAAAGTACGAAAGTACGAAAGTACTTCACTACTACTGTATGTGTATGATAGTTTTGTGTACATACTGTTCGTAGGACTTTCGTAGGGATACGTGTACGTGTATAGATAGATACGCGTAACGTTGTACAAAGTACGTTGTAGTCGTGTATCGTACACGTAGTCACGTTCATTGTTCGTGTCCCTGTACGTTGTACTTCCGGAAATACTTTCCTCCGAAGTTTGGCCTTTGCTTTAAGTACAAGTACAAGCCATTCTGCTTTACATACTCGCTGGGAGTGTATTGATGACGCCTGAGCTGTTTGCGTTTGTTTCAGTTGTTTTTTTCTTTGCATCGATATTCGCATTGGTCACGAGCAATGCGACTAAATTGGTTCGGACCAAGGTTTCCCAGGCGCTGGCCCCGCAGCCCCACGACGTGAATGTAGAGGAGGACGACGTGAAGCTCCGGATAGCCGTGTTTTTCGGCACGCAAACAGGCACATCGGAAAGGTTTGCGCGTGAAGTTGAGGCCGAGTTAAACCAACGATACGGAACAGCTGTCTGTGTGCGCACGGCTGATTTGGAGAACGTTACGCCGGACCTGGCTGACGAGTCATTTTGTGCGAAGGAAGAGCCACTTGCTATCTTTCTTCAGTCCACTTATGGAGATGGAGAGCCGACTGACACTTCGACGGAATTCGTCCACCAACTCCGGGACCTGGCCGGATCGGGAAAGATGTCTAAGCATCTTCAAAAGCTGACGTTTTCCGTGTTTGGGCTTGGAAATAGCTCATATGAACATTTTAATGCTGCTGCGAAACTACTAGACAAATCTCTTGAGCAATTAGGTGCCACACGCCTCGTGGATATTTACTTGGGTGACGATGATGGTTCTCTCGAGGACGACTTTCAGAGCTGGAAGGAGTGTTTATGGGCCGAAATAGAAGGCAGGTATTGTATCAGCGCTGCAAATAGCTGCGGAAACGATTTGACTTCATATGTTGTTATCTCTGCCTCGATGGATGATGCAGAAGCTGTTCATCAAAACTTAGAAGCCTCACTGACACAGAATCCAGCTGAGGGTAGAACTTCTTCTACTGCTCCATACTCCGCCCAAGTCTGTCGTGCCTTCGAACTCCATTCGAATGCGTCTGACCGTAGTTGCGTTCATGTTGATTTTAACATTTGTGGAACTGGTATATGCTATCAGCATGGCGATCATCTTGGCGTCTTTGCGGAAAATTCTTTACCTGTAGTGCAAAGAGGTGCTTCCTGTCTAAACTATCAACTTGACTACGTGTTCACACTAACGATTCCATCAGGAGCTCCTGCTTCCCTTTCGACTCCATTTCCTACCCCTTGCACTCTGAAGGCTGCACTCACAAAGTATGCAGATCTGCTGTCTCCCCCACGCAAGACTGCCCTTGCAGCACTTGCCTCCGTTTCTAGTAATCCTGCTCAGAAGGCCCGTCTGTACCATTTGGCATC
Source organism: Micromonas pusilla CCMP1545 (assembly GCF_000151265.4). Lineage (NCBI taxonomy): Eukaryota > Viridiplantae > Chlorophyta > Mamiellophyceae > Mamiellales > Mamiellaceae > Micromonas > Micromonas pusilla. The sequence goes on from NW_003315883.1 coordinate 1,208,789, forward strand.
AGCGGCTGGCAAGCAAGAGTACAACGCGTACATTGTCGATCCTGGACGCTCCTTGCTAGAGGTTCTTGAAGCCTTTCCTTCAGCTGTTCCTCCTTTGGGTTTATTTTTTGGGTTTGTCAGTGCTCGACTTGCACCACGATTCTACTCGATCTCATGCAGTCCTTTAGATAATCCTGGTATTGTATCTGCTTCGGTCGCTGTAGTCAGAGAGGAACGACCCACTGGGCGCCTGCATGAAGGCGTTGCTTCGAGCTTTTTGGCGCGTTACCTGCCAGAAAAAGGTGAAAGAAATCTCCCTGCAGTAATAAACTCACACCGCGTTCCATTATTTGTACACCCTAGTAACTTCAAGCTTCCACGGAATGCATCCACGCCAGTTGTGATGATTGGGCCAGGAACGGGATTCGCTCCATTCAGGGGGTTTCTGCAGGAGCGAGCTGCCTTACGAAGATGTGGCAAGCTCCTCGGACCTGCATATCTTTTCTTTGGCTGCAGAAGTGAGCACCATGACTTTATCTATCGGGAGGAGATGGAAGATGCTTTGGCCAATGAAACCATCAGTGAATTGCACGTAGCTTTTAGTCGCGAGTTCTCTAATCGAAAAGTGTATGTGCAGGATAAACTTATGGAGTTTAGCAGCAAGCTAAATAGTGTCATGAAGGATGATCAAGGCTGTGCTGGTTCGATTTACATTTGTGGAAATGCGAAGGGCATGGCCCGTGATGTGAACCGCGCACTCCACAGCATCTTGATAAGGGAAGGGGGATACGCAGGATACGAGGCAGAAGGCATCATAGCGCATCTCTCTGAGGCAGGAAGGTACCAGAAGGATGTATGGTGATGCGCAGGAAGGTCAATCGTTAGAAGGTTTTCTTTTATAGAACTCTACTTCCATGTTGCGCCTTTATCTAGTATTTATATATGTTGTCAAAGTTGTCAACATGAAGTGATTCTATGTTTCTACTTCGCAAAGATAAGCTCATGCAATGCTGTTTGAGGCAGCAGTACTATGAAGAGGGCTTTTCTTATCAGAAAATGTCCACAATATGTCTCTTCCAGTGTCCCGCTGTTCGACTGCAACGCACTTAGATGCTACACGCCAAAGAGCAGAAGCTATGGGGGTTGAGTCGTAGAGATACAAACTAGGAAATTGAGCCTTAAGCGAGTCAGTCGCTTTGAGTGCGTTATAGTGAGGGATAGCACATTCAACATGGTGTGCCACATGCGTGCTACCGATGCGATGATGCAAGAAGTCAAACAGAGCACCATATGGACGGTCGATTGTAAGAAATGCCCCCTTGATATAAGACCACTCACTAGAAGCCAAATGGGGCACATCTGTGTCGGTATGCTGTAGCCACGTGTAGAGCACGAGCCAGACGTTGACAAACATATAGGGACCTGAAAAAAATGTTTGTTCGTGATAGGAAATAGATATTCGATTTTCAGGATCACAAGAATCCTAGTGAAAAATGCAAAATATTGGAACAAAGAAAGAAGAAAAGAAGTACCGAAGTAAAGGGCAGCAACAGTTGAAAGACCAACTTGAGAGAGCAACGAGGCAAGGACCACACATACACCGGCAACGCCTACATCCGACCACCAAACTTTATTCTTCCAGCTGCCCGGGAATAGCTCGACGGGACCAGAGTTGATCATGGGTAAGAAATGGTTCGTGATACCTCGCGCAGAGCCACCTGTCGCCCCAGTGAGGAGATAAGCTGGCCAACCGAAAATGAGATGAGCAAAAAGCTGCACAAACGCGAATGGGCCCTCCCCTATGCTGTCATGAAGATTCAGATTTAGTGTACCCTTACGCTCACCCTTAATGTAAGGCACGTGTGTTTCACCCTCTGTTAGATGGTTTGTTCGAGAGTGGTGAACTGCGTGAGATCGTTGCCAGCTGAAATACGGAACCAGGAGAAGAGAATGAAGTGTGTAACCAACAAGATCTTGAATGAAACGATTGTCAGAAAATGCATTGTGCCCACATTCGTGTGCGACCACCCAGCAGCCAGTGGCAATGGTGCCGGTGACAGCAGCGTATGCCAGCCATACTGGCCAAAAGTTCAAGCTTAAAGGAATGTACAGGTACCCGAGCACACCACAACCAAACGTCATCAAAGTAGAAATAGCAGCATAGAACATGGACTTTCCAGTGTCTTTCTTAAAGCAATCCTCAGGTATGGATGAAAGTACCTCTGCGCGGGTCGGAAAATCTTTCTTCGGAGGGAACATCAGCGCCTTACCATTTAGACCAGATCGAGGAATGTCATCGAAGCTAACTGCAGCTGCAGTTATCGTCGAGGGTTGGCGCGCGCGTAGCCCTCTCGCACTGCGCCGGTCAGGTCCAAGTCGATGCGCTGCGGGAATCGAATAGTGTATCTGAGTGATAGCCGTGATGGTTTTTGTATGAAGCACAAGTGCCGTCAATAGTGTGGCTGGCGGTGCTGATGACGTGGAGGGCTCGTGAGGAAGAGACGAACGAAGGGAGATCTTACCGGTGGAAGCCCGATAGAAACGAGCGCAACGAACGTTCGAAGATAACCTGCGATAAACACAAATATGAACCCATTTCGCGATCGCATAGAACACTATATGATTCGCGTGCTACGAGCGCAAGTGTCGAGGGGGTGACGGTGCAAAATACGCGAAAACTAGCCTGGTGATTTAATTTAGGCAAGAAAAAAGTCAAACGAAAGCTGTTACCTGGAAAGCGGCGCGAGTTTCGACACTGGCGAATACGCGTGGTCGAATCCGTACATTCTTCGTGGAAAGGATCCAGGCGTAGACTTACCGGATGTCGTGCTTTGAGGAAGCAGGTGTATTTCCACGTCTGCTTAGGGAGAAAGACGTCCTCGGTATTTCTCTGTCTCTGCGATACACTGCAGTATGCGTATAAAACAGTAGCGCACTTTGCGTGTACTGTAGGTGTACAGGTGTACACGTAGTGTAGAAGTGTACTGTACACGTACTGCAGCTATGTCGAGGTACTGTACACGTACGTGTACACGTACAGTACGTTGTAGTTGTACAAGGCGGAAGTACTTCAGGAATTACAACGTTGTACTTTCGTACTTCCGTACTTCCGTACAGTACGAGTACAGTACATTAGGAATTTTGTACGCATACTCTACGGAAGTACTTCCGGAAGTACTTCCGTACCGTCGAAGGTACACGTACTGGAAGTAGGTGCACGTGTACAACTGTACATGTATAGCTCTAACGTTGTACAGTACACTTACCTACCGAAGGTATTTATTAACATTGTACGAAGGTACCTTTGGAAGTACAACGTTGTACCGTTGTACATACGGAAGTACAACTACTTCCGGAAGTAATTCCGAAAGTAGCAATAAAAAACTACGTTGTACAGTATGTAGCTATGTACCTTCGTACTATGTAGATATTGTAAAGCTGTACATGTGCGTCGACAGGTACAGTACACGAAGTCTAGTCTAATAAGCACACGTACTGTACGTGTAGAGTAGTTTCGTACTTTCGCACTTCCGAAAGTACCTTCGGTACAACGTTCGTGTACGTCCGGAAGTACGTGTACAGTACGCGTCGTGTACGGAAGATTTACAGTACGGAGTCCTGCACGCATGTGTAGTTGTGTAGATGTGTACCTTCGTACTTTCGCACAACGTTTATCATACGTGTACAGCTGTACACGCAAGTACTTTCGTACAACGTACAGATTTAGTGTCGTTCACGTGCACGTGCATGTACGTGTACGTGTACGTGTGCAGCTGTACACGTACACGTACACGTACATGTACAAATACTGTAGTGTAGTGCACATACAGAATAGATAACGTTTCGCAATCTTCAAGAATAAAAATAGTGTACTGTACAAGTACAGTACACGTAGGGCTACTGTGTGTACGTGTACAGCTGTACAACTAGTCTATTTATTTCGGAAGTACAAATGTACTTTCGTACGAAAGTACTTCCGGAAGTACTTCCGTACAACGTACTGTAGGAACTGTACTGTAGGTAGCTACGAAGGTAGCTAGGTACTTACGCGCGTTTTAGCGTTTAGGTTAGTAGCTAGCTACGAAAGTACGAAAGTACGAAAGTACCTTCGAAGGTAGGTAGCTACTAGCTACTAGGTACTTTCGTACTAGGTAGCTACCTAGCTAGTACAACGTTGTACCTTCGAAGGTACGAAAGTAGTTGGTAGCTAGCTACTAGTCTACTAGCTAGAGCTAGGTACAGTATTCTATTTCCGGAAGTACATTTAGAGCTAGCTAGCTAGCTACGTGTACGTGTACACGTACTGTACTTATTGGTAGCCCTAGCACTGCCCTAGCTAGCTAGCTAGTAGCTAGCTAGCTAGATACAGTAGCACTCTCGTAGCCCTATTTTCGGAAGCACGTCGACAACTACTGTACACGTACTGTACACGTACGCAGGGCCTACAGTAAATAATGATACCTTCGTATTGAATAACTACATGTACAGCTGTACACGTACGGCTGTACACGTACGAGTGGCTATGACAGCAAAAGGATAACCTTTTGGAAAGGATATCAAAAGGATGACGTACTAGCTAGCAAACATTCAGAGACTCCTATGTTTTTTAAAATACACGGTCATCCATTAATCCGATGCGCCGCGGGAGGAGAGTCAGAGCGGCTGCGGCCGGCGCGTCAAAGCAAACAATACCTAGCTAGTACAACTAACGTTGTAGGCCCTAGCTGGACAGTAGACAGCTAGACACACTGTATTCGATCAGTCCAGCGTGACAGTCTGTACGAAGGTGGTACTTCCGTACTACGTTGTAGAATTCAAAAGACGTACGGAAGTACTTCCGGAAGTACTGTACGTACATCTGCAGTTCGTGTACGTGTACAACGGTACTTCCGGACAACGTTGTACGGTCGCGTAACTTTTGACTACTAGCTGCTAGCTAGCTTGAAGGTAGCTAGCTAGCTACCTACCTTCGAAGGTAGCTAGCTAGCTAGCTAGAGGGCTACATACACGTACAGTACATGTGCAATTGTGCATGTATGTACGTGTACACGTACGTTCTTCTTTTATCTTTTTAAATAGCGTTCCGGAAGTACGTCCGTACGAAGGCAGCAAGGTACTACCGTACCTTCGTATTCTATCGATGTCACGTACTGTAAGATATGCCCCACAGTATAATTCCGAAGTGCACGTGTAGTCGTGTACTTTCGTACTTTATCTTCGAGGGCGCATACTGTACGTGTACAACATTATCTAGAAATATGAAGGTAGAGTATCTAGCTAGAATATGAAGGTACCTTGCTTGGCAAATAAAGGTTCTACGTATACAACTGTACATGTACTTTCGTAGGAGCATGTAGGGCTACAACGTTGTGTACTGTACACGCGTGTACACTTGTACTGTAGTGTATTTCCGGAAATAGATATTTCACTGATATTTCCGTGCGAAAGTGCTTCCGTACACGTACGTGTACAGTACACGTGCGTGTACACGTACTGTACGTGTACTGTACAGCTGTACACCTAGGGCTACTTCAATACTTTGTGCAGTCGCTCGGTCGACAGCCCCTCACGACAGTACGGGAGCCCGTTTTCGACGTCTTCTCATCTAAAAAGGGTTTCTCGCATTTGCTGAGGACATCAGATTGCAGTTTGCAGCATGATTGTTAATGCAGATGCGCGGCTCGTGCGGTGCGACCAAAGTCCTATCTATCTTGCTTGTGCTTTCAAACCAGACACCTCGAGATTTTCGTTGCTCGTTATCTTCCTCTCCGAGACAGACGCGCTTCCTTTTGTTTTATTGTGTGCTGGGCATCCAGGTTTCGTGCAATTTCTAACCGAGTATGAACCTTCGATTCCGCATCAGATGCTCCGCGCCTTCTGGCCTTCTTGGAAGCAGATATTCCTTCAGGGGGTCCAGACTTGACCCAAGACGGTGAGTATAATTTCTTCTCAGTATGCCGTGAAGAACTTCCAGTTCATTTTCCTTTTTTTACAGTCTTCTGCTTCGTACTGCACGAAAATCGGTCCCGCGCGCTGCAGCTCTTCAGACCGACGAAAATCAGACCTCGACTGTCATTTCCAATTCCAAATCAGTGGCAGCAGTAATTCTTGGGGGTGGAGCAGGAACGCGCTTGTACCCACTTACAAAGTCGCGAGCAAAACCGGCAGTGCCGATCGGCGGGGCATATCGCCTTATCGACGTCCCCATGTCTAATTGTTTGAACTCGGGAATCTCAAAAATGTACATTCTTACACAATTCAATTCCGTGTCGCTGAACCGTCACCTTGCTCGGACCTACAACTTTGGAAACGGCATCATGTATGGGGGCAGTGGCTTTGTTGAGGTTCTTGCAGCAACACAGACCCCGGGTTTAGGTGGAAAAGAATGGTTTCAAGGCACCGCCGACGCGGTCCGTCAATACTCGTGGCTGTTTGAGGACGTAAAGAACAAAGATGTTCAAGATGTTGTTATTTTGTCTGGTGACCACCTTTACCGGATGGTGAGTAGTAGTTTTTCTTGTACAAGTTCCTTCTGCAGAGAAAATCTTTTTTTTTTCTACAGGATTACATGGCTTTCGTTGATCGTCACCGGGAAGTGAATGCAGATATTACCATTGGCTGCCTGCCAATGGATGGCGAGCGTGCTTCTGACTTTGGACTCATGAAGATTGATAAAACTGGTCGCATAACAGAATTTGCAGAAAAGCCGGAAGGAAATGATCTGTTGGCTATGCAAGTTGACACGACTGTCCTTGGATTAAGTCCTGAAGAATCACAGGCATCTCCTTACATCGCGTCGATGGGAATATATGTTTTCAAAAAGTCCGCACTGATTTCCTTTCTCAACTCAGAGTATCCGAAGGATAATGACTTTGGCGGGGAGATAATTCCGAAAGCAGCAGCTGACGGGTATCACGTGCAAGCTTATCTCTTCAAGGACTACTGGGAAGATATTGGCACGATCAAGAGTTTTTTTGAAGCTAACCTCGCCCTTGCTAAACATCCTCCCCAGTTTGAATTTTATGATGCGAGGGCCCCTATCTACACTTCTCCTCGCTTCCTACCACCTGCAAAAATCGAGAAGTGCCATGTAAAAGATGCGATCATATCTCATGGTTGCTCTCTTGCTGACTGCTGTGTGGAGAACGCGATCGTAGGTCTCCGTTCACAAGTTGGAAAGGGGTGCAAGATAGAGCGGGCTATGATAATCGGGGCCGACTTTTACGAATCTGAGGACCAGAAAGCGAAGGTTATTGCTTCGGGCGGGGTACCTGTTGGAATAGGTGAAGGGTGCACCATCACCAATGCCATCATTGACAAGAATGCTCGTATAGGAAAGAACTGCATCATAACAAATGCATCTGGGATTGATGATCTTGAGGATGAAGAAAATGGAGTTTATATACGCTCAGGTATTGTCACCATTCTTCGCAATGCTACCATCCCTGATGGGACAGTTATTTAAAACTGTTTTTTTTTTTTTTCGATCTCCTCAAGTGTCTGTGCTGAGAACGGCACCTGTTCAGTCAAAGTAGATGATGCAATGCTACTTAAATCCGGAAAACTCTGCAGCCAACGCCTCTTTGCAATCCTGAATATATAATAAAACCTAAACTGGTGAAGAAACAAAAGTGGTCTGCACGTCTCACCCTCAGAATAATAGAGTCTGCAGCCGATCCACTCGGTCGAATTTTCTCAACTTTACATCGCTTCTGACCTGGATCAAATTCTCTGAAATAATAGCCCCCCGAGTACGATTAACGGTACACGATAAAAAATACCAAGTGGAAGAACATAGTCTTTTTTGTTAGTACTCAGCGATGTCTGTTTCCCTTCATCCTGACCACTTGTGTAACTCGCCAAATCATACCACTTCAAGTATTTTGCTTCACCTGGAATAATAATAATCAGGGGAAAAGGCGCATTCGACCAAACCTAATCGACCATTACCCAAAGCGCTCCGTGCTGCTTGATTTGTCACTGAAGCTCTGATCCGATCTTCTTCTTCCTGTTGAACTTTTGCAACTCTCTCTTTTAAAGTGCTGTTCTCTATGAAATCGCGTTTACGCTTGCTTGAAATACTTTCACCAACTCTCAGAAGTGCCTATTTAATATGAAAAAGCAACAACAAACATGAGCATCTTTCCAAAGTGTATAGAAACACAAATTTATACCTGGCGTTCACGTTCCAGTCGTTCTTCTTTTTCTAACTCGAGTTGAATGTTCGTGCTCCGAATCTTCTGCTTCGGGTCGAAGGTGACTATCTTCTCTTTGAACGATGTCGCTGTCCCAAAAGTGTCTCTTCTCCGTGCAGCGAATTGGGCAACGTTTTCTAAGAAGCATTTCAATCGGGTTTGAAGAGCACATTCCAAAATATCATACACCTAATATTTGGTCAACAAATCTTTCTAAAAGTAAAAAACAATGCAAAGACTTACCGAATTGTCGATTCGAATAGTTTCAGTTGACGCAACTGCCCCGCGTTCAATAAGTACCCGTGAAAGAATACGTAACTCGATCATCCTTCGCCAGATGACCTTCCCCTTCGCAGATTAAGTAAGAGTGAGATGAAAGAGAGCCAAGCAAAAAATGTAAAAATACCATATTAGCTTTTTGAAACAAAAAAGGAAAAACTTTAGATTGTTTGTCTACAAAACAGCATTCATACGCTGCGACACCATCTCCTGTCACTGACGAATAAGACGTTAAATAATGCAATTTCAAGAAAGTAAATGAAGTAGGTAATAGCAAGCTTCAACTTGCTGCGAGTCGAGGCAGCAGCGTAAAGTTATATACTCACGAAGTCGAGAGTGCTCTGAAACCTGCAACAGAACTCTGGTCATAACAGTGTAGATCAAACTGTAGATGATATGGATTTCAGGTCGGGTCGACTTACGGATGCAGCAAACGCTCTTAGGGAAACCATGACATGCAGTAAAGATTCTGCGCCAATAATCTCCCGCGTATGTTTTAACAAGTCATGGAGGTTGCAGTGTCTCAGCTATAAAGAAAAAGAAAAAATGTTGAGAACACGTTACTGTGACTCGCGCTCTAACCATTGATACGGAATTCATGAGACAAGTAATCCGCATATGCGCATTCTACCTTAAAATCCAGGTAAAGTATTTTCAGTTCCTTTGAGCAAGTCTTTACACCGCTTCCTGAGTTGAGAAGAGGACATGAGCAGCGGCTACTGAAGAAGAAAACTTGAAAACGTACTTTCACAACGCGACAGAGAGTAGAAAAGTCCGGCTGAGAGCAGATTATGAGAGACAGCGAAAGATTAAAAACATCGAATCAAGGCGCGTGCCGTGGTGAGCATATAATAAGTTTTTTTTGTTATTGAAAAAGATCATGAGCTGGCAAGTGATGCGAGGGAAAGTGTTCTGGTTCAAACGACTCAACGTACTGTACTGTACCTGTAATTGAATTGAAGTTAGACTATCATAGCTAGTACGAAGGTACTTTCGTACTGTACCTTCGAAGGTACTTTCGAAAGTACGAAAGTACCTTCGAAGGTAGCTAGCTAGCTAGATAGTCTAGTAGCTAGCTAGACTAGGAATGAAGTACTTTCGAAAGTACGAAAGTACTTCCGGAAGTACTTCCGTACTTCCGTACGGAAGTCTGCTAGGGTACACGACCTACACGTAGTCTCACAGCATCGCATCCTATGGGCATTTTTCGTCGCCACGTGACTTTCTAGTCAGGGCAGTCTCATATTTCTCGGAATTCGCAAGTACGGAAGTACGGATACTCCAAGGTTTTAATTCATAGGGATATGGGCTGAACCCGAAACGATTTCATCGGGCGCGCAGGGGTTTATAAACTACCTTCGAAGGTAGTCGTCAGCGGTGAAACTTCGCCTTCAAGGTTGAAAGTTTTGATCGCCTGGGAAAAAAAAGTTTTTTTTTCTCTTGGACGTGGCGACTGCGGGAGGTGCTGTGAATCATTTTCCAGCACATTAAATCACCTGGAACCTCTTCCGAAGTCATCTATCTTAATGAGGCAATTTTGAGCAGGGCTGCACCATAGGATTCCAGATCCTGGGAGGCGCACTTGACTTAGTTCCACGTAATTCGAAAAAAACCAGCAAAAAACGTATTCTTGACTAAAAACACTCACAAAAGTGTACGCGCGCGCACCCGCGCGTGAAACACTACTCCGCCGCTTCTGATGCACGCCTGCGCGCGAAACTTTGCGTGATGACAATACGAAGGCATGCGCACTGCGCTACGAGGGGTTTTTTTTACTTTCGCGCGCGTTGCGAAGAAAGCGCAGATCTTGCCCGAAATCGCGATTCGCGACGAACGCGTACCCCTCTCGCGGCAGAGAGCATGAACGCGTAATAACCCGCGTAGGAAGTTCGGCGTTGAAGCCCGGAACACCGATGAGGCAAAAATAAATCCGTCGCGATCTCATTCGAGGAAGGAGTAGTGTTTCACGCGCGGGTGCTCGCGCGTACACTTTTGCACATGTTTTTAGTCACGAGTACCTTTTTTTGCTGGTTTTTTTCGAATTACGTGGAGGACTTACCTTTATATCACGATTCGTGAAATCAGGATGAGTGCCGGGAGTTATAGGTCTAGATGCGACATCAAAGGGAAACGTTCTTCAGAGCTGTGTATGTGCTGTCAACTTTTAACCTTATTCATGGGTCTACCTGTATGGCTGACTGAAACCTGACTGCTGCTGTGCACCAAAAGTTCACTTGCAGATGCTATATTCTCACGCCTCCTTATCCTTCGTGCATGATACCGCCACTATGCGAAGAATGCGTTTCCAGCGATTTCTTTTTCTTGTTTAAGAGCATGTCAAAAGGGACCGGCATAATTCATTTGAAAAGATAAATACACGGCTGAGCTTGTGTTGTGTTGATTTTTGAAGAGCAAATCAGAATCAAGATTGCCCACCATTCGCTTCATTTTGTTCACATTTTTTATCATCTCCTCGACTTCAGCGGAGCATTCAGGAAGCTTTCGTGCACGACTTAGGTCAGTAAATGCATCCTCGAAATTTCCTCTTTCAATTATTAGAGTTCTTCGAAAAATAAAAGAGGTGAACAATTATTTTTCTTGAGAAAATACTGCTCCTACATATTAGATCTGCAACGGGAATTGCACTGAGAAAAAAGTTGGCGCCTTACTCGCGTGAGCATGTGCACGTCGCATGAACAGCTTTGCATTATTTTTAGTATACTTCTGAGCTCGATTCAGGTGAACCACCTGCGAGGAAAATAAGAACATTGATTCTTGGAAGTGGAAGTCGTCGTCCTTCTTGCTCTGAGAGCCCTTACCGCCTCGCCAAAGTCGTTTTCTGCCATGCAGGCAGCCCCAAGATTCATCAGACAAAATCCATGGTGTTTGTTTATCTCGTCCTGGTCAGCTATCGCAGACCCAGCCAAACCAGATACAATTGACAATGCCTCAATATATTTAAGACGGGCAAGTGCAAACTTTTTTTCATCTATAAAAAGCAGATCATGCTCAGTTTCAAGCGCACATGATTTAACAAGTGATCTAACAAGTGAAGTTGATATAATTTTACCATAAAGCCTATTTCCCTGAATCCTTACTTGAATATGTTCGTTTAGTGCATGTACAAGGCAGCTTGGCTCCAGCTTCATGCTACTCTCAAGTGTTGTTGTCGAGTGAGTGCTTTTCGGAGCATGTTTTAATGTTTCTAAAACGATTCTTTCCGCCTCGTCTTCAGAAATACTGTTCTCATCAAACATCTGCAACATCATGTCCTCTCACTACATCGCTATCAAGTTCATTGTGCGAAAAATACGAACAGACTTTCACCTTTTTAGCTCGGGTCAACATATCAATGATGTTTTCATTTTGCACCCAAACACCGAAGTCAACGTCGCTTTCATTTGTAAATGTTTTCAAGATGGAGCGCAGAATCTTACTTTCTAGGAAAGGTGCTATGTCACGTTGTGCGTCCATATTTAACCTGAGAACACTGTCACGGAGAAAAATGGCAGAATTCTTCGAAGACATTTTTTGCAGGCTGCGAAACTCTCTATGCTGTTCCTCTTTCAAAATTCTGAGATTTTCAGGCGCCGAGCAAAACCTTTGGAAACTTTGCTCCTGAATATAAAAAATAGAATGGCATGAACTTTGCAACATCATTATGAAAATAATCTATAAAGAACGGCATGAACTTTGGAACCTCGTAAATAATGAAAACTATCTCCACGTCCGAAGCAACTTATGTTGGCATTCTGACAAGTCGTGAAGAAAAATAACGCACGCGAGCGTTCGTCATTCTGAACAATACATAATCATGAAGTTCGAGCAGAAACTCACGAAGCCGGTGTGATCATGCGCATGTCCTCTCATTCCCGCGAGATTCCCGCGAGATTCCTCCTCGCGAAAGCCGCTTCTGGTGAAATAATTTCTCTCTTTTGCCGCGGAAGCGTTTTTCTGCAAAAACGGACGTGGCGTTTCCCACGCCATGTACGAGTACTGTACAATAAAAAACAGCTTATTTGTACTGTACACGTACAGTACGTGTATAGCTACGTTGTACTTTCGTACGACTGTTGTACGTGTACGTGTAGCCCAAGAGATGCATGCACAGTTGCACACATGTCACGTAAACTATGATAGTTGTCATACTCTACTATTTCCGGAGTTACGAAAGTACGGAAGTACTTCCGTACGAAAGTATGGAAGTACGAAAGTACTTCCGTACTTCCGTACCATCGTAGTAGTAGCTACAACGTTGTACTTGGCCTTGCTAGCTAATCCTTCGAAGGTACGAAAGTACTTTACCTTCGAAACTCCTTCGAAGGTAAAACTTGTACGAAAGTACATACTTACTCGAAATATCACGATGCGTCGATCTATTCAAAAATATCACACCGCTCGCTATGATGATCACGACGTAATCAGCGCTCGAACAGGGCCAGACGCAACTTTCAACATCGCGTTTTCGGGTTAAGGTGGAAAAAAAGTTCTCCTCCTCCAAGTAAGATTTTGCAGAGTCACCCTTGACATAAGCGCCGCTGACGTCGTTTTCTTTGCGGGAAGTGACACAATATTTTTTGTTAAATCGATGCCCCGCGATGTGACGAAGAACTTTTCTCTCTATACCGAGGATTGTTACGGCCATTCCCCGACGCTGTGGCCGCGCGAACACGCAGACCTCGCGGAGAGATCTAAAACTGTCAGAACTCTGATCGTAGACGAAAGGGCGACTGAATCGTCAGACGGGTGACAAACCGACCTTCGGTCAAAGCTGATCGGTCAAGCCGATCAACCCGGAGTAGGCGAGATGCGCTGGATAGAACCGAAAAAAAGAGACAGATAATTTTTTTTGCGATCCTTTTCCCCTACAGTATCTTTAGGTCGATCGTGACTTGCGCACTCAGAAGTGATTTAATTATTACGAAGGTACTGTAACAACTTAGAATGAAACTGAATACAGTACAACGTACAGTAAGTTGTTACTGTAAATGTAAACTACAACTTTCGTAGCTTCGTACGTACGAAGGTAACTTAGGCTGGTGGGGAGGAAATCCAGGACATATTTTTCATCAAATTTGTGCCTATTTGAACCGTCATTCGGCCGTTCGATTTCCCATATTAATCTCGCGAATGTGGGCGAATTTGGCGCTGGGGAGGAAACGAGGCAAATATTTCATAGAAAATTTGATGAAAAATTTGAGGAGCTTTTTTTTTTCCTCAAATTTCGGAAATATGTGGGTCCCGGAAGGTGTTGGACATATTTTTTGGCATCCAAAATGTATATGGGCCGATTTTAGACCAGTGTTTCAGGGTTCAAATTTGATGAAAAATATGTCCGAGTTTCCTCCCCACCAGCCTTATTAGTACGAAAGTACCTTCGAAGTACAACGTACACGTGTACGTATACACGTAGTGTACTTCCGTACTCACAACTGAACGTGTTAAAATCTCACGTCAACACGCCATCAGACTTCATTTCACTCCTTGCGCTCGTTCAAAGATAATCCTTTCATATCGGGATGCGTGCCACACTTGTAAACAAGAAGCGGATACGAGAGCTGAGAGGGGGGGACATTAAAAGCGGCCCTGTTTTGTATTGGTGCAGTCGTGATCAGCGAGTGAACGACAACTGGGCTTTGATCCATGCTTGCGAGAGTGCGGCAAGTATCGGAGGCGGTGTTGTCGTCGTCTTCAACCTGGTGACAAGTTTTCTCGGAGCTGGAGCTCGTCAGTTTGGTTTTATGCTCCGTGGTCTGCGCGAAATGGAGACGACCCTCAAAACGAAAGGAATCGAATTCATCTTACTCGAGGGTGATCCCACCGTTACTGTTTCCGAGTTCGCCAAGAGGTGCGGTGCTGCTCTGCTTGTCACCGACCAGTCTCCTCTGCGAATTGGTCGCGAGTGGCGTAAAGTCGTCGCCCACAAGTCACAATGCCCGGTGCACGAAGTCGATGCGCATAATGTCGTGCCTGTATGGGAAGCCAGCCCAAAGCTCGAGGTTGGCGCGCGTACTCTCCGTGGTAAACTAGAGAAACTCTACCCTGAGTTTCTCGAAGACTTCCCAGAGCTTCCAACTGTCGGTGCTTTATGTAGTGATGCTCATGACGCTGTGCTCAAAATAGGTAAGGTCGATTGGGAACAAATCATTTCACGTGCTGTTGAGGCAGGTGCTGCGGTTCCAGAGGTAAAGTGGGCGCTTCCTGGAGAACAAGCGGCACGTCTTACCCTTGAACACTTTCTTAACAGGCGCCTCAAGCTTTATGGGCTGCGTAACGACCCATCAAAACCACAGGCTTTGTCTGGGCTGTCGCCTTACCTCCATTTTGGGCAGATATCAAGTCAACGTTGCGCGCTTGAAGCAAAGAGATACTCTAAAACAGCCTCTCAGGCCGTTGCAGTATTCTTTGAAGAGCTCGTTGTCCGTCGCGAGCTTGCTGACAATTTCTGCTGGTACAATCCAAAATATGATAGCATCGAAGGTCAAAAATATGAGTGGGCAACGGACACCTTAAAGCTGCACGCTTTTGACAAGCGCCCATATGTGTACACTCTAGATCAATTTGAGCATGGCCAGACACACGACGACCTGTGGAATGCAGCACAGTTAGAGATGGTGCACGGAGGAAAAATGCATGGCTTCATGCGAATGTACTGGGCAAAGAAAATTTTGGAGTGGACCGAGAGCCCAGAACAGGCTCTTGAATTTGCCATATTTCTTAACGACAAATACCAGCTGGATGGGAGAGACCCTTCTGGGTATGTTGGTTGCATGTGGTCCATTGTCGGGGTACATGATCAAGGCTGGAGAGAACGGCCAATATTTGGCAAGATAAGATATATGTCATACGGTGGTTGCGAGAAAAAGTTCAAGGTCAAAGACTATATTTCTCGCGTATGCGACCTCGTGGCTGCAGTGAAAGCTGGTGATAACGATCCTGCTGCGCAGAATCCAGGCTGCTTTAACATTGACTTCGCACGTGCTTCGGTTGGAACAGCAGCTCTTGCCGGCACTGGTGAACTGTCACAGGCTAAATGCACAAGTGTATGCCCCGCAGAGGAGCTGACACGTTTGGTCCGAGCGGCAGTTTCAGCTGGTCTCGAAAATACTGCCTCTCGCGCTATGGATGCCCTGAATGTGCTCAAAGATACGCCTGTCACGGCAGAGCTTTTAGTCCAAACACAGGTAGGTAAGGAGTTGAAGAGAGTATTGAAGCAGGGTTCGGGTACTAATGTCGGTTTGCTTGCTAAAGCTTTACTGAAAGCATGGAAGACGGTGTTGACAGGTGATTCAGTTTGAAATCCAGCATAACTCTCCACAGTATGCCCCTGGCTTCAATAAACCGTGATGTGGAAACATAGGATGTTGCTTACTTACTGACTAAATATGTATCATCGCATGTGATAGCGATAAATGAGTCAAGTTTTTGTGATGTACATCAGAACTAGCAGCAAGGCAGCTTTAGACTTAACAATTCTTAGACTATGAACGGTCAGAAAGTGGAGGCAGGTTCACGCTGGTCGTACCCAGCACCGTCAAGCCAAGGGTATTGGGTGCTGCGGGACTTCTCAAAACCAGTAATTTTGTCACTTTTCTGCATCGTAAGGCCAATATCATCAAGGCCATTCAAAAGACAGTGTTTACGGAATTCGTCAACGTCAAATGTCACCTCACTTCCGTCCGGGGAGCGAATGACCTGGGCTTGCAAGTCTACCTCAAGCTCGCTGCCTGCACCGGCATTTTCCATGAGTTTCCGAATCTGGGGCTCAGGTAGCTTGATCGGAAGCATGCCATTCTTGAAGCAGTTGTTGAAAAAAATGTCAGCGAAAGAGGTGGATATAATGCAACGTATACCGAAATCATTTATGGCCCAAGGGGCATGCTCCCGGGACGAACCACATCCAAAGTTGTCACCTGCTATTAAAATCTTGGCATTCCGAAATCCAGCTTTGTTGAGCACGAAATCCTCGCGCTCACTGCCATCTTCGTTGTACCGCATCTCGTAGAACGCAGACACTCCAAGGCCGGTGCGCTTGATCGTCTTCAGGAACTGTTTTGGTATTATCATGTCTGTATCAATGTTCTGCAGGTCAAGAACAGCGGCCGTGCCTTTGAGCGTCACGAACTTGGGCACGGCATCACTATCAAATACTCGACCTCCTTTGCCCTTTTTGGCCTCTGGCGCGATGACAACTTCATCACCCAGGTATATCCTCGAGTCAGTGATGGGAAACTCAGCGCACATATCAAACTTGCGCACGTCGCTTAGCTTGCCTGTGATAGCTGCTGCGGCCGCCATCGCAGGTGAAACGAGGTGGGTTCGGCCGCCGTTACCTTGTCGTCCCTCGAAGTTGCGATTAGATGTGGAAGCACAGCGCTCCTGGGGAAGAAGCTTATCCGGGTTCATCGCCAAACACATGGAGCAACCAGGCTCGCGCCAGTCAAAACCAGCTTCGATGAGAATGGTGTGCAGGCCCTCGGCCTCGGCCTGTTCTTTAACGATTCCTGACCCGGGAACTACCATAGCGTAGACGCTGTCCGCAACCTTCCTGCCACGAGCTATCCTAGCAACAGCACGGAGGTCCTCGATTCGGCCATTCGTACAGGAGCCTATGAATACCTTGTCTATCACTATCTCCTCCATCTTTGTCCCTGGGATTAGACCCATGTAAGTAAGAGCACGCTCCATAGCTGCCTTGCGCTGAGGATCTGATGATTCAGCAGGGTCTGGAACGACACCAGATATGGGCACAACATCCTGCGGAGAAGTCCCCCAAGTCACAGTTGGTTCCACGTCCGCGCCCTTGACAACTATTTCAGAGTCATACACAGCGTCGCTATCTGAGGCAATCGTTTTCCAATAGCTGATAGCTTTATCCCATGTCTCACCACGAGGAGCCATCGGGCGACCCTTCAAGTACTCGAAAGTCACATCATCAGGAGCGATAAGGCCTGCGCGAGCACCAGCTTCTATAGCCATGTTGCAAATTGACATGCGCGCCTCCATCGATAAATTTTTTATCGCGTCGCCAGCGAATTCGATTACTGAGCCAGTGCCACCAGCAGTGCCGATGACGCCGATGACATGCAAAATAAAATCTTTGGAGGTGACTCCTTGATTGAACGGTCCATCTACAGTGATACGCATGTTCTTGGAAGGCTTTTGCAGAAGTGTTTGCGTGGCCAAGACATGCTCGACCTCCGAAGTACCGATACCGAACGCCAACGCGCCAAATGCTCCATGAGTAGCGGTGTGTGAGTCGCCACAGACTACAGTACTACCAGGAAGGGTGAACCCTTGCTCTGGGCCGATGATGTGCACCACACCCTGACGCTTATCGTCAAGTCCAAAGTATGTCAGGCCGAATTCTTCGACGTTCTCTTCCAGTGCCAGCACCTGCAGACGGGAATCTGTTTCTTTAATGAAATTTTCTACTGTGTCGAACACAGAGCGATCCGAGGTGGGGACGTTGTGATCGACTGTAACCAAGGTGCAATCAGGGCGGCGGACAATTCGTCCTGCATTTCGGAGCCCCTCGAATGCCTGAGGAGAGGTAACTTCGTGGACCATGTGACGATCTATGTAGACGAGACACGTTCCGTCTTCTTGCTTATCGACCATATGATCATCCAAAATCTTGTCGTACATGGTCTTACCGCGAGCTTCGATGCTCGCGGGTGAGGAGCGCGTAAAGGTCAAGGTGCGGCGGTGTACCGGGCGAAACTTGGAAGCGGCAGCTGAGCTTCTCGGGAGCGTGAAGATTCGGTGGCAAGCGCCGGGAGCGGCTGCAGAAGCGATAGCCATGATAGAGCGCTTCGCCAGAATAGTGTATAGCAAGAGGAAATATCAACGCTGTTTGTCGTCAGGAAGATCGATGTTGAGCTTCAACCGGGCAACAAAGAGACCAAGTTGCGTTCAGAAGATCTTTGATAGACTACAGTACGTGTACACGCGTACTCGTACAGGTACAACTGTTTTACGTGTAGGGCTACACGACTGCTACACGTTTATGTACGTGTACGTGTACAAGTACGTGTACATGTACAACTACAGAGGTTTTTTCTGACACCTTCGAAGGATAGAATACTTTCTACAGACTGCCTTCGTACGAAAGTACTTTCGTACTCCGTATCATATTGCTTTATGAGTGTTTTATGCATGTACCTTCGTACTCAAAGTACAAGTCATGTACACGTACACGTACAGTATGCATACAATACTCATACAATCCTTCGAAGGTAACTATTGATACAAATCTATTTATGAAGAAGAACGAAGGTACGAATGAAGGTACGTACGTGTACACGTACGTGTACAGGTGTACACGTGTACTTCCGGACGGAAATAGAATATCGATCGGATACATAACGTTGTACTTTACTTTCGTACGAAGGTATTTTCCGTACTTCCGTATTCCGTACTGAATACGTGCGTAGCTGCGTACTTCGTTGAGGAAGTACAACTACAGATCGTAGGGCATTGTTCATATCTTACACTACGTGTAGTTGTACGTGTACGTGTACAGTACACGTGATACACAGTACACGTGATACACAGTACACGTGATACACAGTACACGTGTACGTGTAGGGCTACATGTACATCATTTATCGTACACGTACCTGAGTTGTACAACGTGTACAGTTGTACACATACACGTACGTGTACGTGTACTGTACAGCTGTACACGTATGGGGCTTTTAACGCCAGTTTATATTACAGATAAAAAGAATAAAAACGCACGCGTTCAATAAAATAGTGTAAGCGTACGTGTACACGTACTGTACGTGTAGCCATACACGTACAGTAGTTGTACGTGTACACCAGAGGATACTTTTTGCACACTTAATAAACGCCGTGTACACGTGGACTCACGTACAGTAGGGTACATGTGTACATACCTTCGAATGTATGTGTACAACGTAGTTGTGTACTTCCGGAAGTACGAAAGTACAATCGTACCCAGGTACGAAATAGATACAGTACTTTCGTACGAAAGTACGAAAGTATTACCTGACTTCCGTATCTGATGTTGTTGGTGTATCCAGAGGCGCGGTCTCTCACACCACCCCGCGCCCCCCCCGCGTCCGACGCTTCCGCCCCCCCCCCCCTCTTCCCTCACCCCGACGCGATGTCCCGCGCCGTGACGGCGTCCGCGTCGGCCCCCTCCGTCGTCCGCCGACTCTCGTCCTCGCGCGCGAGGAACGCGCTGCGATCGTCGTCATCTTCGTCGTCCGCGTCGGCGTCCTCTCGATCCGCCGGTCGGCGTCGCGCGCGGGGGAGGACGTCAACGCTTCGCGTCGAGGCGCTTCGCAACTTCGACTACCCCGAGGCGATCTTGTTCGACTGCGACGGCGTGCTGTGCGAGACCGAGCGCGACGGCCATCGCGTCACGTTCAACATGACGTTCGAAGAGGAGGGCCTTCCGCACGAGTGGAGCGTGGAGAAGTACCACGAGCTCCTGCAGGTGAGACTGCTTCCCGTGCGACCGACCCCGTTCGCGCGTCGCGTCGCCTGCGATTCCTCGAGGACGTCTTTTCCCGCTCCCGCGCGTTCACCGTCGCCGTCCTCCGCGCGCGTCGCGCCGTGCGCGCCGTCGCTGACCGACGCGCTCGATTCGATACGAACCGAAACAAACAGATCGGCGGAGGAAAAGAACGAATGACGCACTACTTCGAACAAGAGAAAGACAATGCGGAGCCGTTCAAGACGAAGTATCCGTTCCACGACGACGCGCGAAAAGAGTACATAAAATCGTTGCACGCGAGAAAAACGGAGCTGTTTTTGGAGATCGTCACTGCGGGCAAGCTACCGCTGCGGCCTGGGGTGAAGAGACTGATTCAGGTTGGGTGGTATTTTTTTCAGACTGCTCTCCCCACTACCCACGCCTTTACTCCTCGTGCGTCGAACGTCGTTTCTCGAGGATTTTGTTTTCACCCGCCGTCGCGCCCGCCTCCTCGACGAACGAACTTTCGACCGCGATCGCGGTGTTCGACTCTGACCGATGAAGAACGTGATTTCGGTTTCACAGGAGGCGTTCGATAACGGCGCAAAAGTCGCAGTGTGCTCGACGTCAAACGAAAAGGCGGTGCAAGGCATCGTCGACACGATGCTTCCCGAGTTCGCGGACAGGTGTGCTTTCTTTTCACGCACTCCACGCCTCCGTGCGATTCCGATCGATTCGATTCGATTCGATTCGATTCGTCCGATCGTGGAACAAGTTCAGCACACTCGCGTTCGTCGGTTTCAAAATAAATACTCTTTCAAACCGCAGGATCCCGGTGTTCGCTGGGGACGTCGTGAAGAACAAAAAACCGTGGCCGGACATATACATCCACGCCGCTGAGACGATGAGGTTGAACCCGACGCGATGCGTCGTCATCGAGGACACGCACATCGGGTCCAGGGCGGGAAAAGCTGCAGGAATGCGCGTCTGCGTCACGAAGAGCATCTACACCGAAAACGAGGTGCGTATGCGCCTTGACGAGCCTCCCCGTGTGCGGCGTCTCGGACCACCTCGTGCGCGCGTTCATCCACGACCACACGTGCTTCCACGACATGCATTTAAGCGACGTATCTATGCCAACTGATTTATTCCATTCACTCATTCACTGACTCACTCACCAAATGCATTCATCCACGTGGCGAATACCACAGGACTTTAGCACCGCGGACGCCGTCTTCGACTGCATCGGCGACGCCGGGGACGAGCGGTTTTCGTTCCAAGACTTGACGACCCCGGGGGCGTTCTGGCAGGGCACGAACTCGAGTTTCATCGCACCGGGCGCAACTGGGCGCGTCGTCGCGGTCGAGCCACACGATTGATCCGATCTGTCGATCCGATCGAGCGCGGTTCGGTTCGGTTCCCGATCGAACCTCGCGTCGTTCGCGTCTCCTTCGTCTTTTTTACCGGTTCGTTCAATAAGATTACGTGTACCCGTACACGTAGGGCTATAACTGTAAGAATAGGGCCTACGGTACGGAAGTACGGAAGTATTTTTTACGCTTCGTCTTTAGAAATAAGGCCACTGCTGACTGTGTGCTCATAGGATCCTCCTCGCGTGTTATCGTACAACTTACTGCGTTCACGTCTCTACGACTGGGCTCAACCCGTCGCTGCCCGTGGACGAGCACGGGAACTGGTACGTCCGCCCGGAAGAGGGGAAGGAAGGCGACGCGCCGGCGGAGCTCACGGCGGCGGAGCGCGCCATCTTTATAGACGACCTGGACCGGGCGTGACTGAATGATTCCCACACGCCACCGATCGCGCGGTGCAATCCGTTCCGTAGACGATGAACAATCATGAACGTGAGGTACGAGCGCGATTTTCAGACGATTTCTCATACAAGACGTACGTGTCTCAGGTTCCCTGCGTCCTGTCATCATCATCAGTTTAGATTTTTTCTGGAATTTTCATGGGAATTTTTCAGGTTTTTTCCTTGTTTTCCTGGCTACGCAGACCAAAACGTGGTTTTTCACCCGTGTTATGCTTTTGATCGGCTCTTGCGATGAAAATACCTTTTCAGCATTTTTGATCGGAAAATCTCCAGCGATCGATTTGTCGGTCGAATTTCACAGATGAGTGAAAATGATTGCGGGCGAAAAACCGCATTCTGGTCTGCGTACGTGTACGTGTGTATATCTGATTTCAAAAAGACTGAGCTCTAACCCATCCGGGCAAAACATGTGATCTAAATGCGAGCAGACCACACTACGAACAATCCTCTCACGTCGTAAGTAACCCCACGACGGGATTCATGATACCCGTGTGAGCCTCACGAGCGCATGAAGCCGGGGCGATGTGGAAGTCGCAAGTACGTGTACAGTATGTACCTTCGTACGTGTACTGTACGTGTACACTGTACACGTACGTGTACATACAGTACACGTACGTGTACATACAGTACACGTACGTGTACTGTACGTGTACGTGTAGGGCGACGGACCGCGAGGACAGCTCACGATGTAAAAATGATCCTTAGGGGTCCGAATCCCGCTTTCCAGGCCTCCTAAAATCGCGAAACTTTGTGCGGGCATTTGCAACATAATGTACAACATCATGACGAAGTTTCAAATTGATCCGCGCAGCGACGGCGCGTGGGCGCGTACGAAAGTACGTTTTTGCCATCTATATGCGTATTCAGTCTAAATTTCGTACTTTTTTTCTGAAATCCTGAATTACCCTACCCCACTATGACCTTAATTTTTTTTATAAGATAACAACTTAGTCAGGCTGAGGGACACGTGCGAAGGGTGTTCGATTCGCAGAGGGCGCAGCCCCCCCCCCAACCCACCGCGCGACAGCGACGCGTGCACTCGCACCCTCGCGTCATCGAGCACGACACCCGCGCCGCCGGCGGCGGCGCTTCCACGAGACGCGCTCGCGAACCCGCCGCGACGAATCGATCGCGCAAGGGCACGACCTTTCGATACTCGTCCGACGAAATTTAAACGAGAGAAGAAAAAGACTAATGCCGCGCGGCGGGGGCCTCGCGACGCCGCCGCCGGGGACCTCTTGCTCCGCGCGCCCTCGCCGCGCGTCGTCGCCCACCGCCGGGCAGATCATCGCGCGGAAGCGCCAGTGGCGCGAGCACGTCATCGCGTCCGCGAGCGGGGCGCACGTCATCGGGCAGTACGTCGGCGTCTCTTGCGCGGGCGGGTCGCTGCTCTGCGTATTCACGGGCTGGCACAACTTCCACAACTCCGCGCCGTGGATTCTGTCGTGGCTCCCGCTCGGGACGCTCGCGGCACTGATGTTCTTGACGAATCTCGTCGCGATCGCGCTGCACGCGTCGAATCGAAGGTTCTACGAGAGGCACTGGGAGATCGCGTGCGAGACGCTGAATTTCGTCGGAAGTGCCGCGAGGAACATGGCCGTGCATCGCGCGAACCATCTGTGGATCAGCATGCGGCCGTTGACGCTCGCAGCCTCCGTGGTATGCATGCGATTCGAACAGAGGCGACAGCTGAAGTTTTTCATCTTTCGCATGTGCCTGGACTCGCTGTGGGAGTTGAGCAAAAAGTGGCAGTTTCGAGCGGGCGGTGAGCTCGCGTTCGCGGACTGGGAACTGACGCTGCGGTACTTTGCGATGAAAGTGTTCGCCGGGTGTTCGCTGCACGCGTGGCTGGAGCGGCGAGACCTGAAGAGATTCCTACTGATTCACTACGAGACGGACATGGCGATGCTGATGGAACTTCGCGCGGCGGAGACGCTGGAGACGTCGCCAGAGCCGGAGACGCCGCCGAGGCCCGGAAGTGACGTCCGCGGCGGGAGGCGGCGGGGGAGTCCTGGCGGCGACGCGAGTCCGACGCACGCGCGCGGGCGATCCGTGAACAACGATCAGAACTGGGAGGATAATTCGCCGCGGCGGTCGCCGCGGCGAGGGGAAGGAGGAGACCGATGGTTGCGGCAGCGCGTGCGGACGTGGCTCAGCGAATCCAGTCTGCCGCCGCATTACGATTAATCGACGACGATTCGCGTTCTTCCGTCGATCGCTTTTTTTCGTCGAAGCCGCCTGGAGTCGTCGCCGACGTGCTGATCATATTTATTGTTGATATTAGCCTAACGCTATAGCTGCGAGCCGCCGCTTGATGTACATATATGAACTATACCCACACCGCTTGTCGCTCGCCGTCTGCGTCGAGCTCGACGACGCGCGCGCGAATGCGCGGAGCGCCAGATCCCGTGCGCCTCCCGACGTGAACGCGTCGAGATACGCGTCGCGCCGCGCGCTCGAAATTGGGGCGATCCATGTCCAGCGCGACGCAGCGCGCGGAGGTTCACTCATCGATCAAGGGTACACCACCGGCAGCGCCGGGTGCCGCGCCGCCTTGCCCTCGTCGACGTCGTCGATCCACTCCCGCCACGACCACTCGTCCTCGCCGTGCGGCGTCTGTCGAAGCGACTCCGCGCCGCCGATCCCGAGACGACGCGCGCCGTCGAGGAAGTAACACACGGACAACGCGTAGCGCGTCTCTCTGTCCTCCGGCTGCGGCGGCGACCAGTGCAGCGTCCAACCCGAGTGCGCGGTCGCGTCGCCTATACACAGCGGGTCGTAGGATTCGACCTCGTACCCGCGACCGCTGAGGTCAGACATTCCCTCGAGCGAGTGCCAGTACGGGAGGGAGAAATCACGGTGCGACCCGGACGCAAACACGAGCGCGGCGTCGTCCTCGTCGAGATCGCGGAGCGGCATCCAGAGCGTGATGAACTTGTTCGTGTCCAACGGGACCATGTTCCCGTCGCTATGCCAGTGCGTCGCCGCGAACCCGGGGGGTTTCGCGAACACGCACGACTGATACAGGCGCACTTTGTCCCCCTCGCGCGCGTCCAGGAGCTCGTACGCCACGCGCGCGAGTCTCCGCGACAGGATGAACTTCGCCGCCGCAGGCTCCCTCCCCGAGACGTCGTCCGGGTCCGGTCGGTGCAGGTTGAACGTCTGAAGAAACCCAATCTCCTCGTCGGTCTCGTGCTCAAGGACGCGTAACGCGTCGTCTACAGACGTTATCGAGCTCACGTCGTACCCCGGGACGAGAACCGCTACGCGGTGTCTGTACGCTTGCAGCGTCCGCGCCTTTGTCTCGTGCATCAGCTCCGTTATCATCCCAGCCGCTTCCTCGCGGGAGAGGACCCCGCGCAAGACGCAGTGGCCCTTGCGCTCGAACTGGAGCTGCTCGCCGACGGTCGTGGGGCGATCCATGGACGCGGGAAAGACGTTCGTGCCGCGCGAGCCGGATCCGCCTCGCTTCTCTTTCGCGCCGCGCGCCGCGCGGGGGGGGTTGGAGGAAGAGGAAGACGGCGACGTCACGCGCGCGGCGTCGGCTTCGAGCTCCAACGCGAGAGCTTCCTCCTCGAGATCGATCGCCCTCGACGCCTCCTTCTTATATCGCTTCACCGCGCCGCCGGTGGACTTGCGGCCGCCTCGGCCGCCGCCGCCGCGGCCGGCGGCGCGGCCGCCACCGCGCGCGGCGGCGATCGTGGACGCGCCGCGCGGAAGACGACGGCGCGCCGAGACGCCGCCGTCGAATGCGGCGGACGACGGCGACGAAGACGCGAAGGTCGTCGTCTTCGTCGGCGGGCGCGTCGTCGGGCGCGTCGCCGCGACGCGCGGTCGAAGGATCGGCCGCGGCGACGCGCTCGCGACGCACGCCATTCGCGCAGCGACGGACGAAGCGAAGCCGGTGCTCTGTAAATAGTTGTACGTGTAGGGCTACACTGTACAGTACACGTGTAGTCGTGTACTATACGTACGCAAATCCTTTTTATGGAGCCCGACACTGCTGGCGATTTCCACATCGCCCCGGCTCCGTGCGCTCGTGAGGCTCACATGGGTTCCATGAATCCCGTCGTGGGGTTGCTTACTACGTGAGAGGATTGTTCGTAGTGTGGTCTGCTCGCATTTAGATCACATGTTTTGCCCGGATGGGTTAGAGCTCAGTCTTTTTGTAATCAGATTTATAATAATAGTGTATCGTTTTATACACGTGTACTCCAGTACAGCTGTACACGTATGTACGAAGGTACACGTACTGTACAGGTGTGTGACCTGTGTGTACAGCTGTACACGTAGTTGTAGAATGTTGTAGACCTATTGTTGTACGGAAGTACGGAAGTACTTTCCGTACGAAAGTACGAAAGTACTTTCGAAAGTACGAAAGTACAACTACTTCCGTAGATCTGATAAAATAGCCCTACGATTGAGCTATCCCATCCGGGCTAGCCCTAAAACTTACACGTGTACTGTACTACGCCCTTTAAGCCCTGAATTAGCGTGAATTGACGGAGCTTAAAGGGTTGAACCCTTCGGGTTCATTTCACCCTTAACTCTGTCGCATCAACGCTAATTCAGGGCTTAAAGGGCGTAGGCCTTCCTATCAAGGTTAATTTGATAGGTGAGTACAGCTCATCAGTTTTGAGGCCACGCTCTCCGCCATCGCGAGGAGCAAAAGCTACTTACGAAGGTACTTCCGTACTTCCGGAAGTACTTCCGGAAGTACTTCCGGAAGTACAACGTTGTCGTCCTACCTTGGTGGTAGGTTTGATAACACAAAAAAGGTACGTGTACGGAAGTACCTTGAAGGTACTTTCGTACTTTCGAAAGTACCTACGAAGGTACTTCCGGAAGTACTTTCGAAACTACGGAAGTACTTTCGTACTATTGTGTGTACTGCCTTAAGGTACAGTACGTTGTACATGTAGCCCTCTTTTAATGGTACAGATAGGTACTTTCGTACTTTCGTAAGTACTTCGAAAGTACTTCCGTACCTTCGTACGAAAGTACGAAGATAATACAACGTACGAAAGTACGAAGGTACCTTCGTAGTTGTTTATGTACAGTACGTGTACTGGACGTACGTGTACACTACAGTACGTGTACAGCTGTACACGCACGTGCATAGACTATCATCAGCGCCTCCGGCTGCGCCGTCGATAGATGGGAGAAGGGGCACGGCGCGGCAGGGTAACAACTTATTTAGTCTGAAAAGTACAACTACATGTACGTGTACAGAAGTTCGTGTACTGGTTTTAGAGTGGTTTTCATCTACGGATTTCATCGTCAGGTACTGTGGCTCGATTTTGCATACGGGGCGCCATACGCATTTGATAGGCTGACATTTTGGTACCTAGGTCCAGAAAACCCCCTAGATGGGAGAAGGTACCCTTCTCCCAAATAATCAGAAGCGTTTTTGGAAGCTTTTTTCACAGACAGAAGCTAATGTTGTGACGTTGTAGAACGCATCGTAGTCGCTCGCGGGTTCTCGTTTGCGACGCTCGTGGACGCGCTCTCGACATCATATGGTATTTTTTAATTTGAACTAAAACTCATAGAACTACATGTACGGCGCTCGCGTTTAAAACACGAAGGTACGAAAGTACGAGGATTCATCCATCCACATCACGATGCTCCGTCCACTACCATTTTCGTGAACGACTCGCCCCATCTCGTCGCGCTCCTCGCGCGTCCGACGTCCTCCACGACGAGCCGCCACAAAAACGGCGAGAAAAACGCCGCGGGGTCCGCCTCTTCCTCGTACGCGAACCTGAGCTCCTGAAACACGTGGACGTGCGAGTCCGCGCGAAACTTCTTCGCGAGCGTGTTGACGACGCACATGACTTCCTTCGTCGTCATGGGCATTCCCTCCCCCCTCGCGGCCGCGTTCGCGTTTTGACCCGCCGCTGCGCCTTCACCTTCGCCTACAGCTCACATCGATTGGAAAGGGGGTAATTCGTCGATCAGTCGAACAGCGTCGAGGTCAAAAGTTGAAAGGAACGACGCGCGGGTGAAGAGACATGCCTTCAGAAACGACGCGCGAGGAAGGGCGTAGGATGGGGAGGAATCTCACCTTCACCTTTGGCGCATTCGCCTCCGACTCCGCGGTGTATCCCGTCCGAGAAGTGATTCAGGACGCCACGGACGTTCCCCACAAGGTCCGCGAATCGAGGGTGCTCCGTGTGCGCGTCGAACAACTCCGCGCGGTGCAGAAGCGCGTACACGAGCTCGGGGTTATCCGGCAACGCGTACGTCAGGACGCTGTTGATGATCTCGAGGACGATCCTCATGAAGTCAGCGTAGAGTTCGATCTCGTCGTCCTCCGCGTCGGAAAACGCGGCGTTAGACGCATTTCCCGACACTAAATCCGACGAATTTTCCAGTTCCCTCGCGAGCGCCCTCGCACGTTTCCTCGACAGCGTCTCGAAGAGCGTCACTAGCCGCCGCGACGCGAACGCGGTCAGTCCCCTCAACCGCGGAGCGACGTTCGCCATCGCCGCGAGGCAGTTCGTGTGCAGGTACACGTCTCTGGAACAAGAGACACGAGTCGACGTTCAGGCTCGGTCATTTCGGGAAGCGTCGCGGCGGTCGAGCGTTGAAAAACCGAGTGCAGGATGAAGAGAAACCACCACGGGGGAAAATGCCTCGAGGAACGACGTTCACCACGCGAGAGGGAGTGTACGGAAATCAATCGTCTGGGGACGCACCGCAACGGCTCGGACCCGGCGAGGTGACGATGCACCGTTCGAACGAGCACGAGCACGAGTAAAGAACCGAGCGGGGTGCGTCTCAGCATCCGCTCTTCGTACCAATTTGGACCGACGGGTATCAACGCGTTGGACAAAGCGTCGCCGAACGCGTCGTCTTGCGTAAGAATCAGGACGATCACGAGGAGAACGTACGTGACGTCGTGTGATGATTTTTTCCCCGCGGCGCCGACGCCGTCGCCGTCCGACACTGTTTTTTCCTTGTATGACTCTCTTTTCGATGCGTCGTACAACCCCCGCAGCGTCGGCGTCAGCACCTTCGAGAGTCGCGCAGCATCACCGAGGACGTACGCGCGGAATGCGTCGTTCCCGTGCAGGAGCGCGTAGAGCAGCAGCACGGCAGGCGACGGGCTCCCGCCTGGGTGAACCGATCGCGGGCGGGTGAACGTGTCGGTCAGTCGAACGGTTCACCGGTCAAACGTACGTTGAAAAGAAAGTGAGGGTGAAGAGTGACGACGGGAGAAGTCCTTGAGAAACGACGCACGACGCGCGAACGGGGTCGTACGGGGAGCAGTCTCACCGTCGAGATGGGCGCAGCACGCTTCGAGCACAGACGCGTACGACACCGCGGGTTGGGCTCTTCGGGTGAAGCGATCGAACGATGAGGGTACCATATGTATCAGTCAGCGAAACATCTTACCGGTCAAACGAAAGAAACGTTGAAAGAAAGGGGGCAAGAAGTTGCCAAAGAGAATCTTTGTCCCTATGAGACATCGTTCGACGCGCGAGGGAGGTCGTGCGGGGAGGAGTATGCTACGGAAAAGTCCTTATGGATTGATTTTCAACACGAGAACGGGCTTCGTACGGTGAGCAGTCTCACCTGGGGCCCGCGTCCGCGACATACGCGTCCTCATCGGCGAACCGCCCGAGCGCGTCTCCGAACGGCCGCCGCTGCGCGCCGTCACGACCGTCTGGACAAGTGGCATGGTGCGTCAACGCCGCCGCGGCGTATGCTGCGGTGTCGGACAACGGACTGAGCCACGTGGCACGTCCGACGATATCTTTCCCGAGAGAAGCGCGTCCGACGCGCTTCGGCGCGTGGCGCGGCGCGAAGTACTCCCCCAACAGAGCTCTCATCACGTCCCCGGCGGCGTACCCGTCCGGAGTGGCGACGTCGCGCGCGTCGCACGCGCGCGTCAGCGCATCTAAGAACGGATCGTCCGACGACGACGCACCTCCGCCGATATGGTTTACGTTTACGTTTTCAAATTCAGATTCGGAATCCGAATAGAACGCCGACGCGTCGTGCCCGCCGCCGGCGCCGCCATCGCGCGGGCGCGCTTGCGTCGACGCGAACACGAGAAGCGTACGCGCGATCTGATGATGCAGCGCGTAAGTCGAGTCATCGACGCCGCCACCGCGACGTCGAGCGACCTGAGACGATCGCGGAGGAGGGACGGAGGAAGGAAGACATGGATGGAGGAGGAGGAGGGACGGAACGCGTGAGCGTGAGCGTGAGGGAGGCGTAGAAAAACCTCGGGCAAAGAGAAACCGCCGCGCGCGGGAAAAGGCCTCGAAGAACGACGTTCAACACGCGAGGGAGGGAGGCCGTAGCCCTATGATGAACAGTATCGACCGGACGAATACGCACCTCGCGCGCGGCGTCGACGACCGCAAGGAGAAACGTCTCGAGCGCGGGCGCCGCGTCGGCGCCGCCCTCGCGCGGGCGCGCGTCGCAGAACGCTTTCCACGCCGGGCGGCGCTCGCGTCGTCGTCGTCCGATATCATGTCCGACACATTCTCCGACACCTTCACCGTCACCTCGGTCGTCGGCGCGTCCTTCCACGAGCCGCTTCGCGACGAGCGCGACGAGGACGACGCCGTTCGTCGCCGCGACGACGCGGTCGTCGCTCGTCGCGCGGCTACTTTCCCGATCCCGACGCCGATCCCCCTTCTCCTCTGTCTCCTCGACGTCGACCTCGCGGAGGCGCTTCGCCGCGTGGACGAGCAGCGACGCGAGGTTTCCGCTGCGCGCGGAGTTGCGGACAAGCGCGTCCGCGACGCGCGAGCCGAGCGTCTCCTCGAGCGCGGCGGGATCGACGGACGCGAGCGCGACGCGCGGCGTGCCGTCGTCGTCGTCGTCTTCCTCGTCGACCGCGCGGAGCTCGAGGAGGTCGGTCCAGAAGACGTCGGCGAGGGGGATCGCGGCCGCGCCGGCGAGACGCGCGAGGAGCGCGAGGACGCGCGGGGAAGAGAGCGCGGCGTCCGCGGCCGCGGCTGCGGTCGACGCGCTCGCTCCCATCACGCCGCGCGGGGCGCTGTGACGATGCTGACCTCTCAGATGCTGGTAGGCTGGAGCCTCGTCAGACGAAAAGAAGCGTGAGCTCCTGCCAGGTGAGTACGTGTACAGTACACGTAGTGTACGTGTACAAGTTAATACTTTCGTACGAATAAATAATATTACAACTACAGTACTGTAGAATACTTTCGTATTTTCGTACGAAAGTACTTTCTCGTACGAAAGTACGAAAGTACAATACAGTACAGTATCGTCACTGTACAACAGTTACACCGTTAGGGATAACGTACACGTACGAGTACGACAAACTTCGGTCGGTCGTTCGGCAGAGCATGGCGCACGCTCCGCCCGGGCAGCCGGAGGGCCCGGACACGACGCCGATACGGGCAGGGCGGCGGCGGCGGCGGCCGCCGCTGGCGGCGTCCTCGTCCTCGTCCGACGACGACGCCTACGACGGCGACGACGCCTCGCGCTCGCTTCGACGTTCGATGTACAGCGCCGAGTCGCGGACGACGCGTCGCTTCACGAACGCGTCGTCCTCGGACGACGACGACGACGACGCCAGGAGGGAGGACACGCTGCGCGCGCGCGTTCGCGGCGACTTGCGGCGGAATGTCCGCGATCTCGCGAGCACGTCCTCTCGCGGGCCGCTCTCGGGCGAGTGGTTCGTCGCGTGCAACGCGCTGAGCCGAGTCGCGGAGTACTGCGTCTTGGAGATGCGAAGCGCGCCGTCGTCGAAGCACGCGCCGGACGCGACGCTGTGGGAGCGCGACGACGCGATCGCGCCGCGGTTCGTCCTCGAGGAGGGTAAGCTCAACGTCGTGATCCGCGCGCTGAGCGAGTTGTGCGTCTTCACCGGCGTCGGCGGCGGCGAGGAATCGAGTTCGTCGACCCGCGAGGACGTTGGAGGTCGCGCGGGGAGCGGTCTGAGTCTCGACGACGCGGTGACAAGCGCAGCGTACAATCACCGCGTCGACGAGACCGTCGTTCGCGAGAAACTGCGCGAGTTTGAACGCGCTGGCGGGGTCGTCCTGGAGCGTTGCTTGACGTTCGTGGAGTGCGTGCAGACGTGCGACTTCGACGAGGTGAGCGAGCTGAGACGAGACCGTCTTCCACACGACCCCGTTCGCGGGTTGAGCGCAGTTCCTCGAGGACTTTCCCTCTCATCTTCCACGCCGCGCGAGAGACGTCGCGTCGAGCGTCGTCTCTCGAGGAGAGAGAGAGTTTCTTCTCTCCACCAGACCCGACTCCACTCGCTCTCGAGAGTCGACCTCATCTGGCGCCGTTTCATTTCGATTTACTTGCCGCCGACTGACGACGAACCACCACACCACCACCACCCCTGCAAAGTTGATGGAGCACTGCGCGCGCGTCCTCGCGGAGGCATCGGAGGAGAGTTTCGCTCGGCGCGAGCGACCGAGCGCGAGCGGAGGCGGGACCGCAGAAAAGGTCGCCGCTGCGGCGCGCCCGTGCCGGGATAAGGACCGCATGCAGCCCTCGCGCGTTGTTCGGTACCTCGAGCTGATATTCTCCCTGGAGGGTCACCTGCGAAGACTCGCAGACGAGGACGACGAGTACATGCGACTCGCGCGGCGGCGGCGGGTGCTCCCTGAGCTCGCGCGCTTTTTAGGCGCGTTCCGTACCCTGCTGACCTCCCTCCTCGCGCGTCGAACAGAACATCGTTCGTTCCTCGAGGATTTTTTTCTCATTCACCCATCCGCCGGTTTCATCTCGCTCGTCCCATCGGTTTCATCACTTGACGTTCGACCGCGTCGGTCTTCTTTCAACCATTGACCGATCGATGAATGTACATCATTCGCATGCGTGGACGAATTGCCCTCAGACGAGCACGGGCACGTCTTGACAAGAGACACGCTGTTGGGAGGTCTGAAAGCGTTGTCCGGGATGTGTTCCACGGAGTACTTTGGCGCGCACGCCGGGGACATGCTCGGCGCGTGGTGCGCGGAGCGAGTCGTCCCGTCGTTTGTTTGTTTTTCCCCGTCAGCGATTTCGCGCGTTTATATCGCCGCCGTATTCACTGTTTTTTTTTCTCGTGAAACGTATCGGTCGGTTTGGTTTTGGTTGCTGTGACTGCGACGTTTTCTCCGTCCGACTGACCGACGGACCGGACCAACTATCGCCGCGTGACGGCGTGACGAACCCGCAGTGGCGAGCGGACGGTGCCGCGCGTGGTTGAGAAGCACGCGCGAGCGGCGACGGCGGAGATGGATCCCGCAGAGCGAAAGCCGTTTCGCGCGCTCCTCGATTTAGGTGAGACCGATCCCCATACGACCTCCATGCGCGTCGAACGTCGTTCCACTGGGATGGTCTGGTTTTCACCCACGCGTCGCCCCTCGATTTCACGTGATGACGTTCGACTGCGACACCTTTGAGCTGACCAATGAAATATCGACCTCCGTCGCCAGCCGCGCGGATCGAACGAGGCGCGATCGGTGATTGCGCCGGCGGAGTGCCGCGCGCGAGGGTTCGCACGCCAGTTGTGGCGTCCGGCAAGGCGTTAGCGGAGAGGATCCGATGGTTGTCCATGACGTGACAGTGCATTACACGTAGGCCCTACAGTTAGACAGTATGTAAGCATTTTAAAGTTTGTTTTCGCAACGCTGCCCTATCAAATCTGCGTTTCATCGGAGTCAGATCTCAGTTTATGTTTCGTACATATGACTTCGGAACCTGCGTGTACAGTACGTGTACAGCTGTACACGTACTGTACTGTATGTGTACAGTGCAACTAGCTAGACAAGTTGCCGAAAGTTGCAAAAGCGTACTGTACACGTATAGTACGTGTACTGTACGTGTACAGTACCCGCACGTGTACACAGTCAGGCAAATAGAAATAGATACTGTACGTGTAGGGCTACACGTAATTCCAAATTTCGAGCCGAAATAGATAGTGTTTAAAGTTGAAGTACGAAAGTACGTGTACGCGTACTTTCGAAAGTACATTTGTACTGTACAACTACAGTAACGAGCGGTGTACACTGTACAGTAGGGCTACAACTAAAACGTACGAAAGTACGAAAGTACGAAAGTACTTTCGAAAGTACTTCCGTACTTCCGTACCTTCGAAGGTAGACTGTGTACGTGTACAACGTACAGTAGCCCTACTTTCGATTTGTACTTTCGAAGATAGTTGCAACTTATTGTACGTGTAACGTTGTACGTGTAGTTGTACTTTCAAAGTACTTTCGTACTTTCGTACTTTCGTAGTTGTACTTTCGTACGAAAGTACTTTCGTACGAAAGTACGAAAGTACGAAAGTACAACTGTACAACTACAACGTTGTACAACGTACGTGTAGTTGTACTTCCGTACGAAAGTACCTTCGTAGCATACTGTACGTGTACTGTACTGTAGATAATACTTTATCTTCGTACGAAA
The DNA here is from genome assembly GCF_000151265.4 of Micromonas pusilla CCMP1545. Lineage (NCBI taxonomy): Eukaryota > Viridiplantae > Chlorophyta > Mamiellophyceae > Mamiellales > Mamiellaceae > Micromonas > Micromonas pusilla. Next base: position 1,242,918 of record NW_003315883.1, read on the forward strand.
GTACGTGTACGTGTACGTTGTACAGCTGTACACGTACAGTACTTTCGTACTTTGAGTAGTTGTACTTCCGTACTTTCGCTACTTATTCGTACGAAAATATGTTGTACTTTCGTACGAAGGCACTATTCTCGAAAGTACTTTCGTACCTTCGTACGAAAGTACGAAAGTACGAAAGTACTTTCGATTGTACTTTCGTACGAAGGTACTTTCGAAAGTACAACGTACTTTCGTACGAAAGTACTTTCGAAAGTACTTTCGTACGAAAGTACGAAAGTACGAAAGTAGCTCGGACGCGACAAAATAGAACAACGACTCGGCCGCGACGTCCCCCGCCGCGCGCGCAAAACGCGCCGCGACGTACTCCCACCGCCGCGATGCCGTGCTTCGTACTCGCGCCGCTTCCGCGCGTCCTCGCGCCGCCGCGACGCGCGGCCGCGCGCGGCCGCGGCCGCGTCCGCGCGAAGACCGCGCGCGAGGACGAAGCAGCGAGGAGGAGGAGGACGACGACGCCGTCGCGCCGTCGCGCGTATCGAGCGCGCACGTGCGCGCGCACCGCGCCGACGAACGACCTCATCGAGGCGCTCGAGGGCCGTGCGCTAACGCGCGCGGGGGACGGCGAGGACGCGGACGCGATCGACGCCGAGGCGAGCGCCGTCGCGGGCTGCGGCGACGCCGAGCTCGTGGAGACACTCGCCGAGCGTGCTCGCGAGCTGACCGGCCCCGAGGTTAGTAACCTATCTGATCTACACGTGTACCTGTACGTGTACTGTTCGTATCGTTGTGTACTGGTAGTGTACGTGTACAGCTGTACACGTACAGAATTACGTTAGTACTTTCGTACTTTCGTACGAAAGTACTTTCGTACTTTCGAAAGTACGAAAGTACAACGTACAAAGTACTTTCGAAAGTACTTTCGTACTTTCGTACTTTCGTACCACTACTTCCGAAGTACAGTAACGTTGTACTGTACACGTACACCTACATGTACTTTCTTCCGTACTTCCGGAAATAAATACTTCCGGAATTCTATTTCCGGAAGTAAGTTGTTACCTTAGGTACCTTCGTACAGAAGGGTTCAACCCTTTAAGCTCCGTCAATTCACGCTAATTCAGGGCTTAAAGGGCGTAGGCCAGTACAGGGTACGTGTACAGTAAGGGAG
>NW_003315883.1:1244176-1452974 GCF_000151265.4 Micromonas pusilla CCMP1545
GTTCGCGCGCCGTGCGCAGTCTCTCGAAGGAGGACTTTTCACTCCCGTGGTGATTGGCTGCTCTTCACCCGCGCGTTCTTTTCGACACTCGACGCTCGACCGGCGTGACGCGTCGCTGACCGACGCGTCGCTTCGCCCAGCACGCGCTTCACGTGACCAAGGCGCTCGGGGCGCGACAGCCGCTCGAGGCGCTCGAACCGCCACCGCCCGGAATGCATCACGCGTGGCACATGCCCTACGGGTACACCCCCGCCGCGGTCTCTCGGCTCGCGTTCGCGCTCGCAACGATGCCCGGACCGGCGACACCGAAGACGTCGCGCGGCGCGTGGAGCTACGAAGCCGCGAGAGCGGCGAGGTACGTTACCGACCACACATTCCGTCACGTCAGCGATACTTACTTTTTCACTAACCAGATCATCAGTTATCCTATATCAGTCACGTCTACAGTACAATCATCAGTTTATCACTTACACGCGCACTGACCAGTTGTTTTTTTCCACGTCGTCCATCACCTACCCCATTAGGGCGGCGACGGCGAACGCGGTGGCGTCGCTCGCGTCGAAATTCTCCCGCGATCGGTGGACGCGCGACCGCGCTGCGATCGAAGACCTCGCGCTTCTCGCGTGGTCGTTCGCGGAGTTGCCGCGCGTCCTCGAGGACGAGCACGTCGGGCATTTCCGCGCGCCGTGCCGCGACGCACTAAAGGTGAGGAAACGGCGTACTGTATCTCGTCGTCCGTAATTTTTTTCTTTTTGAATCCTACGCACGAAGGCACTCTCGAAGCCGATCATCGCGCGCGCTGAAGCGTTCAACGCCGGCGAAGCATACGCGACGATCGCGTCATACGAACGGTGCTACGACGACATCAGCGACCTGAAGCATTTCCCGACGCGCGATGACGAGACTGAGACGCATACGTCCGCGTTCGCGGGTCGGACAAAGGACGATGACGACGGCGCTGCGCGGCGGCGCGCGGTGAGCATCTCCGAGCGCGTCGTCGCGGATGAGAGGAAGGTGACGCGCGACGTCGTCGCCGCGCTCGCACCTGTCGCGCTCGCGAAGAGCGACGACCTTGACACAGATATGCTTTCCGCCATCGCAGACGCGTGCGCGCGGTTCAAGGTGAGACGAGACTACTTTCCGTATTGCCCCCTCGCGTTTTGAGCTTCATTTCTGGAGAACTTTCTTCGTCCTAGGCGCGACTCCCCGGAGAGAATGAGACGTGGACGTGGGTGGTCGTGCTGGAAAAACGCGAGCGCGACGACGCGAAGAAGAAGTCAGAGTCGGAGTCAGACGCCGCCGCATCGAAAGCGAAAGTGGACGCGGACGCGGACGCGGAAGCGAGTTGGCAGCAGTACCTCCAGCGGGTCATCCCGACGTGGAAAGGCTCTCCGGTGTGACGACCGGCGTGATGATGTAAACGATGGTCCTGAAGGCACGACGACGATGACGAGACGACGCGGGAAAGTAAAGAAGGAACGAGGACGCGAGAAGATCACAGATCAAGGAGCACGAGGGAGGGCTACGAAGGGCAGTCTCATCGATTCGACTCTACGGAGACTACGCGCGCGACTTCTCGCCTCGTCTCGCTTCGCCTCATATCGCCTCGTCTCGTCTCGCCACGTCTCAACCCCCGGAAGAAGAGAGGTAATACAGCAGCCAAATCACGAACACCATCCCCCCGACTAGTGAACAAAAATTCCGCCCGTTTTTGTTATCCACGAATACCTCTCTGATGATAATGGTGATTCCATACACACGATGTGAATCGGTCAGTTGAAAGGGACCCACGCGATCAAATGTTGAAACCGAGGGGAGTTGGGTGAAAGCAACACGCACAGAACGCACCTGAACTGCGTCAACGTCTGCGACAGCGCGCCGGTCGCGTCGCCCATAGCATTGCCTATGCCATCCAGCAACGAGTGGTGCGAGTCCGCCTCCTTGTGAATGTCCCCGGTGATCTGTCGAGGGGTCGAGAGAGGAGAATCCTTAAGAAACGACCTTCGTTCAACACGCGAACGGGTCGTGTGGAAAATAGTCTCCTCACTTTTCGAAGCATCGCGACGCGATCGCCCATGCGGTTCAATGCCGCGTCGTTGTCGCGCTCGAGGTCTTGGTCGCTGCTCTGCGATCCGCCGGCACCGGACTCGACGTCGCCGCCGCCGCCGCCGAACAGCCGCGCGCGGCTGCGACGGATAACGCGTGGGGGAGGGGTGGGGGAAGGAGCGTCCTTAAGCAACGACGTTCACCACGCGAACGGGGTCGTACGGGAACGAGGAAGCGGGCACCCCAGAGGCTGTGGGCGCGGCGCGCGCGCGAAGGAATCTCGCCGCCCGCGGCGGGCGGGGATCCCGCGCGGACGCGCGCGAGAGCGAGCGAGAGAGAGAGAGAGAGGACGCGCGGACCTGGGGTCCTGGTTCGCGTACATCCGCGGGTTGCGGGCCGCACGGAATAACGTGCGACGACGATCAGCTCTTGACTGTACACGTACACGTACAAGTTACGTGTACTGTACAGCTGTACGTGTACACAGACGTGACGCCCTTTGCCCTGATACGAACTGCGAAGGTAAGTTGTTTATGATACCAGGCTAAAAGATACGAAAGTACGAAAGTACTTTCGTACCTGTATAGAATAGCTACCTCGAAGGTACGGAACGAAGTACTTTCGTACTTTCGAAAGTACAGTACCTTCGAAGGTACGGAAGTACTTTCGTACGAAAGTACTTTCGTACGAAAGATACTTTCGAAAGTACGAAAGTACTTTCGTACGTTGTATGTACACGTACGTTGTACTTTGTACTTTCGAAAATAGATACGAAAGTACGAAAGTACGAAGGTACTTTCGTACAAAGTACGAAAGTACTTTGAAGTACTTTCGAAAGTACGAAAGTACTTTGAAGTACTTTCGAAAGTACGAAAGTACTTTCGTACCTATCTACGTACAGTACACGTACACGTAGTGTACAGCTGTACACGTACACTACTGTATCACCGTTTGCATGTTTTCGCCAAAAGTTTGAAACTTTTCGCCCACCGATGAAATCCATCAGGTTTTCGGTCAAATTCGAAACCTCTCTCGTATGGGTACAGTAATTAGTAAGGTCTCCCTCAGGTGCGTCATTTCTCCTTCGGGAACCCGATGAAAAGTTTCAAGCTTTTGGCGAGATTTGCAAACGGGTGATACTGTACGTTGTACACGTACAGTTCGAGCGCGTGAGGGCCTCCGCCGTGGGACTCAGCGACGACCACTCCGAGGACCCACACGTCCGCGAGTTCGCCGCCCAGGTCGCGGTATCCATGGATTCGCTCCGGGGCGAAGGCGCGACCGCCTGACACACGGTGATCCCTTTCTCGAAGGCCGTGGAGCTCTCCACCGGTCACGTGCGAAACCAAGTTCGCCTCGAGCTCGGCCTCATCCCCGCCGCCATCAAGATCCTCATCGACCGGAAACTCGCATGCCACCATGCCGAGTGCGGCAACGAGACGTTCACACACAACGCCGTCCACCACATCCTCAAGCACAAGGAAGGCAACGCCGGCGGCAACAGGGTCCTCACCCACGACCGCGTGGTGCAAGCCGTCGCACAGCTGTGCAAAGACGTTGGACTCGGCGTCGAGACGAAAGGCCTCCGTGGTCTCCTCCCCCCCGACATCGCGCGAGGCGCACGCCACGACCGCGCGAAAACCGTCGACATCAGCATCATGGGACTCGACAGCGAGGTGACCAGGACCCTCGGTGACGTCGTCGTCCCCCACCCGTTCAAAGGTGACGGGCGCGCGAAATACAACGGTCAGCGCCCCGCTGCGACCCGCTCACCAGCGAACATCCAGCCGAGCGAGATCGTGCTCGAGGCGGAGAAGAAGAAGCTCAACTGGTACGGCAACATCCCCGAGGGCCGCAGCTTCAGCCTCGTGCCCATGGCCATCGACACGTACGGTTTCAAGGCGCCGCGCTTCAGCAAGTTCCTTAACCAGCTTGCCGATCACGGTGCGAGAGGTACTGTCCCCGCCGGCGACGCCGCCTCCGAGGCCGCGACCGAGGCCACGATCTCCGCCATCGCGAGGAGCAAAAGCTATTGGAAACGACGCATCATGGGCCACATCTCCGTCGCGCTCGTATACGCCATCGGGGACCGCATCGCTGGCGCGCCCATCTCGTACGCGCTCAGAACCGCACGTGACTCTGAAAACTTCCACGCGGGCGCGGCAGCGCAAATCCTTTTTATGGAGCCCGACACAGCTGGCGATTTCCACATCGCCCCGGCTCCGTGCGCTCGTGAGGCTCACATGGGTTTCATGAATCCCGTCGTGGGGTTGCTTACTACGTGAGAGGATTGTTCGTAGTGTGGTCTGCTCGCATTTAGATCACATGTTTTGCCCGGATGGGTTACTGTACGTTAGTCCCGTTCAGGGACGGAATTCCGTCCCTGAACGAGACCTATACGTGTAGAGCTCAGTCTTTTTGTAATCAGATATTGTACAGTACACAGTACAGTAAGTTATTACGGAAGTGGGTTAGAGCTCATTTATTGTGTACACGTTGTAATCAGAACTAACTTCGTCGGAAGTACTTTCGTACTTTCGTACTTCCGGAAATAACTTGCTTACTTTCGTACGAAAGTATTCTATTAGAGATACTTTCGAAAGTACGAAAGTACGAAAGTACTTTCGTACTTTCGTACTTTCGTACTTTCGTACTTTCGTACGAAAGTACCTTCATACGAAGGTACTACAGTACGGAAGTACTTCTACGTGTACACGTGTACGGAAGTTCGTATCTATTTCCGGAAGTATTCTATCTTTCCGTACGGAAGTACAGTACGGAAGTACACGTACGGTACGGAAGTCTGTAACGTGTTGTATTCTACTCGTACGAGTACGAACAAATGAACATGTTCATGGTTTTTTCATTCGTCTCGTCGTCTCGCGTGTCGTCTTTCGTTTGCTCTTCCTTCCCTTTCTTTCTTTCTTTCTTTCTTTCTTTCTTCGTCACTCGCGCCAGCTGCGTGCGTCACGGCGACGGCGTCGTCAGGACGCTCGACGAGAACCCTGACAGGAGTCGCCAGCGCAGAAACTTCGTCTTCGGCGGCGGCGCCTCCTCGTCGCCGTCTGCACGAAAACCTCCTCGTAGGTCGTCGTCTTCGGATCGTTCGCTTCTCCTTCCCCCCCCCCCGCCTCCTCCTCCTCCTCCTCCTCCTCGCCCAGCTACTTTCCGACTTCCGCACGGAGGCAGTCGTCGCAGAAGTACTCACCTTCCGGGTTCGTAGCGAACCCTAAGCACTTCCAGTGCCCGCCGACGTCCTTACCGCGCTCAAAGCAGCCCTTGCAGAGCAAAAACGCGCCTAGCGCCCCCTCCGCGTTGTCGCAGACGACACAGGGCATGACCGACAGGGTGACATTCTCTGCGTTGGCGTGGCGTTGGGATCGCTCGGTCGGCGTCGTCTCTTGGAAAACGCCACGGCCGCCGCCTGCGATAGGTCGAGGGAAGACACGTGTCAGTCGCGCGTGCATGCGATTTGTGGATATCACTCCCACGTGTCAGAACGTGAAGTTCGTAGCGCGCGAAAGAAATCCTTGAAATCCTTAAGAAACGACGTGCAACACGCGAACAGTCTCACCGCCGCCTCCGCCGCTGCCGCCTCTTCCGCGGCCGCGCCCTCGTCCGCGCCCTCGTCCACGCCCTCGTCCGCCGCGACCGCCACTGATGAGCACCTCCTCACCGTCTTCGGCGGCGGCGACGGCGGCGTCTCCGTCGTCGTCGTCCGCGGCCTTGCGCTTCTCACTCCTCGAGACAACGGGTGCGGCGAGGCCGGCGACGGGTGCGGCGAGACCGCCCTTTTCTTTCTCTTTCTCTGCCGCCTCGCGCTTCTCCTTCTCCTCCTTCTCCTCGACGACGTCAGCGTCCGTGCGCATGTGCACGGTCTCGCGCCACAGCTTCAGCCCCGGCTCGACGTCGCCGTCGTCGTACTCGATCCGGTGCGAGTACGACTCTGGATCGAACCCGGCGATCGCGCCTGGAGGGATACGATTGGAGGGATACGATTGGTTAGTTCGTGATCGTATTAGATGGCGTGGCGAATCGCGTGCTGGTGGATCCCACAGAAAATAGCGACCTACCTTTGAACATCAGGCGTTCGTTCGCCCAGTGCACACTGATCTTCTTCCCGACCGCTCGCTCGCGCAACAGCGACAGGTTCGCGCCGACGTGCCCGGCACGCGCAAGGGGAATAATCGTGAGCTGCCCACACTCGTCGTTCTTTTTCACGACGCGCAGCGGCGCGAGCGTCGTCGGTTTAACGCACGCTCGCGGCTTGTGCCGCGGCGAAAAGGGAATTGCTTCGCTCGTGCGTTTTTTCGATTTGCACACGAGGCACGTGCCGCACGCGCTCGGCGCGTTGAGCACGCCAGCGACACTCGCGCCGACGACGTGCCTGAGGTCGTTCCATACGAAGCGACGTCGGGGGTGGAGTTCAAAGGCGTAAGTTGGAAATGAATGGCATCGCAGTCAGGGGTTGAAACCGAGGGATGGGCGGAGAGAAACGCCGACGAACGTCATTAAGAAACGGCGTTCACCACGCGAACGTGGTCGTACTGTATGGGGAACAGTGTATAGAACGCGCCTGAGGACGTCTTCTTCTTGGAGACGAGCGGTGGCAGTGGCACGCGCCGCGGGCGTCTCCGCGGCGCGTCGCTGCGCGGCGCGCCACGCACTCGCATCTTCCAGGGCTTTGGCGAAGCGCACGCGACCGCGCAAATCGATTGGCTTCGCGTCCATGACGTCGCTGTAAAACGTGTCAAAATCGAGTAAATCGTCCGGGTCTTTCCACTCGAACGTGTTCTCGGGGCCGTTCCATACAAAGCGACGTCGGGGTGGAGTTCAAAGGCGTCAGGTGGAGTTGAAAGGCATCGAGGTCGGAGATTGGAACCGTGGGATGGGCGGAGAGAAACGACGGGAAATGTCCTTAATGCACGGCGTTCACCACGCGAACGCGATCGTGTGGGGACCAGTGTATAGAACGCACCTCCACGAAGTACACGCACAGACGGTTTCCGGTTTGGCACAGTCGGTGCGCTTCTAACGCCGGAGGGGGAATCAAGCTGTGGTCGTCGTCCAAGTGCAGCGATAATGCCGGCCAATAGCTATCGTGTTCGGACCCGGACATCCCCGCGCGGCCGACGCGCGCGGGGGCCCACACGACGACGCCCGCTTTCTCGGCGTCGTCGTCGTCGATGTCGCTGCCGCCGCCTCGCCCGCCCGCGTTTTTTAGCGCCTGCGTCCCAATCTCCGCTGCGTTCGCGGGCGCGGGGTGCGCCAACGTGTACTGATCGACAGGAAACGCTTGGGTCAGTCGTGCGTCTAAATCACCGATCAAAAGTACGTTGAAAGGAAAGCGATCACAGGGTGAAGATACGCGACGGGAAAAGTAAAAGTCCCTCACAAAAGGAAACGACGTCCAACAAACATGCGAGGTAGGGCGCAACATGGATGTGGTCGCACCTCGCCAACCTTCGGCGCCGCGCGCTGACAACCTTCATTCGGCGGCGCCTTACCGCCCAGCCCGTGAAACACGAACGGCTCGATGTACACGTGATCGTACGCGAGCCGAACGAGGTACGGCCTGGTGCGCTCGAAGAGCCTCGTCAGCTCGGGTGTTACTTGCGCTTCCGAACCTCTCCCTTGCGCGGCGGTCTTCGGCTTCGGCGTGTCGCGTAGAAACTCCCCGAGAGGGATGAACCCGCGGATGATCGGCGTGTCGTTGCAATCGGCCAACGACCGGCGGCCGCGCCACAGCTCGGTGGTATGGCTCGTATCAGTAACGCCAAACGATTGAGCTTTACTTCGTACGTTGACGCCCTCGAAGATGTTCCACGCGACGCTCGGCCACCCGCTGTCCGCGACAACTATCTCTTCCGCGTCGTGCACGCTCGCGGCGCTCTTCGGAGCGACGTCGCCGACGCTTATCGCTTTCGGGATAGGCGTTCTGAACCGCACGCCGTCCCCAGCCCGGGAGAACTTGAGATCGTACGGACGCATGAGGCGCTCGCCGATCCACAGAGCCTGAGGCACCGCGACGGCGATGCCGAGGAGCGCCATTCGCTTCGCGTTGTGCGCGGATTCGCCGTCCGCGAGCGAACCGCCGTGCACGTCGTCTAACGCGCCCAACGCCCGCGCGTCTTCGTTAATGCCCCTTTGCCTTCCGTTACGAACCGCCCGCCCTGAGACGTGCAAAGGCAAGCACGGCTTGGTCCACCCGGCGGGTAAACCCATGAGGCGTTCCGCGTCGCCCACGGTCAACGCGCTCGCGAGGCCTGGCGGGATTACGAATACAACGTTGTATAGTGTCGGTAAGTCACTGGGATTCGCGGTCAAATTTTAAAATCGGGCGTGGGATGAAAACAAAACGAGGGAGAAAGTCTTAAGGAATTGCGTTCAACACGCGAGCAACATCGGATGGGGCGCGGTCTCGCCTTTTCCGTCGCACAGGTCTTCCACGATGACGATTCGCCGACCATTCGCCGTCGTCAGCGTGCAGTTCTCGTTGAGAATCGGGCCGCTGCGCTTCTCCGCGAGGTCCACGCATGCCATCTGCCTTTTAGGGACGCAGAACGGGGGAGTCATGAAGCACTTGTAGCATTCCCGCGGCGGATGCGAGCATTTTCCGCCTGCGCGCGCAGGTGAAGCGATCGTGGGTGAACGCGTCGGTCAGCCGTGCGTCTCACCGGTCACATGTTCGTTGAAAGGGAAGCTCGGTGATGAGAACTGACGGCGAAGCCCTTAAGAAACGACGCGCAACTCGTGAACGGGGCCGTATGGGAAGTAGACTCACCGCTGCCGCCACCGCCGGTGGCGTCGAGCGCGCACTCAACGCACATCACCTCCTCCTCTTTTGCATCATCGCCTTCGTCCTTCTCTTCGTCGTCGTCGCCGCCGCCGCCGTTTTCTGCGTTCGTCGGCGTCGTCGTATTACCCGTAATAACGTCCTTCTGTTGACGTTTATTACCCGCCCGGCAGTTCAGCTCGATGCACTGCCCAAAGCACACTGCCTGCGCTGAGGGTCCATTCCATACAAAGCGACGTCAGGGTGGAGTTCAAAGGTGTCAGGTGGAGTTGACAGGCATCGAGGTCGGAGATCGGGACCGAGAGATAGGCGGAGAGAAACGACGGGAAACGTCCTTAATGCACGGCGTTCACCACGCGAACGCGATCGTGTGGGGACCAGTGTATAGAACGCACCTGACAACAAAACGTCTCGCGGGTCTCCGTGCGTCGACGCGATGACGAAAACCCTTCGCCTCATCTGCGGCAGCCCCATCCCGGTGAGGCAGATGACCCGTTGCGCCCATCGGTACCCCAAGCGTTCGAGCTCGTCTGCGACGTACGCGATTGCGGGAGGCTGTGGCGGGTCGTCTTTGTGGTGCCACATAAGAAGTCCGGGGACGTTTTCGAGCAGCACCCACGGGACTCTTCTTCTCTCGAGGAGGCGGAAGACGTGCGACACGAGGCTCGTCTGCGTGCCGTGGCGTAACCCCGGGCGGGAAAGGTTGCTCGTGGAGACGTCCTGGCGGTGGATGCGGATGCGCGAAGGTTTTCGGTCGGTTGGTAGGTTTTCGCGACGAGGACGAGGACGAGGACGAGGACGACGCGCGCGGGGACGGCGGGACGGTGCGACGGGAACGGCGACTCCGACGCGCGCGCGCTCACCGGACACGGGAACCCCGCGGCGAGGAGCTCGGTCTCTTCCGGCAAGTCCCTGACCTCCGCGACGTCGCGCGCCAGCGCTTTCCCCGGGAACTGCCGCTGCAGCACCTGGACGCAGTGCGGGTCGTTCTCGACCTGAAGTATGACCTCGTGCCCGGCCTCCTCCAGGCCGAGGTCGAGGCCGCCGATGCCGCTGAACAGGGACACGGTCTTCATTGGGAGCGTATCGTATCGGCGAGGAGGAAGGGAGGGGATGTGCGGGGTGGGGAGGCGCGCGCGGCGTCGTTGTAGCGACCTCGCCGCGCGGCCGTTCCGACGCGACGATAGGGAAGGTCCGGCGGCGTCCGAGGAAAGAGAAACTTTACTATCGCAGTATCCTAGACTATCTAGACTCTGCCTTCGAAGGTTCACGAGACGGTGCCTCCGCGTCGTCGCCCGTTGCGAGTTGCGAACCCTCCCTCGAAACTACGACTCCGATGAAACACGCGAGATCTGAAAGCGCGCTCGATCAAAGTTAGGGTTAAATCGCACGTGAATGGTCGAAATTTCACTCCCGGGGGCCGGAAGCGAGGCCAGATGGGAGACAATGCTTCGCACTTCCCCCGAACACTCCGAAGGTGTTGACTGTACGAGTAGCGAGTGCTCTGCAACTGTGAGTATCATCAAACTGAGAATTGTATGGGTGTTTGGGAATAATTTGAGAGCTTTGATAAATTGTGACTCAAATGAGGTGAACCAAGCCCTCATTTATCATCAGTTTGTTGGTCGCCTGTGCAAAAATCTTGATTTCTAGCTTGGTATAGAAGTACAATACCAACTGACCTTCAATTCTTCAACTATCCTTTTAACATCCTCTTCTGTAAAAATATGTTCTTCTACCCACGCCGTAGTTGCAAAGTTGAGTTCTTCCAAGGAAATAAAGTCGCGGTGGAACATCAGGCTGTGAATAAAATTAGTGAAGGCAAACATACATCACAGACTTCAAAGTCAACTCACTCGTGAAGGCGTTTCTGGAAAAGTGAGATCTTGGAATGGTCGACCTCATTAAGTGAAACCATCAGAGCGATTTCTGGGGTGTACAAGTGGTATTTAATTTTATTGGAGATTTCAGAAATATCCATGTTGTATTCGATACAGATACCATTCTGGTTTTTGTTCATATCAGCGCAGGGTGCAGAATCTTTGTCCATATTTTTATTATTGCTTGCAGCCAACCCCTCTGACTCAACAATGAATCGCATGATCTCGATTGCAACTGCGGCATCTTCAACATCAACAGACTTGGAAAGTCTCATCTTTGCATGCGCTACGGATAATCGGATCATTGTCTCAAGTGTCCTTGCAGTGATGGGAAGTGTTCGTCTATTTCTCGGATCACTTGCCTGTGCTCAGAGAGTCAACGTCAATAGTTGTTCCCCGTGGGAAGAAAATTTGAGAAAGAGTTCACCTTATCCACTCTCCACTGCGCATACTGCTCAGCGATGAATGTTTCTGATTCCTTACTAAGTATCGGATCCCATGGGCGATGCTTTGCATAGTAAATGAACTTTTGTAAAAAACGTTTCGAGAGTACTGTGCTGCCAGGTTTGTGCGAACTGTACATTTCAGGTTCCTGTCAACCCAAAACCATATTAAATTTAGTGGCACAGATATTTTGTAATCAAGTCAAATACGCACGACATTGTTGTGCATAAGTGCGGAGTCTCCATGTAATATATTCGTCGTAGATGCAGCGAGTGTCTCCATCGAGTGCATCCCAAGAACGTGCGCAGAAATATCGCGATCAACCTGTACAGTAGTAAGATTTTTCCCATGAACGAAAAAAGAAGAAGTTTTGCAGCACAAGAACTGCACATAGGGATGTGCTGACCTTAGTATCCGATTGATCCAAGACGATGAAGAGTAAATCAAAACGTGAGAGCAAAGAGTCTGGAAGGTTAATGTTGCGAGTGACCCCTTGGCTGTGATCATAATTGCCATAAATTGGGTTTGCAGCAGCAACCACACTGCAACGAGCATTCAACGAGGCGTGAATGCCGGCCTGCAAGAATCATTGATTACAATATGTCCATGTAAAAAAAGATCTGGGAGCCATGATAATATGCAGGAGATCATAAATTGAATAACCTTGGCTATAGTCACAGTCTGTTGTTCCATAACTTCGTGAATGGCGACTCGGTCTGCATCATTCATCTTGTCAAATTCATCGATGCACACGACCCCTCTATCCGCAAGTACCATTGCCCCGGCCTGTGAAAAGTATTGTACAACAACCATGAGGAACTTCATAAGTAAAATTCAAAACAAAAAGAAACCGAGAAGCACAAAAATGTGGACATACCTCTAACCTGCGTTCACCAGTTTCTTGATCTGTTGTAACTGCAGCTGTGAGGCCAACACCAGATGAACCTCTTCCAGTGGTGCTGAGGGTTACATGACATCACGAGCTTCAGTATTTGTCGTAAACGACTGACTCATATATAGCTCAACTTAACGAGAAAAAATCACCTGACAGCATAGGCAGCCACACCAAGCACACACCTCAAAAGTTGTGACTTTGCGACAGAGGGATCTCCAACCATCAAACAGTTGATATCGCCACGGATATGCGTCCCATTATTTAAGTTTTTCTCACTGCCACCGAGCAAAAGTAGAACGAGCGCTCTTTTGATGTGCTGCGATCGATAGAATATCTGAGTACAAATAAAATAAATAGGTGTGAATTTGAATTGGCGCACGTCGTGACCACAAATGGAGGGTGCAAATGAACGTCCGAGCAACTCAAGCAGAGCTCTCGGCTTGAATTTTCTGGGAAGTTCGTTAATATTCTTGATGTCCTGACGAAGACAGTCGTTTTGAGCAATCGACATTTAATGCACTGACTCCATCGAATATGATGAAAATAGAATAAACAAAGCAGCGGCCTTCATAGAAAGCAAAGACTTTGTGGTGACCAACCTCGTGGCTCAGGGACGGGGCCACAACTTCTTTACTGAGCTGGAAAATGCCAAGTGCAACGAGGACAGTCCGAAATACACCGGATAAGCCAGATCCACTTGTTCTCATGGGAATTGCCTTAAAAAGAAATGAGTTACTTCAGTCAACAGTAAGAGACAAAAATGCCTGTCGCCTTTTTCTTCTACCCACCTTATAAATTCCTACAACACTTACGCGGTCTCCCGGTTTACAAAGATCAACTAAATCGTCTTCAAGTACCACATCTATGGAGCAGGGTAACTGACCTATCCGTGCATGCAAAGTTACAGCAAATAAAATACCAGGAAAAGAAACATAGTTTACCAGGTGGTGCGGATTCAGGCATCTCCTGCACGTTAATTGACTGATAATCGCGATACGAACATAGCCCATATTCCGTGGTTAACAAGTTTCCGTTCTCATCCCTGTTGTTATAACTCATGATAAATGACTTGTAGAACTAACTTGAAAATCCAAAATTGCCGACTGTAATTTAGGAAGCACCACAGTGCCTTGCGAAAAGTTGGGGCAAGCAAGAGACATGGGGTTTGCTGTTTGCTCTTTACCTCGTTGGGTAAACAGTGCTGGTAGGCGTTCCTTTCGAAGATGTCACATCGCGATATTCCCGATTCACAAATCTCCTGAACAGCGTACATGTTAGAAAAAAGTGGGAATCTGCATTTTTTATCAAAACAGACCCAGTTGCTTCACAGAAATGGGTAGTCTTCACAACCTTCGGGCGTACGCACGAACCTATGACGAATGGAATGGAACTCGTGACGCAATTGAAAAAACAGAGGAATTATACGTAAGCCACATAATTCTTACATTTCGTAACGATGCCCTCCACATTTACTATCTTGCCGAGGAAGGGCGATAACAGCTCCCGAGGTGAAATGCGATGGAAACCAAACCTGCACGAGGAACATCAACTTGGGAGAAAACTCACAAGCAGTGGTCAAACTTACCCCCCGGTAAAGGTTATACGAATGTCCCCTTCAGAGAGATACTTCGGGTCGATTGTACTCACTACATCTCCAACTGCCTCTGTAAGCGAAGATAAATATTCCCCTGGTTCACGTAGCAAGCTGCAAGACAGAAAGACAGCTGAAAACGGTGCAAGACTACAAGAAAAACGTTCGTGCTCACGACCTGTTCGCCAGAGATGCATCAAACTGGCGGAGTGCGTTGAGGTTGATCGAAAGACGTCGTTCGCGGCGAAGCACAAGATCTTCAATAAGTTTGTGGTGATTTCCTTCTTGCGACTTTTCAAGGAAATCTGCAAAACGTTTTTTCAAATATATGCGGGATTCGTCAGAAGTTTGCATCCGTGTCTCTGAAGTTTAAAGAAGCAATGGAAACTTGCGAATCTGAAAAGCCAAATCACGGGGCGTTTCAACGGAGTTGTTGCTCTGAAAAATTGAAGTTTCGGAGGCAGCGCAGACAAGCAAACGATGCACTATTCGCGGAATTGACCTCGTCCTTTGCTGTACCTTTGAAGGTACGTGTTGTACTTGACGTGGAATACGAGTACAAGCTAGCACGAATAAATGCTAGGAAGTACTTTCGTACGAAAGTACTTTCGTACTTTCGAAAGTACGAAAGTACGAAAGTACCTTCGAAGGTATCTATGTGTGCTACATAGCCCAGTCATAGCCCTACACGTACACGTACTGTACTGTACACGTGCGTGTACAGTACAAGTAAAACCTCAATGAATTTTGATACCTTCGGTCGAATAAAAAAATGAGTTCGGACCTGTAACGAACGAAGGTATGTCCCATTAGGGCTATAATAATCTCTAAGATTCGTGCTAAATTTCAAGGACACTTAAATGTACAGCCTACACGTACACGTACTGTAGGGCCTACCTAGGGCCTAGTACTTCCGGAAGTATGATTCTGATAAGGAGATTGCCACAGAAATCTTTCCAGAAAATGCACACAAGAATTGTGCAAGCACTTCTCCCCTGGAGTCAGGTACAACAGGCAGGTCATTATGAATCTGATGGCAACATGTGCTGTGCCGATGCCAAGCACACAGTGTCCGTAGGTTATGGTCAGTGGATTCAAAGGGGCTCAGACAACTATTTAAATAAAAAAAGAAGAAAAGTGCACGCATTCACTCACTGCCTGAGAAGTTGGCGGAGGTCGTTGACTCTCTCTCTGTTCTTCACTTTCACCATAATTTTCTCCAATAACCCTGACGCAATCGTGGAGAACTGCAAAACGATTCATAGCTTTATGGACCATGTACACCTAGTAAGCAAGACAACTGCTCCTACCGTACTATCAAATATAGGCCTAGTTTTGGAAGACAAGAGCTCAAAACATGGTTTTGTGATTGCGACTCTATATTTTGAATATGCCACTTCGCAACTGATGACGGGATCCTATGAAGTTGAGAAGAGGATGACGCCGAGAACTTTAAACTTTTTTGTACACGAACACCGGCAAAATAATACCTGAAGTGCGAGGGCTGCATAAATCAGCTGCAAGTGGAACGTGAAATCAGCTGCTCGAAAAGAAAGTTAGATTAGCCAGGGGCTTCATGGCAAGCTTTCAACCTGGATGATTCTCGACAGCAGTTTTGAATATGAAGGTAGAAACGGGGATCTGCAGATGTAAATATGATGCCTTCATCGTATTATCACATGAAAAGGAAAAAATCAGTCACCCTACCGCTTTTATTTCGCTGCAACCTAGACAAAGACTTCGAGAGCAGAGAGAGCTAAGATACGAACTCTCAAACCGAAAAAAACTGATCCAAAGCACTAAAAAACGATAGATTGAGATACGCATGCGACGTTTTCGATTGCTAAACATTGTCAGCACCTTTGCTTTGATTGCTGATTCTCAAGCCGCGCATGAATAAACGACGTGCTGCTGCCACATCCCCCTTTTCAACAAAAGAACATATAACATCAGATGTAAACACAAAAATACACCACGGTACTCACCTTCTTCTCGTATTCCCACAAAGATGCGAAAGACCAGAGTCCAGAACACGATGGATTCAACTGAAGTGCATGGGATATAACTTCAGAAAGCAACCGCTGGCTACCGTGAGTATAACAGAAAGTTGTCAACTCTAGCCAAAGGCCTACATTCCCTCGGAACTTACTCAAAGCTCGCTGGAATAAAGTGTAAACGATTCGAATGATGCCTTTCGATACTTCACCACCGCAAAATCGCATCCGTTTTGAATGTTCGACCTATGAAATCCCGTATTGGTAAACACGAAGCCTAAAACTTTATCTTGCTTAGAACTCACCATTCGAGCGCTGTACAAGTCGTGTAGATCTTTCTCAAATTTTATGTATCTCACGTAGCGACTCACCAATGCCCTGCGACGTATTGCATGTTCGAAGTGCGCGCGCTTCTGTGCAATTTGTGTCAGTTCTAGTCTGCTAAACGCCCCCGATTTTTCGAGTGCGTCGGAGTTATGAATAGCGTTTTCTTGAGAAACAATGAACATGTCTGCCGTTCTCCTATGCTTTGCACTCCGATCTTCACGAAGAGGTGGTTCAAGTATACTATGCTGTTCGCGGGTCGCCCTTACGGGCACGTTGAAGGGCGCGCGCGTGGGCCGATTTGCCTTTCAAAATTTTCGCCCCTTGATCGTAAATCTCCGGTCAGCCTCGTTGAAAAAAAATCACCGATGAAAATGCGATGAAAATTTCCCCACCGGAAGGACGCGGTTTCAACGTTTTTTTAACCGACTAATTTGAAACTGGCGGAAGGTACCGATTTGGTACCTTCCGCCAGTTTCGCGAATCGAGCCGGAAGGGCGACCCGCGAACAGCATAGTACGAATAGTAACTACGAAGGTATGTGCCTTTGCATAGACTTTGTCTCGTTCTCAGCCAGGATTTACGGAGTACTTTCGTACGGAAGTACCTTCGTACAACGCACGTGTACGTGTACGTGTAGGGCTAGCTAGGATGTTCAGGTCAAGAATAGCGTATCCTGCCTACAGTAGCCAGCTAACTCCGAAGGTAGCTGGCTAGCTAGCTAGCAGTGCAAACAAGTGGCTACAGACCCAGAAGTACCTTCGTACCTTCGTACAACGTTGTACAGAGTTTGGGCTCCTACGTGTACACTCATCACTATCTTTCAAGAAGAAATATGATACTATCCCTAGCTATCATAGCTCTAGCTAGCTAGCTAGTCATGGCCTCCTATGTGTACAGCTGTACACGTACAGTAGACTATTAAACCCTCCGTGTTTATTAAACTTCCAGAGTGTAGCGTTGTAGTCGTGTACGATGTAGTCTACAGTAGGGCTAGCTAGCTAGCTACGAAGGTACTTTCGAAAGTACCTTCGAGAAGGTACGAAGGTACTTTCGTACCTTCGAAGGTAGCTAGCTAGCTAGGGCCTAGCCCTACCTGTACAGTACACGTAGCCCTACATGCCTATCTTCGAAAGTTTGGCCGCGATATTCTTTTCAAAAGTTGAGGTCAGTGCAACAGGTACGACGTTGTAGTCAGAAAATAGTGTACTGTAAGTTTAGAGATGGGGTATCTTCGAAGGTACTTCCGGAAGGACCTTCGAAGGTATCTGGCTAGCTAATAAGAGTGCGTTTTTTAGAGTTCGATCCCAACAGCATGTTCAGTTTTAAATTAGAATAACTGAAGGGCAGAAGGGGATCCCCACGGCTACTGAGCAAATCAATGACAGCGAGCGATTTTGTGACCACATATGTTCCTGGAAGTGCTTCAGCCATTTACGATGTTGCAACAGGGGGTGAAGTCGACGTCAATAAAAGGAACCACGAAGATGACTTACGTTGTGCGACTTGAGCTTTCTTCGAGGAAAAGGAGCTACGTGGCCCGACGCGGAACTACATACGAAGGTACGAGTACTTTCGTACTTTCGAAAGTACGAAAGTACTTCCGTACAACGTGTAAATAAACGTGTACCTCTCCTCACGTACCTGTACGTGTATCCGATAACCACGCATAATAGACATAATCCGTACATGTCAGCCGTACAAACAACGTTCTGTGAGGCATTTTCTAATTTTAGGGCCTACAGCAGTTATGGAAGTACTTCCAGAAGAATTTATGTCAACTATGTAGTTCTTGCTTAGAGAAAATCCTATCACAAAAGCTGTCTGTCTCATTTTAGAATAAATGAATCAACTTGTTCAATTTTGAAGTCGACCCTCAAGTGCAAGATACGCTTCATCTCCAAAATCGAAAGCTTGGGAGCACCGACTAAGCCTTCCTACAATATTTTATATATAAAGAGACGAACAAATTGAACTATTTCCTGAAAAAGATGTAGCAAACGAAAAGATTTTTTCTTACCCAGTACTCTGAAACCTCAACTGGTGATTCAACACTTAACACAGAAGAAATGTGCAAAAGCCTAGCACATTTCTCACGCACCTACACAAGAGGAAGAATTGTATCAAAATGAATCAATGTCGATGCAAGTCACATTTCAGAACAAGAAAGATTACTAACTAAACTACTTAATAAAACAGGCATACCGCAACTTCAGGGAATGTCGATGAGAGGTGTAAAATGAATCTTCGAATCTCTCTTTCGAGCTGCAGACCACCTAGTTGACTGAATCGCAGGCGTCGAAAGATGATGTCCTGGAAACAACGTCGTGAATAGTGCTCATTTTTAAGAAGAAAAGTCAAACCAGAACCTCGATAGAAGATGCCAGCAATTCAATAAATGACGAGAGAATCGAGTTGATAACATGCAACGAAATTCGCTTATTGTAGCTGTAAAACGAAAAAAAATTAGTATTAGGAAAAACCGGAACAACATAATCAAAACCTTGGGAAACTGGTAATCTCCAGAGAGTAAGATAAGTAACGGTCGAAAAATAAAGGTAAGAAAGAAAGAAAAAGAAGTCACGAAATGTCTGACTGAAACTCGCCTCATCTATTTTCGAAAACAGGTTCTGAAGCCAAGGATCACTTTGCTCGTGAAGTAAGTATGTGTAGTCGTCAAGAACATAAGAAAGCCTTGAAAATACGTCAAGCACAACCCGGAAACGATCCAACAAGACTTTGAAAAAGGAGGTTTTTTGAAAAAGACATGAATTAACTCGTCGACACATTGAGAAAAAACCTTTCGCAAAGATAATTATTTTCTCTGAAATCTGCTGACAGAGAATGTCGGCGGTATCCTGCAGAAGTCGATTTAATTATTATGTGATTTAGGAACAAGTTATTTATAAGAATACAGTAAAATTGTCAACGTCAAAGTCAAAATCTTTCTCGAAATAATGAGTCTTTGACAGGGAATGCTGGAGATTAATGTGTATCAGTTGAATGCCTTAAAAAACAAAACCATCACATGCCTTAAATTTTGCAATTAATATTCGTAAACTTTGAGAAATCGAGTCGCAAAATAATATGAAGGCAAGGATATCTTCAAGTTTTGCCTGTGAAAACTGGTTAATCTTTGTTTGTGAAAACCAAGAAGAAGAAATCATTACAGAAATTTTCTTTATTTCGATCTGAAAAACCTATGAAAAACGGAATCAATGATATTTAAACATGGTAAAAATCAAATACTTGCATCATTCTTCAAAAACGAAAAAACTTCACGCAATGTTGAATCAAACAAAAAAGAATGCCCTGATTTCAATGAACATTAAGGTCAGGTCCGAATATTTATATGGAGAACAATCACCAGAATTCCAAGCCCGGGATAAAGCCTCATCGAATACAAAGAAAACATCATCTACGAAACTCTTGTCGTCGATGACATTATTCAATCTAAGATCGAGTACAATTTTAACGGTTTTCCGGAGGTTAAGTGCCTTCGTATGAGAACAATGAAGTATTTACATAATTCGCACGAATTTTTCAAAGTTGAGTGACCTGTACTGCTGCGTATACGCGCAAATGTTCATATGTTCCGCGAACGACTCTTGATTTCAGAAAAAATCTCGTCCAAAGAAAGCTAATCGAGCTTTTATGAGTTACATGAGAAAAATTATAAATAACGAAGATAATTACCGTTTGTACGCATTTAAAAGCTGAAAAATATCAATGGAGTCATCCTAGTACATGAAGTTAGACTATATGCACGAAGAATTGTTTCATTGATTCGTTCGACTACCATGAATTTTTGAGCTCTGTTATACGGCAATGTGTTATTATTTATTTTAGTGCCTTTATATAACTTTTTACCTTTTTCGGTCTTGTTGATCATTTTCAAATTGAAGATCAGAATATGAACCCTGAATTTCATAATTATTTTTTAAAAACCATAAATGGATGACTGCATGATTCGTACCAAAAAATTCAGAAGAATGATCTCCCCGTTTTTGTTCGCTTGCTGAATTGATGACCAAAAATTTAACAGACAGCGTGTATCAGAAATATTATTTACAAAAAAACTTACCTCATCGAGTTTGTCAAGCAGATTTGAAAACGCCTCCGAACCGAAAGACCTCTTTATTTCATCATGAAATGTTTCGATACACGAAAACATGATTTGATATAAGTTAGACAGGGCTAAAACATCCTTGAGACCGCCTCCTTTATAGTTTTGTTAATTGCGGTTTTACAGAGAGAATGTTTCTGGTTTTGGCCTACCAACTTCGGAACCATGACGTTCAATCTCTAATTTTACTTCCTGTGGAATATTCGATAGAATTTAAATTAAGAAAATAATTTTTTGGAAAACAAATTTACTAGATAGATTAGATAGATTGGAAACACACCCACCTGAGAAACGAAGTCACTTATCTTCTTCAAACCCTCTTTTGCTAGCTGCAGCCTTGGAAAAAGCTTCCCATAATTCAACACCTGCGTGAAAATTGATTTATGTACTCAGTCTTCTGTGAAAGCTAGCTTGTATTATGTTCTGTATAATAATTTGGTGTTACCTGCTGAACATCTCGTTTCTGTGTTGCAGCAGCGAAAAGTTGTCGAACCACGTTCGCAACTACATCACGCAGTTCAACCAGCCTCGCCTCATATGACACAGAACTCGCTACTGTATCCGCTGACTCGCGTGACTCTGACTTGCGCAAGCAGTGCAAGGTTTCCACACATTCAACAGCAACCTCATGTTTCCCGTTTCGCAGTGACTCCTTTCAAAGCGAGAGCAGACACTGAGACAATCGGCAATCGTCACATGTTTTAGAAATGATTGATTACCAGGATGCAACGGACGCATGTGGCAAGCTTGTCGTTGAACGCTACCCTTGAAATTGCGTGCTGCAAACTATTTTTAACAACAGTTGAGGAACGAGCCTATACCACAGAGCAAAAAACAAGGTGATGCTCAACCAAGTGCAACATGTAATATAGCGCGGCTTAGCTTGCCCAGAGTACACCATGAAAAGCTCACCCGATGGCCAATTACATTTGATTGCCCGCTTCTCCACGAAGCATAGAGGAGAAAACGCCCCAAGTTGTTAACCAAGGACCCCACAGGCGAAATCTTCGGGGAAAAACAGTAGTTATGAATACGACTCAGTATAAAAGAAATGAAAGGTCTGTTTGTTTACCTGCCGATGGTTAGATTCGCCGGATGCATTAGATTTGCAAAGCACCGAACTGCACAGCTTTAACTGCTGCTGCTGCTCGTGTGAGGTATCCTCCAAGAGTCTGTCGAAGAAAAATAATCTTTACAAGTGCGTGAAAGATGTGACACGGTGGTGCGATATATTTCAGTTAGCGAATGTTTCTTCATGTGGTCGGTACTTGCTTTTTAATGGTGATGATATCCGCAGCGTCTTGAACCGAGGAAGTCATTGTAGGCACTCTGCAGCTGTGCACGTCGTTCCGTCATTGTAAAAAACGAGTTCATATCAGAGAGTACACGACGTGTACACAGCTACACACGTACGGAAGTACCGAACTTAAAACCCTAAAATTACAAAAAGCACCTATCAAATTAGCCTTGATAGGAAGGCCTGCGCCCTTTAAGCCCTGAATTAGCGTTGATGCGACAGAGTTAAGGGTGAAATGAACCCGAAGGGTTCAACCCTTTAAGCTCCGTCAATTCACGCTAATTCAGGGCTTAAAGGGCGCAGTACAGTACACGTAACGTTGTACCTTCGTACGTGTATTACACGCGTACGTGTACCGGTATTCTATTTCCGGAAGTACGAAAGTACGAAAGTACTTTCGAAAGTACTTTCGTATCATTTTTTTTTACCTTCGAAGGTACGGAAGTACTTCCGCAACACAAAAATCAGAGTCTAGCCAATAGCTAGCTAGCTAGCTAGCTACGAAGGTAGCTACAGGTAGCTAGCTAGCTAGCTACGAAGGTAGCTACAGGTAGCTAGCTAGCTAGCTAGCTACCTTCGTACGAAGGTACCTTCGTACGAAAGTACTTTCGTACGAAAGTACTTTCGAAAGTACGAGAGTACAACGTTGTAGCTAGCTAGCTAGCTAGCTAGCTATTTTACGAAGATAGCTAGCTAGCTAGCTAGCTAGCTAGCTAGCTAGCTAGGGCTACTACACGTAGTAGATAGCTACGAAGATAGAATAGCTACTAGCTAGGGGCTAGCTAGCTACACGTGTAGCCTTCGTAGGGCTAGCTAGCTGCTAGCGCTACACGTACACGTACGTGTACACGTAGCCTGGCCACAGGTAATAAATTCTTTAGACTTGCTTGCAGCTAGATAGTCTTCTATTTCTGTTGCCGGTGCCACGTGCACGATTTCAATGATTTTAAGGTTAAATATTAATGGTCCTGTTCTTTCTGGGAGCGACATCAAGCATTCAAGGCAACGAGCGGCGGCTACACTGTCGACTTCATACATTTGCAAGGGCAGTCACAAGAAGGCGGCCGCCAGAGATGATATTTACCTGACCACTGTCTTTGCTGGTCTTGAAGATGACTTGACTCCGGCATTCAACTCACCAACTGATGAATGCGCAAGGAAGGCCGCACGACCGGCATCCATTCCGTTATCTGAAGATATGATAGAGGAGGGTTTTTTCGTAAGGAATCAGCGCCATAGTGCAGGTTGCGGTTGCAGTGTATGCGCGAGACTCCGCGACATGCTGGATCTTACGAAACATTCGGCAGACCTATCGATCAGACACGCTCATTTTTCATGTCCGATATTCGTGTGCGTCGATGACGGTTTCGTCGTTGGGAAGAGGCAACAGAGGCATCATATTCCTGGTTGTCGGTGCCCTAACTGCAACCACTTGCGCTTTAAGAGGGATGCGGGAATTGTAAAGTGTGTCACTCTCTCCACGAGTTTGCTCCATGATCTAGTCGGTATCGATATGTGCCACCAAGTTGTTCTAGATGCCGAGTGCGAAGCTCTTCGCCGTGCTAAGATAAGTGCTGCTAATAAAGGTAATGCTGCATGGAATAAGGGAAGGCAACATTCTCCGGAGACGATTGCTCGAATAAAGAAAGCCACCGCTAAAGCAATGCGAAATCCCGCTGTGCGGCGTAAAATGAGAGAAGCAGCAGTGCGAAATTCTCACAGCGACACTACCAAATTGAAGATTCGTCGCACAGTTCTTGATAACGCATGCCGGAAGCAAAGAGCTATGAATATGGCAAAATCAAAAAATGACGGTTTGCGAAGAGGTAAGGTGGGTGTTTGCACTACGGGTACATTTGCTAGACGTGTGAGTGGTGTGCAGTCAGCAAGCTTCGGCATTTGGACTAAGTTTGGCTTGGAACAACGTGAGGTACACAAGAAGAACGCAATGAGTGCTTTCAGGAAGGTGGCGAGACAGAGCAATATTCAGATGGTAAAAGATATCGAGCACAGGCCGATGAATGCTGGAGCGAAGCGCTTACGGTCTAATCGAGGTGTTCCCAAGACTGCAGAACACAGGGCTGCTATTTCAGCTGCGCTCAAGGCAAAGTGGGAAGATCCTGCTTACATTCTGAGTCAAAAGAAGGCCAGTAGTATACGCAAGCACCAGTCCACCGCCTCAGGAAATCATCGGGCAAGACAAAAAGAAGAATTGAATCAAGCGTGGCGACGTCGTGCGGAGCTCGTCAACGAGGTGCAGGATTTTTTTTCTCAAGCAACAGCAGCAGTCAAAGCACTTGAGAAGCAAAAAACGGCAGGAATAGATGTTGACGAGTTGATGCTGATGAAGGCTCTCGCTGCTGTAGCTGAAACGCGCAAGGTGCTCGAGTCTGTTGAAACTATCTCGCAGGTAGATAAAACCCCTGGTGAAGTCAGAGACGCAAAGTGAGGAGGTCCGGTTCGTGAACACTTATGTAATTGTATATAGGTATATGTTCTTGAAGTATCTGAGAGATGCTTTCTGAAGTCCCAGGATCCCTCACATCATAATAATTTTTTTTTGGAATCCATGAAGTATTTAGTCCTGCTTAGGTGCTTCCTTTGAGGCGTTGACTTGCTCTTCGCCCATCGATTTCAGCACTGTGAGGATGAGCTCCTTGCCCTCGTCAAATTGTGACTGTATCTGTCTTGCAAGTGCTTCCGCTTCATCATGCCCACTTGGAAGCTTCAGATCCTCACGAACATTACCGGAGTCATCCATGAGCCCAAGCTGGTAGAGAAAAGTATACGTGAGAAAATAGGGGTCGGCAAAGTCAAGGAGAAAGTGTACCAAAGTGACAAGAAAAAGTTGAGTGACTTACAAAACCCTCGTCATTAAGATCGACAAGAGTATAATCGTCGCGGTTCACGAGGGGAACCTGTGGGATTGGTTCGGACACGGGTCAATATTCATAAGAAGCCCACGAGCTACGCCCGCACATTTTTCTCGAAGTGTTTCTACCAACACACACGAACAGTGGAAAACAGCAGTTTTACGTGAGAGAACAGCGAGATAGTTGGAGGTCACCTCGAGGTTGTGAGAAGAGGGCACAAGCTCTTCAACCTTTTTCCCGGTGAAGATATCCGTGGCAGTAAAATGACACTTCGCGTGGCCGTGTTTCCCGGTCTTCGATGTTGTGACATCAATAACCTGGTTGGGCAAAAAGTGTGGTGCGGTGGGACTCAGAGCACGAAATACCGTTCATAAGCTTTTTTCTTCAGGGTTATACCGGAAAAATACAACGATATCGTTAGCGCTCAAAAAATGAGATATTCGTACAACAAAAACAAGAAGAAGAACGAAGATGAATGTTCAAACGCCAGAGTCTTTCCGTGCTACTTGTGGCAGAAACGCGTTCGAACCTTGGTGGGGCGTCCCTTGATCACCATAAAACCTCCTTTGCGAACATTACCGGCCTGCATAGGGTAGGTAGTGGAGGCGCCCGAATCAGCAGTCTCAAATTGTTCAACATCATCGTCGGACATGTTTCGCGGGTTATGAGATGATCTCCAGCGTGATCCAACTTGGTCGCGAAAGTCAGAGCGGGAACTCGACGAACTTCCGCCTTCTCTTCCCCACTTTCTTTAACACGGCATTTATTTCCAGTATGATAGTGTACACGTACACAGGGCAACGTGTATCGTGTAGTGTACACTGTTTATTCTCTCAGCACTCCACGAACGTGTACACGTACGTGTACACGAATGTATTGTACACACACCGGTATTATTTTATTTGTCAATCTAGCTAGCCATATCTTCGTAGCCCTAGAGATCGATAGTCTACACGTACGTTGTTGTACACATAGTGCACTTTTCATTCGAGTTATACCTCTGTTGATATGCGAGTTCAAAACTCAGGCTTTTCATGTTACGATCACCATATATTTCTAGGTATGTATATTGAGAACCTCGGCAGTGACAGCGCCCGAGAGCACAAAAATAAAACATCAAGTGTTTAAAAAATTCTTGTATTTGCGTTCGAGTCCACCCCCTTGACCTCTCGGGCACGTCACCTTTATTCTGTTGAATATTTCGGTGACGACAGGACTCGAACCTGCGCAGGCATTGCCTAGTGGATAACACGTGCGAGAATCACTCACGCGCTAGTTTATTAATAGGTGAATGCTAGGATTATATAGCCATATGTAACATATAAATACTGAGCACTGAAATACTATGGTAGCTACGAAGGTACTTTCGTACGTTGTTATTGTACAGTACAGTATGAAAGTACGAAAGTACTTTCGAAAGTACTTTCGTACGAAAGTAGTTATTTATCTACTGTACCTTCGTACAACTACAACTACTGTACAAGCTACGAAGATAGATACGAAAGTACTTTCGTACTTCGAAGGTACTTTCGTACAACGTTGTACACGTACAGTACGGAAGTGCGGAAGTACTTTCGTAAAACTTCGAAGGTACGAAAGTACTTTCGTAGCTAGCTACTAGCTAGCTACCTTCGTGGCTACGAAGGTAGCTAGCTTGCTAGCTGCTAGTCTAGCTAAAAGCCGCCTCCTACTCACCTACGTGCACCGTCGAAGGTACGGAAGTAGGCCCTACCTTCTAAGGTTCTTCCGGATGTACTTCCGCATTTCCATACATGGCTGCATACTGTAGTTCGAAGGTGCCTTCGGGATTCCGGAAGTTTTTCCGTACGAAAGTATTTCCGTACGCAAGTTCCGTACGAAAAATCCGTATGGAAGTACAGATGCACTTCCGGTACTGAAGTATGATAATAAAAGTACAACGTAGGGCTACAGTACGTGTACGGAAGTATCTTCGAAGTTACACCGCGTTACATCCGGAAGAACTGTACGAAAGTACGAAAGTACTTTCGAAAGTACTTTCGTACGAAAGTACTACGTACACGTAATATTGGCCCTAGCCTACAACAGTCCTACAACTACACGTGTACAGCTGTACACGTAGGGCCTACTGATCGCATTTGAAGTCATCAATGATTATTTCGTTGATTTTACAATACGTGTAGCTCCACATGCAGGTAGTTGGTTGTTAACTGCGATCATAATACCCACAAGTACGACACTGGCTTCAGGCTTCGTATCTTAAAACAGAGCTTGCCAGTTCGTAAGAGCGTGGGTTCAAATCCCACAGGTGTCAATATTTTTCTGATGAACTCGATTTTAAATATTCTAATGTATGATACGGAAATACCACTACGTGTACATTTGTAATGTACAAATTTGTACTTTCGTACCTTCGTATACAGTATGTACGTGGACTTTCAGAAATAGATACGGACGGAAGAACGTTGTACTTCCGGAAAAACTACGTACCTTCGAAGGTACGAAAGTACCTTCGAAGGTAGTACGTTAGCACTACGTACGTACCTTCGTACTTTCGTACTTTCGTACTTCCGTACTTCGTTGTACGTGTACAACTACATACGTGTACTGTAGTCGTGTACTGTACGGAAGTAATTTTAGTTGTTATTCTATTTCCGGAAGTACAGTACGTGTACGTGTACTGTACCTTCGTATGTTGTTTATGTACGGAACGAAGTACACGTACTTC
The DNA here is from genome assembly GCF_000151265.4 of Micromonas pusilla CCMP1545. NCBI lineage: Eukaryota > Viridiplantae > Chlorophyta > Mamiellophyceae > Mamiellales > Mamiellaceae > Micromonas > Micromonas pusilla. Next base: position 1,271,150 of record NW_003315883.1, read on the forward strand.
CGTCCGTACTTCCGGAAGTACTTCCATACTTCCGTAGTTGTACTTCCGTTCACGTAACGCGTTACACTACGTGTACACTACAGGGCGTGTTATACACGTACACGCACACGTACACGTACACGTACACGTTGTACACGATACTGTACGTGTAAACGTGCGATGGCGTCGCATACGAAGAGAAGTTCAAAAACCGAGCGTTGTTGAGTCCAAGCAAGTCAATCTGGAACCACCGAGACGTTCTCTTTCATTGAAATGCACGAAAATGCGCAGGTTATCAAGGTAAATCGGATAAGAGTCTTCACAAATTATGTTCATCCTAGTAGATATCGAAAAGTGCTCAGGAACTTTCCATTTGGTTCAGGAAGTCAAGGCGCTGACCGAAGAGCTCGCAAGCCTGCAGAAAAAAAACTCGGTCCTGCAATCGAATTTCAACAAAGTGAGCTCGAACGATGTTTTCTTTTCCTTCTTTTCTTTCCAATCTCTGAAACTCCGATATCATTTCCTCGCGTCATAGCTTAAGGTTCAAAGTAGCTTCATTCAAGCTTCGCGTGATAAGCTCATGGCACAGTGTCAACAACTACAACGAGACAAATTTACCTTGAAGTTCTATTTTAAAAGACGTGCCCAGGCCTGGAAACGTGAAATCGACTTCAAGTTACGTCAGCTCATGGAGACCCGCTCCCAGGTCTTGATGCCTTCAGATATTCACGAGCCCTGTTTGCATATCATGGAGGAAATCAAATCATCAAGTAAGAAAGGGAGCTGTGCCCTTGAATCAAGATGTCAGAAAATAAACAAATTGTACGCGCAGTTGAATCAGGAGCTTGAAAACCTTCGCACTCGGCACGCCATTGATGAAGCCCAAGTCCTTGTCGAGAAAGAGCGTACAAAAATGCGTCATCATCAAGAGCTGGATCATTTTCAGAAAGAGCTTCAAATTTCAAAGGAGTTGGTATCTTGTAGAGAGTCTGATTTCGCATCCCTTCAGACTGAAATTTATGAACTATTTCACAATTCTTCGGGTAACTTAATTAGTATCACCGACCACGATGAACTGCGGCGGCTGCTAACAGCAGCAGCGGTCTCGATCGAAGATCTTCAAATGGAGCTGAAGAAGCGTGCCTTGATCGCAGACAAACTTGAAAAACTGAACAACTACCTCAGAGAACGAGCTGTTTCAGCGCAAAAAGATTTCAGATGTTCAACAACAAAACTCCAGTCCGCTGAACGCGAGATTTTAAGCCTGAAAAAACGATTCGATGAGCAGCAGAAAGAACATAGTGCGGATGTTAAATGTGTTCGTGCTGAGGCGGCTCGGAGGCGCGCAAATCTCGAAGCAGAAATACTTGTTGAGCGTGGTGAAATTGAGGCACAACTGAGTGGCTTTCGCAAGAGGCTTGAAAGTTATGACATTGTCCTGAAGAACGTGCAAGATGACTGCGAAACGAAGATCAGTGCTGCCTGTCAATATGCAGCGAGATTGCGCTGCTCTGTAGAGTCAAACAAATTGGAATCAGCGATAAAGCTAAATACTCTTTATACTGACGTGGAAGCCTGGAAGATGGACTTTTCAAGAGCTTCAAGTGAAGCAAGTGGTTTAAGAGAGTCTTTTGTATTGCTGGAGAACTTCTATAAACATGAAATTCCATCCCTACGGAACGCCATTGCACGCTATAAGACGGTTTGTTTATAGCCCCTTTTGTTGCGTTGCATTGCCTGTTACTTGTTTTACGTAGTCTAAATAACTCGTTCATGCAGGAACTTGTTTGTGAACGCTTACGCGTATCAGAACTTAGAAAACACCTGGAGCTTGAAAGAGCTGATAAGTTGCGGGTCGCGGCAGCATCTGCGAAAAATGCGATTAAGGTGCATGACCTTCTGGCAACGTTGGAGCAAAAGCGAAAGAGCAGAGTTCGGGAGACGAACGCTATCAAGAAAGCGTGGCAAAAAGAAGGTGACTACTTAGTTTTCTGCGCCAAAGAAGTAGCAGCCGCTGGCACGCAGAGCTACCGCAGCTCTTTAAGAAGAGCAAAGCGAAAGTTGAAGGGGAAACACAGAAAAAAGGAAGGAGTTTCTGTGGAAATGATGCCACTGCTCGAGGAAAGGAGCCAGCAAGTTACTAAATCTACGAAGTCTATGAAACAGACAGTCTATGCGACAAAAGGGCTGGCTTTACACTCATTCGATGATGAACTCAGTGCGCTAAAGAACAGGCAGAGGATTTTCAGTGATTTAGTTAGCAAAAATGAAATACTATGAATAGCGAGCGAACGGATAAGGAAAGTTTACCACCAGTATATTAACAACACCAATTTTTACCAGCTCTCACCAGCTGATCGCAAGCCACAGTCAAGCAAGAGAAAGAAAAAAATAGTGTCTCTCACACTCACATAAAGCTACAGGCGTCAACTCACTCAACGACAGCACTTGCATTTGCATTTTTCTTGTTGAGCAAGCCCCTAGATTATTGCTGATTCCCCTTTTTGTGTTCCTTGATTGCTTTCAAAGGAGACTGGAGAAATCCACCAGGGGCGCTTGTGCGTAGGTAAATCGCGTCACTGGTGATGTATTCACTTAGTTGCCCTGACGCTGCGAGGACAAGACCCATGAAAGGCGGAGATGGGCGCCCTGGACGAGATTTGTATTCTGGATGATATTGTGTTGCAACAAAGAAAGGGTGCTCTTCAAGCTCAAGTATCTCCATACGCTGGTTAGTCTCGTCCTTGCCAACAAAAATACAACCAGCAGATTCCAGCCTCTCGACCATTTCGGGGTTAACTTCATACCTGTGCCGGTGCCGCTCATCAACGAAGGGCACTGCATTATATAGCTTTGCAGCTTTGCAATCCATAGTCTGAAATATAGTGCGACGGGAGCCAAGACGCATTGTTCCACCCATGTGTGTCGTTGAACCTTCTGGCATGAAAATGATCGCGGGTTCGGGACAGTTCGGCATCATCTCTGTAGAGTGTGCATGTTTTATTCCTAAAACGTTGCGAGCAAAATCTATCACAGCAGCCTGCATTCCAAGACAAATACCAAGAAACGGCACACTATTTTCGCGAGCATACTTAGCTGTGAGTATTTTGCCCTCTGTTCCACGCTCGCCAAAACCCCCAGGAACAAGTATACCGTCGGCGCCATGGACCTTGTCCCACGCGTCAGCATACCCAGCGGGATCTTCTGAAATGTTTGTCTCCTCAAGCAACCCGGCCTCAACCCATATGATATTGAGCTTTCTCTCCGCAGCTATAGCTGAGTGCATCAAAGCCTTGGTCACAGATAGATAACTATCACCCAGACCAGTGTACTTGCCAACAATCGCGATATTTACGGGCTCCGTCACGATATCCCATTTATGTGCACGATGCGCCCAGCTCTCTAGATCAAGTTTGCGGAAATCAAGCTTTAGCTGGCGCATTATAGCAAGGTGACCACCCTGTTCCTGCATCACGAGGGGCACGTGCCAAATGTTACTGACATCACACAGATTGAGAATACAATCTGAAGTCACATGGCAAAACAGTGCCAGTTTGTCCATTACTAACTGTTCAAGAGGGGCATGGCTGCGACAAGCCAGCATGTGTGGTGAGAGTCCTGCTGAACGCAACGCCTGAACAGAGTGTTGGGTAGGCTTCGTTTTCTGCTCCCCAACAGCACCAACAACTGGAACAAGGCTAACATGAACAAGACAAAAGTTATCAGATCCAACGCGGAACTGGAACTGACGAAGTGCTTCGATGAACGGCATGGACTCAATATCCCCGACAGTGCCACCAAGTTCAATGATACAAACGTCAGGCTCGCCAAACATGCCATCAACTGGAATCTTCGACACTCGCTCGATCCACTCCTGTATCTCGTCAGTGACGTGCGGTATCACCTGTTGCGCACGATAAAAGCAATCAATACAAGTATATTTGGCATATTTAAAAGAATTGATAAAAATATATGGGATTTTAGACCCGAATAGATAGTTAGTTATTCGCTTCTCTTAGGAAAAAATGAATTAAACTTGCCTGTACTGTCTTTCCGAGGTATTCACCTTTGCGCTCTTTTGCGATCACAGCCTGATATATCTTTCCGGTAGTAATATTGTGATCGCGTGTAAGGGTCGAATCAACGAAGCGTTCGTAATTTCCAAGGTCGAGATCGGCCTCACCGCCGTCGTCCAGTACAAACACTTCACCATGCTCAAAAGGAGACATAGTGCCAGCATCGATGTTGATGTACGGATCAATTTTCACACTAGTGACGCGCCAGCCACCTGCCTTGAGGAGCACTCCAATACTACTCGCAGTAACACCCTTGCCGAGACCGCTGACAACACCATAGATGACAGTCCAACCAGCAAGTATCAGTATAAAGCTGTGGTTGAAAGGTTCGCGTCGAACACGAATCTGTTGGAAAATTGAAACCGAGTGGTGCCCTGCCTCCAGTCACTACAACGTATTTCATCGGAGAGACTTCTTCAGTCAATTCAAGATCAATCAGATAAAATATTCTAGCCTAATGAGTTGTTATTAGACCTTTAAGGAAGTCTCGTTGATTTTGAGTGGTGAGCGATCACCCCGCAGCGAGAACAATTATTTTTAAAAAAATAGGGTTGTCGTACGTGTACACGTACACGTGTAGCCCTACGTGTACACGTACAACTACACGTACAACACGTTTATTGTACGAAAATATCTATTTTCGTAGGAAATAAAGTACGAAAGTACATACTGTACCTTGGTACTTTCGAAAGTATTATATGTTAATATCGTTTATGAAGGTACGAAGTACGAAAGTACTTTCGTACCTTCGTAGCTAGCTAGCTAGATATGCCCTACGGAATAGATACGTTTCAGGTCAAGCAGTTGTCAAGCTATGTGTACACGTACGTGTACCTGCCCTAGTAGTCGAGGAAGAACACATATCGAACGGACTCTCTGCTGTAGCTGTCGATCAGTCGACGCAGCGCCCGTGAAGAATTAGAACGATTGAAAGCATCACGAGTTAGCCTAGTTTTAGTTTTCGATGGTGCGTTCCTTCCTCAAAAAAATGTACGCAATATCTGAACATGTTGAGGACGCATTTCACTTTTCCAGGCGAAGCATCACCCTGATCTAATCATGTGCCGTAAATTGCCAGGCATTTCCATCGGGCGCTTGTGTGAAAAATGTAAGTGGTGATCTCATGGTTTTATGAAATATGTAATTGTTTATGGTCGTCTAAATATTTGATGCGTGATCCCAAAATGTTTTTGTCTAACTTTTGTGCAGGCGATGGACGTTGCGTTGTGTGTGATAGTTTCGTGCGTCCAGCTACACTTGTTCGGGTTTGCGACGAGTGCGACTATGGAACACAACACGGCCGATGTGTTATCTGTGGCAACCCCGGGGTAGCAGATGCGTACTATTGCAAAGAGTGCACGATTTTAGAGAAAGACAGGGACGGTTGTCCAAAGATCGTCAATATAGGAAGTGCAAAGACAGACCTCTTTTATGAGCGCAAAAAGTACGGGTTTAAGAAACGGTAGTGGTTCCGAAGCAGAAGCGTCATTTTGGAAATTTGAACATTGTTGCGTACTCGTGCTGCTCTACGTTATCTCCTTTGTATGCACTCAACACACGCGTGTTGGCGACATGGGAAGCGGCGACACAAGGGAAGTTTTTTTGAAAACATTTGTGTGCGTGACAAAGGGGACTAGCTAGTCTTCATATTTCCTCAAGTACTTCGTTTCCGCCTTTTATTTCGAAGAAGCGCAGTGAGGCGAGTTTGTAGCGTGCTGCTACGAAGAAATAGTCTTGTGATTACACCGCTTAGTGATGACAAAGTCGCGAGTTTCTCTGTATAGTAGACATAGTGTAGTTGTAGACATAGTTGGTGGAAAAAATTTTTAAGAAAAAAAATATCGGGGACTTGGCGGAATCGAACCGCCGACCACCTCCAAGTCACAATGAAATTTCCCTAAGAAGGTATCATACCACTAGACCAAAGTCCCGCTCGGATGATACCGAAGACCCGATGGTTAGGTCCATCCCCTGACAGTATAATTATATATCGTAAAATATATCAAGAGATCGCTTCTACGCTGCTGATGCATACCTTAGTTCCTTCGTAGTCTATTCACTACGTGTACTGTACTGTAATACTATTGTATCATCGGAACTATCACCGCCGTCCACATCGCATAGTACACGACCAGAAAACGGATACTGTACTGTAGAGCTACTGTACACGTACACGTACACTAGGGCTACTGTGCATCATTTTGCGTGATAAAAAAGTCTACGCAAACTCAACACTTTTCCTCGGTCTAATAAAAGTCACTAACAACTTAGCTACGGCGCGGCACATTATTATTTAGTCTGAAAAGTACGCCGTTAAAGGCGAAAAGTGGTTTTCATCGGCAGAGTCCGATTTCATCGGCGGAGTCCGTTCGTCAGGTCCTGTGGCGCGGTTTTGGCCAAACGCATTTGATAAGTTGAAAAAGAGCCGCCTAGAGCTCTAGTTCCGGAAAAAAACCTAAATGGAAGAAGGAACACTTCTCCCAAATTACGAAAGTACTTTCGTACATCACTACCTTCTACGGAAGTACTTTCGTACTTTCGAAAGTACTTTCGTACGAAAGTACTTCCGGAAGTACGATGATAGAATACCTTCGAAGGTACGAAAGTACTTTCGTACCTTCGTACAGCAGTACTTTCGTACAACGTTGTACTCGTATAAAGTGTACTTGGGTCCCGTGCGGCTGTACCCGATCTAATTGCTCAAGTCTAATTTTGACCCTTGGCATGATGAAACGAATTCCCGTCAAATCGCGGTCGGGAGAAGTGTGCATGTGGGGCTGGGCAGAATAAATGAGTGTCATACGGAAGTACGGATGTACACTAGTTTAGTATTCTACGGAAGTACTTTCAAAGTACGAAAGCACGAAAGTACGAAAGTACTTTCGTACCTTCGAAGGTAGGCAAGCAAGTAAGGTACCTTCGAAGGTACGCACTACTAGCTAGGGCCTACGAACACGCACTACTATTATAGCTAGGGCCTACGACGCAAGGGTTTTAATTTTTAATTTTAATAAAATAACAACAGTACGTGTACTGTACGTGTACACGTACAGTACACATACTTATTGTACATAAAAGTTTATCTCCGAAGGTAATACAGTACCTTCGTAGTTGTTTTATACGTATGTAGCTATGTACACGACTTCACGTACACGTACACGTACACGTGTACACGTACACGTACTGTAGTAAATAATTTTTGTTATTATTTCCGGAAATAATAAGTTGTTTTTACTTCATTCCGGAAGTACACGTGTACGTGTACCTTCGAAGGTACAACGTACGTGTACAAAGTACATTAGAATACGGAAGTACGAAAGTACGAAGGTACCTTCGTACAACGTACTTTCTACAAACGTAATTATTTTCGTACTTCCGGAAGTAGGAAGTACTTTCGTACTTTCGTACAACGTACAGTTCGTACACGTACAACGCGGTACGGGAGTACTTTCGTACGAAAGTACGAAAGTACTTCCGTACCTTCGAACTGAGTACGTGTAGGGCCCTCTAGCTAGCGCCCTACTACCAGAAATAATTTATACTTCCGGAAGTCATCTCACTGCGGGCTACATTAGGACCAGGAATTCAAATACCTCACTGAACGATTCACGTGAAAGTGTATCCTCATTGAATTTATCCACTTTGTAGACAGGAAGGAAGCTATTGAAACATGACATGCCTCCTTCCGACAAAGTCAGGCAAGGCAGCTTTCCTAGGGGACGGTTTGCGAAGACAGATAAGGAGGATCTCCGCTCGCTTGACAGTGAGGCAATCTCGGTGTTTGACGTGCGCCAGTATTCGGCAGCATGAGTCGGCCGCTAGAGGTGAACAAATTTTTCATTTCAGCATGATCGCGCTTCTCGCGCTCCAGCTTCAGAACTCTTGAACAACACCCAATAAAAATCCTGCGGTTCTGCCTGCTTTTTTTTTGTGCCTTGATGCTTTTCTGACTGTTTGTTCCTAACTCTTCCTCTCATTCGTTAATATGGTACAGTCTACCGCAAATCCGTTGAATCGAGGAGCTCAATTCGCATGGGTATTCCGAGCAAGGGTCGCATGGCCGAGGACACCATGCAGCTTCTTGATGACTGTCAACTGAAAGTGAGAAAAATAAACCCTCGCCAGTATGCCGCAGAGATTCCGAATGTTCCTGGTGTTGAGGTATGGTTCCAGCGCGCTACAGATGTTGTTCGCAAGCTTGTTTCCGGCGACATCGACATAGGGATCGTAGGATACGACATGCTCCGAGAGATCGGTAACCAGGATGAGGACCTTGTTGTAGTTCACGATGCACTGGGTTTTGGTGGTTGCCACCTGGCCATCGCTGTTCCTAGCAACTGGGAGGATGTCATCTCTCTCCGTGACCTTCTTTCAGATAAACGCTGGTCTAAGGAACGCCCTTTGAGAGTTATAACAGCTTACATGAATCTCGCAACACAGTTTTTCGCTGATCAAGGTTTCGATTACGTGGAGCTTTCTACTGCTGATGGTGCACTCGAAGCTGCTCCAGCAATGGGTGCTGCAGACTGCATCCTTGATCTCGTATCTTCTGGTACTACCCTTCGGGAGAACAATCTGAAGCAGATTGAGGGTGGTCGCGTTCTTGATTCGCAAGGTGTGCTTGTTGCTTCCCGAACTGCCCTGTTAAACCGCCCTGGCACACTTGCCGTAATACATGAAATGCTTGAAAGAATAGAGGCACATCTACGCGCAGAAGGTCTTTTTATGGTGACCGCAAATATTCGTGGATCTAGTGCAGTGGAGGTAGCAACTGTTTTATCTAGCAATGGAGGTCAATTACTTCGTGGACTTCAGGGTCCGACGGTATCCCCGATCTACACATACTCAACCGATGGGTCAAGTTCAAAGGAGGGATCTTATTATGCCGTATCCATCGGAGTTCCGAAGTCGCGCATTTACGAGACTGTGAAGCAACTACGAAAAGTGGGCGGAAGCGGAGTACTTGTTTTCCCGCTTACTTATGTTTTTGATGAAGAACCACCTCGCTGGAGTGCACTTATGAACAACCTTGGCTTGAATGTCCGGGACTTTGAGCACCTGAAAATTGGTGAAGAGTTTGCAAATGACGGACAGGCATGACATCTTCTTGAGCTGGAGCAAGTTTTGTACTGACCTATGTATTCCATTAATGCACTGTCTCTGCTATGACTACCTCTTCGGCTCTTGTCAGTTGCAGCTTTCATAGAACACGCGCGAGGAATTGGAGAAGGCGAAGTCGATTTTTACATTTCACTGCACGTGAGCAGACCATTCTTTATTATTTGAATAGCGAATCTTAAGCGTTTCTTGTCTTCGTGTTTACATCTAAACGATTAGCCATCTTACATGTACCCCAGTAACGTTGAAACACAACCACAGTCGCTCATCAGAAGAGTTTTCATGCTGTTATACACAAGATGTAGTATACGTTCTATAACTGCTCACACCGACAAGCACCACAGACTGGTGCTTAAGGTAAAGATAAAAGTGTGCTCTCGTGGTAGTTTCACCCGTCGTGATTGGGGTCATAAATTTTTCTTGAAATCGGACAAAGTGTGTGCGAAAATTGATATCAAGGTTGCGAAGAACCCAAAATCAAATACTTTCATTAGCATGCGAAATCCAATGGCGACTAAGCCAATGTCATGCCAAACAACGCGGCCGATCGGCCGGAAAAACTCGTCAGGAAGGGTATCAGGTCTAACTGCAAACTTCATGAAGAAAGCAAGTGAGTCCAGCTTATGAGAATTATTGTAAAAATTGCTTGCAACGGGAGAAGGATGAACCGCGCACACATCGATTCCACGTGAACGAACTTCGATAGAGATGTTAGCCGCAAACGAGCTGATATAAGCCTTCGTAGCACCATAAAGTGCACTGAATGGAGTTGGTTGGCAGGCCGCAGCAGAGGAAGTGAACACAACACATCCTTTGAGATTTTTTTGAAGCATTCGGGTAACGAAGACATGCGTGATTTGCATAGCTGCAGTTGCATTACATTCGTGGTTAAGCATCAGCTTAGACAGAGGCCTAACAAGAAGGCAGAATTAGGTTAACAAAAGAAGAAATTTCGAAAGCAAGGGAAGACAATACAGAGCTGCGGGAGAAAGACTACATACTGTTGATCGAAAAAGCCCGTGAGCATAAAACCCGCATTGTTGAATACTATCTGCACATCTATATTCTTCGTCGCATTCGAAATATCGTGAATATAGCCCGGGGTTCCAAGATCGCAACCCACTTTGATAAACTTTCGAGCAGTGAATCGCGATCGAAGCTCAGCATAAGTTTCGTCGAGAGTCGTGTTTTGAATTGCAACAAGTACGACGTTGATGCCTTGTTCAGCGAGCCTGAACGCCAATGATTTACCTATGCCGCTAGATGACCCGGTAACAATTGCCCACTCGGCATCATACTTTTTCTTTAGGTCCTGAGTTGGTAAAACTGACACGATCATTTTTGGCAACCAGTAAGTACCAAATACTAATGCCAGTAGTACGCATATTCCTCTTAATAGAAGCATATTCGTGAACAGTAGATCGCCGTGAGTTTGTAACTAAATTTTGACCTAGTCGCAAGAACAGCGCGCGTCGTATAGGCCAGAACAAGATCTGTGTGTGTGTGTGTGTGTGTTGCGTGTACGTGTACTGTATGTAGATACGTACACGCACGTACCATCGTAGAACGTTTCCCGGATTTTAAAAAAATCGCTTACTGTAAATAGTCATAGTACCAGGCTAAACCGCGGTACGATGAAAAAAACCCCACTGTGAAGATCCGAACTCCGAGGTACCTACCCCGGGAAACCGAAAAAAACGATAGTGTAAAAAACCATAGGTATTTTGCGATAAATCGTGTACACGTACTGTACGCACGTGTATTTATTTTCGTACGAAAGTACGAAAGTACATGACATTACCCCACTTCTTTCCTACCGAAGGTAGCTTGTAGATAGACTGCTTGTAGTATTGCAATAAAAGTTGTACGTGTACCTTCATTCGATACGTCGTTGTACCTCCGTTCGTAGGTATTCTATCTTCGTACGTAGTTTATACACGTACACGTACACGTACAATATGTGTACGAAGGTACCTTCGTACTTTCGTTGTGACACTCGGTGCGCACGTCGTGTGCCAACAGCACATAAGCGAGTCAAGAGAATGCGTTCTATCTTTGTTCTCCCGGGAAAAAGTCAACATTCCCACGTCGTTTCGCACATCGTGCGTAGAGCACGTGGCCGTCAAATTTCCGCCGCTGCTTGCCAGGTGCAGTCTTACGGTCCGCTCTGCCGCTCCTCGGTTGTTCTGTTAAAGAGGCGAACGAATTTAGACGTACAAAATGCGCTCTTGGCAAGATATCATCGGCATTATTTCAAATATGAGGACCGTCGCCAAATGATGTCTTTTCAATCGCATGCTTGCCACAAGCCGACATTTGATGCAGCAAACGGGCGTTATACGGAGTCTTTTCTGCTTGTCAGGTGGACGGTTTTTCTGAGGTAAGATTTGTCTTCGATCCAAACCTTCGATCTGTTTTGACTGCTTCGTGTCACAGCATTCTAGTGGGGTATTCCTGTTATTATCTAACACGCAATAGCCTCACGTTTACTGCCCCCGCGATGGTCGCATCGCCGTCATTGGGCCTGGATATCACTTCTATTGGGGTGATCACATCTATTTTTCCTCTCTGCTACGGTTGCAGCAAGTTTGTCAGTGGTGTTGTTGGTGATACTTTGTCGCCTGGTGTAATGCTCGGAGGAGGACTAATAGCAACAGGCATGGTACGTACTCACTCCGTTTCAGACTGGTTACGCGTTCACATTCTGATATTTTCAATGAAGGTGAATATTGCTTTTGGTGCCAGCTCAACCCTGCCCTTGTTCTGCATTTTGTGGGCGACGAACGGTATACTCTCGTTTCCTTTTTTTTGTTCTTTCTTGCCTAACATATTCTTTTTACGGCAGGCGTGCTTCAGGGCTTTGGTGCTCCAAGTTGCGCGAAGATACTTACTTCCTGGTTTGCGGCGAAAGAAAGAGGGACTTATTGGGTCTGTTTACCCTTTCAGACAGTTTTGTTCTCGACTTCAAAGTTTTCGGTCTATCTTGCAGGGTATGTGGAACATAGCGCACAACCTCGGAGGATTCGCAGCCCCACTACTTGCAGGCACTGCCGCTCGTACGCTTGGCTGGAATGTGAGAATAGTTTTCAGTCTCCAAGTTTTTTTGTTCAAATAACTCTTCTCCTCCTACACTGTACCCACCAGTGGGGTCTTTGGGCACCAGGCATAGTTGCTCTTCTTGTTGGTTCTGTTATTTTATCCAGCTTGAAAGACTCCCCTGAGGCTCGGGGTTACGAACCAGTTGAGGAATTGAGAGGTATAAGTTCCCAATCAAAACCGAAATTTTCTTTACCTGCTCTAATCCGTTTTTCGATGAACACCTATTCATACCGAGCAGTAGGCACCCTCAGCGAGACTGTTGACAAAGATTCGGTTGAGAAATTTTTCACCAGTAAAGTTAGTTTTGCTGCTTTAGCATTTCATTGGACACAGGGTGAAGAGAGTTTGCTCGACAACCTATTTCAAAATGTGCTCTCGAATCCTTTCATATGGTAAAACCTTAATGAAAAGTTCCTGAACAGTTTACCTGTCTTTCAGGTCACGTGTGCTGATCTTATTTCACTAATTCCCCTAGGGGCCTCGCTTTCACATATTTTTGTGTTTACGTCGTTCGTCAAGTACGTGGTGCACTTCTCAGGATTTCACCTGTTTGAAAGAAGCTTTCTCATTCTTGCAAAACTTCGCACCTTGAAGGGGATCACTTCGTGGTCGGTTTTTTATCTTATAAAAGAAAAAGGAGTTATTGATGCTGGTGCAGCAGCTGTATGTTTTGTTTTGCAAAATCGTTCTACTGTTTGTAGATATTGGCGAAACTTTCAAAAATGCAGGTACGAGTTTCAGGTCTAGAACTAGGCGGACTCCTCGGCAGCCTCATTGCAGGGAGGATCAGTGATTGGTACATTGCACAGTCCTCGGGTGGCGCAGTCGGCAAGCGTATCCAGATTGTAATGGCTTATCTAATTGGTGTGGCCACCATGCTCATTGCCTTTAAAGCTGTGCCAGCAGGTTCGCGTGCTCTCATTTTTTTTCCTGTGGGAATCCTAACCAGTGCACTACAGGCTACCCTGTTGCACAAGCCATAATTGTGTTTATGATAGGCTTCTTCCTCTATGGGCCACAGATGCTGATAGGTAATCGATCGCAGACGAGAAACCACGGATATTTTTAACAGTTTTTTTTTAGGTCTTTGTGGTGCAGAAATCGTCGGTAGACGCTCTGTTGGAGCTAGTGAGGGATTTCTGGGTTGGATTGCATACCTGGAAAGTGTTTATTTTCGTCTAGTGTTCACTCCTTCTGACTCAACTAAGTGGGTAACAGGGTGCAGCAAACGCAGGTGTCCCCCTCTCCTTACTCGTGCAGCAATATGGGTGGAATGCTTTCTTTGCTGCATTGCTGTGTGCGTGTACTGTTGGGACTTTACTCTTGGCCCCGGTTGTTGGTGCAGAGAGTTTCGTACAGAGAAGTCAAATCAACTAGACTACGCATTCTCTGTGCACTCTCATCATTCCAAGCTAACTCTAGACGGAATGTTTCTGGTGTGTGCGCCTTTAATACCTTAATCCTTTATCTGGAGTATTTATATCCATCTTGAACCACTACACGTACTAGAAATGTACTTCCGGAAGTATGATACCTTTGTAAGAAGTAACGTTGTTTTTCCCTAGTAGAAAATATAACTGAATGTACAGTGTGTATTATTTATATAAGTTCATGGGAAGCACATAAGCTTGCTGCTGAAGGATTATTCCCACTTTGCCTTTCTCTCCCTATAGCTCCCCAGCATACAACGGTATTCCAGACGATCTCACGGCAACATCAGTTGGGTGCTCTATGACTGTATCAATGAGACCGTACTCTTTGGCCTCCGTAGCGGACATGAAAAAATCTCGATCTGTATCTTCCATCACCTGAAGAGGTGCTCAAGATTTATAACTCAAGAAGTATATGACTTGGAGTGTGCTGAGAGGCGCACCATTTCAAGGGGTTTACCGGTGAACTCGGCAAGATATCCATTGAGGGTGGACTTATGATGCTGTGTCGTGTGACGAGAAACCCTGTTCAGTTTTCTGCACGAATAAAAGTTCACTGAGAAACTCACCATTATTTCGTTTGCCTGGATTTCAATATCTGCAGCTTGTCCTTGCGCTCCGCCCAAAGGCTGGTGAATCATGATGCGACTATTTGGAAGACTGTATCTTTTGCCCTACAAATCATCAAAGTCAAAAACGTATTCGAGTCTTCATTGATCTAAACAGTCTCGAAAGCAAACCTTGTGCCCAGAAGAAAGTAAGAAAGCGCCATATAGTAAGGACAGAGTTCGAAAGGAAAAAACAGTAGTGACAGGTGTGTCCAAGATTACTTTACGAAAATAAATATGGGGGTCTGAGGTGGATTTCATATGTGAACTTGCCCATGGATGCTGCAAGTCCTACACACACAGTGGAGACGTTCGGACGAACATGTCTCATAGTATCAAAGACCGCCATTCCAGCAGTAACAGATCCACCGGGAGAGTTCACATAGATAGTGATGTCCTGAAATTCGTTCACAGGTCGGGTTAATGGGCGAAATGATACTGTGTAGTTTCACTGAATTCACCTGATTAGGATCTGCCGCATCCAACCAAAGCAGTTGAGCGACTATGAGGTTACAACTGTCATCATCAACTGCTCCTCCAAGACGTATGATTCGCTGATTAAAACAACGATCTTAGTTTGATTCAAGACAGTCAAACACGACAACTCGCGGCACAATGCAGAAATATATGCAGATTACCTGATTCATGAGCTGGGTAGCCACGCTTTGAAATCGCTCCATTACCATCGGCGGGGGTCCCTTACTTTGCTGAGCATGGACATCCAACCTGCTCGAAAAGAGGGACTCAACTTCATACAGGGGAAGTTACACTTTTTTCAGAAACATGAGAGATAAAAATCGCGAGGGCACTCACCTTAAACAACGTGTCTTCGAGATTGCATGATTCGCTAGCGATTTTGACGCGTTGGTGGGTAAGAGGGTAGCGGTGCTCAACCTGTTAGGGTTTTGATTTTTACATCACGAGAAAAAGTCGACACGGATTCTCGGAATTCTCAAAAGGCACGGAAGAAGCGAGAAATCAACCTGCGAGCGATACTCTGGCCGTTTATCCTCTGTGAGACATCAAAAGGTGTAACAGCCCGCTGGGCTGATACAAAACGCGACATACACGCTCGAGAAAAATAAGTGATGCGAACTCACACGAAAAAGGTCAATAGGTTCAATTATGACAAAAGTACACGTACTACGTGTATAGCCGTACACATACGTAGACCATACAGCTGTACAACTGCTGTACACGTACTCACGAACCTTCGTACGAAAGTACGAATGAACGAAGGTACGAAAGTACGAAAGTACAGCGTGCTTACTGCTTAGCGTGTATATTTATAAGTGAGCTACAGTACCCTATGTGAGAAGAACCCTGAGCTTGTCTATCTCTCGGTATTTATACTACTATTCAGTACACGTACTGTATAAACTTACCGAAGCTATGTAAGCTAGAGTGCTACAGTACATGTAGCCATAGTATCTGGCTATCATATGGATTGTAGCATTTGTACTTCCGGAAGTACATGCACACGTAAATACGGAAGTACTTTCGTACGAAAGTACCTTCGAAGATATTACTGTACGTGTACCTTCGTCCAACATACAAAGGAAGTACAAGGTATAGATACTTCCGTAATAGGCAGCAGGGCTACATACACGTATGATACATGTACTTGAAGTACGGAAGTACGGAGGACCTTCGTACTGTACGTACACGTACATTGTAGCACAACCTTACTTCGTACGAAACTACTTTCGAAAGTACCTTCGAAGGTACCTTCGTACGTATCTTATGAAGGTAGCTACGTACTGTGTAGCCGTACGTGTACTGTGAAAGTTACTAAAGTACGCCGTTTAGCGTGCTTGTGTCACTTAAAGTGTGTTGAGCTATCTAGAATTCTGAGCCTTATCTATCTTGGAGTTATAGCTATTCAGTACACGTACTGTACACTTATGCGTACATTATGTGATATAACGATAGTGAACGCGTGTAGCAGTGTATCTTCCTACGAAGGTAGTTTGTACTTTGTAGCCCTGCCTAGCTAGCTAGCTAGCTAGCTAGCTACCTTCGAAGGTACGAAAGTACGAAAGTACTTTCGAAAGTAGTTGTACTTTCGTACTTTCGTACGAAAGTAAGTTGTTACTTTCGTAGATATTATGCCTTACTGTACAAGTACACGTACTGAACTACTGATATTATCTACGAAGGTATCTCTGTGTACGTGTGTAGCTGTGTAACTTCGTACGAAGGTACCTTCGTAGTGTACACGTATACGCGTGTACTTTCGAAAGTACTTTCGTACCTGTGTAGTGTAGTGTGTAGTGTAGTGTGTACCGCGTTGTGTACTGTGTACGCGTGTAACTGTATGTGTACGAAGGTACCGAAGGTATCTAGCTATCTATCTACTGTATAATCTACACGTACGTGTAGCTTTATTTGTACACGTGTACGGAAGAACGAGTTACGGAAATACTTTCGAAAGTACTTTCGTACTTCAGTACCTTCGAAGGTACAGTAGATACTTTCGTACTTTGAGTACTTTCGAAATAAAGTACTCAAATAAAGTACGAAAGTACTTTCGTACAACGTATAGTTGTACACTTGTACACGTACCTTCGTACAACGCGGTACTGTACTTCCGGAAGTACTTCCGGAAGTACTTTCGTACCTTCGTCGTTTACACACCAACTAACCCCGACTTGAAAATTACTTCCTCTGAACATTGAAGTGAGAAGGTTGGACGCGATGACGCAATTTGCTATTTCGAAGCTGATCGTTCTTCTTGCAGTCTCTAGCTTTGCGGGTGCGCGTTTCGTATTTAAATTACCGGCTAGAGTCGCCGCGGCAAGTTTACGAGCTGAGCGGCTTCGTAATTAATTTCAACCTACACCTGTTCGTGTTGACGGAACCTTAGTTTCCCGCGTTTCAACGAGACAGTTGTTAATATATCCCGCACACCTGCGCCAACCTTTTATTTACAGTTGCGATCGAAGACGAAGTCGGCGCAACGACTCGTGGATACTTGCTGACCGATATCCCAGATTCAAACGATGACATCGACACGGTTTACGCATTCCCTGTTTCTCGTGAAGGTGGTTTAACCTCTGGCGAAAGGCACACGATACTTCTTGGGTTTCGGAACAGTGGCGTTTTGCCCGTGACCGTGTCTCAAATTGCGGGCTCTTTGAACTCACTCAACCAGTTTTCTTTTTATGTTCGAAACTTCACTGCAGTTGATTATATGAGCTCTGTGGAACCTGGCAAGGAAGCAACTTTTGAGTACAGTTTCATGCTTGAACCTGAACATGCTGGTCACGTATATGCTTTATGTTTCACGGTGTTCTTTCATGATGATGCAGACACGTATGCTACCACTTTCTTCAATACCACAGTAGTTGTGCTTGACCCCAACACTGTAGTTGACGCTAAATCTGTTTCCCTGTACACGTTCCTTGTGGTGCTTTTCTTGTACGGTGTCTACCTCAGTTTGAAGATCACTTGTGCACTACCTGTGATTGAAAGTTGTATGAAAAGGAGTTTCATCGGCGATGGCGTGCGACAAGTCTTCGACATAGGTACTGACCGTAGCCAACAGAACAACAATACTGAGTGGTTGAAAGGAACGTCCTGGACCGAATTCGGCAGCAATAATAAAAAACGGAAAGATAATTAATTGAGGTAATGCAATGGAAACGGTGC
This sequence comes from Micromonas pusilla CCMP1545, assembly GCF_000151265.4. NCBI lineage: Eukaryota > Viridiplantae > Chlorophyta > Mamiellophyceae > Mamiellales > Mamiellaceae > Micromonas > Micromonas pusilla. The sequence continues at coordinate 1,289,111 of NW_003315883.1, forward strand.
CTAGGTTCCTAGTTTTGAGATTGACGAGATGTATGTTTCTTCATTTTACCTCTCCATCGCTGTATTTCTTGCTTGGGTGAGGTCAAAGCTTCGAAAAAATAATACTGTTTTGTATATGCCCTCTATACAGTAAAGCAGGGGTGTGAAATTAGTCTTACACATCTATGAACACATACATCACTATAAGAAATACGAAGGTAAAATCAGGGTAAAATCAGGGTAAACTCACTGTATTCGAGTTTTCGAGGGTAAAACCCAAAAAAAAGGTACTTTACCCTGGGTAAAATCAGGGTAAATTTTTTTTGGCGAATCCTCTATACCTTCGTACTTTATTTCATATGAACACAGTCAGACGCGCGCTACTCGTACTCGACGTATGAAACTAGTCTAAGTATCTACCTTCGTATCTATTTTGAGTACACTACTACTGGTCGGGAATACTATGCAGGGCTCTGGATCTCAAAACTATTTTTTTCTCTCGCAGCTCTTCTAGTTGAGTTGTATTACGCGGGCGGCTCCTGGTGAGCTCCACGCAAGGCCACACAGGTACACTCACACACATACACTTCGAACGTACGGAGGTACTTCCGGAAGTACTTCCGGAAGTACGTTGTTCCTCCGGAAATAGAGTACAGTAGAGTATAAATAGTCAACCACGTTCCTTCGTATACCTTCGAAGGTACATTTTTACGTACAGTACATGTACGTGTAGAGCGAATTCGACAAAAAACAGGGCCATATTACTGTACGTTGTAGTTGTAGCCCTGCCTACGAAGGTGCGGATCCACATATACTCAAGTATTTATGGCTTGTACTATTTTCGGTTCACATTATTCCGGTTGTGTGAAATAGGTAGAAATGACGTGTACAACGTTGTACTTTCGTACTATTTTCAGTTCACATTATTCCGGTTGTGTGAAATAGCTAGAAATGACGTGTACAACGTTGTACTGTATTCCGAAAGTAACAACTTACTAGAGCTAGCTAAAATATTGTACTGTACTTTCGTACTATCTAGCTAGCTAAAATAGAGTAAAAGCTAGCTAAAATGACGTGTACAGTACACATATTCCGAAAGACATAGGTGTAGTATGCTACTACTATCTTTCTTCCGGAAGTATTCTACGAAGGTACTAATACGTTAGTTGTATTATTATAAAAAGTACGTGTACATAATAGCTACCTTCGAAGGAACATAGGCAACATACACTACTACTATTACACATGCATGTACTTTCACTGTATATGGAAGTACTTCCGTACTACGGAAGTACTTCCGGAAATACCTTGGAAGGTACTTCCAGAAGTTCTATTTCCGGAAGTAACTAGCTAGACTAGTGCTAGCCCAACGAAGGTACTTCCATAAGTCTTCCATACGTAGACTAGACTATTAAACAAAAAAAAACACCTCCTGCGTGCCGCACATGTACGAATTGTGTGGAAGTACGTAGACTTAGTACGTTTTCAGAACATACATGTCTTACTCGATGATATGCGAGTCCGAAACTAAAGCTACCGTGCTATCGCCATATTTCTAGGGCTAGGCTAGATAAATGTGAGTATTGACACACCCCCTTGATCGGAACTTGAAAGGCGAAATATAATTTCTTATCTTTTTTTTCTACCTGCTGTAATCTAATGTATACGTACACGTACACGTTTGTTAAGGACACATGCAGGTCTGCCTTCTTTTTATTGGAAAAAATATGATACTGTATGATACGAAGGTATTCTATACGCAGAGTCCAACCGAAAAATCGGTTGAGTTTCCTGAGCGGCCCAGTATTAATGCTACGAAGATATCAATGATATCAGCTACCTTCGTATCTACGAAGGTACGTACCTTCGTGGGGCTAGTATTATCATTTTATTATTATTTCGTGTACATTTAGGGTATGTATCAGATATGTATCTCCCTTCGAAGATAGGGCCTACGGCCTAGTCATATCTGTTGGATATCCCTAAATAATATTTGAAGGGCCTACATGCACGTCAGTACCACTTCTACACTGTTATGCCGGAATGATGCAGTAGACACGATACACATGAGCGCACGTGTTCCATTTCAGTTCGGTAAGGTCTCCATGTGAACCTACTCGAAACTTCGTGGAGGTTGTCCCCTGTACGCACAAATTGCGGCCATGAAGTTTCGCATTGGTTCACGCGGCGACGGCGACGCTGTGAACGTGTGAAGTTCAGCCTCCTATGAAATTTATTTCATCAATTTGTATCCAATACAGTACAGTACTGTATACAGTACGGTACGTTTTAATCGATGAACAATCAACGTTGAAAGCAAAATCATTTGTACACGGTACAGTACGTGTACACGTATGTAACGCGTTTATTATTAGTCCCTACGTGAACAGGCTGTACACGTACTGGTACCTAGCTACCTACTCGTACAAGATCCTACAAGTATCTATTCTCGAAAGTTAAGTACTTCAGGGTTCCGAAAACAGCATTCCCGTCTTTTCCCGCCGCGCAAATGCATGTATCTGTTGTCCAAAATCGTAAATGGCTGCTGTGCAAAGTTTCAGGTCAATCCGAGCTGCGGCGGCGCATGGGTAAGCGCGGACGTGAGGGGGCGCGTCTGTATGACGCTCATACGAATTTGGAATAAAAAATCGCAAATTAATTTGGCGTTACGAGTACACGTGTACACGTACGTGTACACGTGTACTCGTAATTTGGTGACTTAGCGCATCTCGTCTATTCCTGAAGAGAATTCATCCATAAACCACCGCCACGTTTCACACACACACACGTTTTCGACGTCCTGAAATTCCTTCGACTGAGCTTTAACTTCGCGCTATCGCAGCGAGAGACGCGAGCCAAACTAACGCTTTTCTTTTCATATACAATTCAGCTGTGTGCGTGGTAGGCGCGCCACAACTGAAAGCACATCATTCGTTGAGAACAACGGATGCTTAACAGGGATGAGGAACGTGAATTCAGCACAGTCACCGTGCGTCGATCTCCAGCGAAAAAAGGCGCGCCCTCGCCTCTAGTCGCAACGTGACGCTACTCGAAGAGGTCAACCATCCTCGGACTTTTTCTTGTTCTTCGTGCTGAAGGGATTTACACTGACCCTTGGAGAACCCCACTGCGCAGAGACTCCAGCACTCGCTGCATGCGCGTTTCAACACAGCTATTAACATTTTGCTTGGTGCTGCCAACGCACACGACCTTAGACGCTGGCTGACCCTTCTGGCGCTGTGTGTTTCTATCATATTGCAGTACGCAATTGTCCTCTTGCCCACATCCGCCTGCGGCTCGTGCTCTGGTGGAGCGTTCCTAGGTTCCTTGTTCGCTTCAGCGTATGTCACTGCTGCTGGTGCGTGCTTTTACATCCGCCCTGGCCCAATTGCAAAACACGTATTCCTTGGATCGCTCGTTTCTGTCATACCAGCGTCGTTTACGGCTTCAACCCAGGTGGTCATCTCGCGTCTAGCAGCAGCAGTAAATGCATATGGAGTTGACGGTGCAGGGATAGATCCTGGTCAAGGACTAGTTCACTCCACTGCAGATACATATGCACTGCGTGGATTGAAAGCCAGTAACTTCAGGTTTGATCTCATGGGTCAGTCTCACTCGAAGCGATCTCTAGATGGCCCAGGCATTCTTGGCACATTTTGTGCGGTGCCTATCGTCCCCGATGGCTGGACACCTGCAGAAGTTGTGCCCTTCTGGTACGTGTGTAATAATTATTGGGGAATGTTTATGGACTGTGATTTGGCGTATAAAGGCGTTTATAACGAGAATGACTCATACGGCTGGAATAGCTTAAGCGAATGTTTACGCAAACCAGAGGAGTTGATAATCAATGCGAATCTTACCGGAAGCGAGTTATTAAATCCTTTGATGTACTTTTACCAGCTTGACTTTGCACCAAACTTTGATGAGGTGTCAGCAACATTTTTTAGAAAAGCAATCACTGAAGCAAGTGTCTTCCATCGCATCATGATACGATACGATGCACCTCTATTACGCTTAGCACAAACGCAAGAGCCGTGTTGTCAAATATTGATAAAAACAACCAATGATGAAGCAATCATATTTTCAATCGTTTTGGTGTTGCCTTTTGTGTTAGCTTGTGCTTGGCTCAACGTCTACAGGTTTACTTTCCAACACAAGTTTATCGAAAAGGCGTCACTTCTGACACGACAACACCTCAAGTCCATCTATCTCGGTCACGGGAGATAATTTGAAGCAAACAAAAAAATGGTTCAATCTATTCACGCGAAAAGCTGACATATTTCTTTTGATATTTCTTGCAAGAAATGCGATTTGAAGGTCTATACTCTCTAGTACAAGTGTTTACCCAATACAAACACACCTTGAACTCCAAAGTCGAGGCTGAAATTAATTCTACCGAGATACTTTGGATCGCTTATCATATAGCCCTAGACCTACAGTATACTCTAGTATATAGTATTATAGATAGCTAAGTTTAGGTATTAGTCAGGTTTCATTTATTAAACTGTTGGCGTGTAATTTATAAAATATTTCGTCATTTATAATACATTAAATATCTCGTGTAAGAAGAAGAATGACGAGATCCCCCAAATCTGCGCGCACTAGCCGCGCAAATAGTGAAACCTCAGTCTAGCCATGCTCCCTTCGAAAACCACTTCACACTGTCAAATACATTTTGCAGACCTCGTTTGAAAACTAGCCTCCCGTAATACTACGAGGAGCTTCTCCTGACACATACTCATGAAAAGCCCACGACAAAACATCGTGGTTCTGGAAACTAACACCCGTGCTGGACGTAAAACCCGCCCATGCAGTGCCTTCATCCAAGTCCAGGAAGTCAGCAACGTTCACAGGAACAATGAGAACCGGGTTAATCATATCATCTACATATACACGTAGAGATCCAAGCCCCTGCATTTGCCCAGAGGCAGATGGGTACACAAGCTTAGCAAGGTGTGGCGCAGCCTGAAAACTTGAATGCCCTGTGGATTCAGAAGCTAAATATGGGACGTATTCAATGCGCGCATCATGTCGCTCTCCGTTCGCAAGATCAGGTATATCCAGACTGACACCGAGATGTGAGCCGTGCTCAGAACGAATCTGGTCTCTTCCACGAGTCAGCACAGCAATGTGATTCTCATACGGATCACGCAAATCGGCATCAAACCAAGTGTCAAATTCAACAGCAATACCATTCTGTATGCCACTGTATCCAACACCCCCACCTCCACCACCGAGTGCTCTGGAACAATGATTCTGGACAACAAATGCAAAACCATCTCCACCGCGCCGAGAACACGAAGTAGGTGCGTGATCAACCCATTTGCACGGTCCAGGAAAAGTTGGGTCAAGGTCAACAGTGATTCTGAATGTAAAATCAGTTCGAAAACCACCGACAATAGACTGCTTTGTGCTGTACCAAGCTGATCCGACAACACCAGGATTCGACGGAGTCAACCGAAGCCACGTCCGAGTTCGGTTTGACACCCCCTGCTCAGGATTCAAGTGAGCAGCTGCCTTCAATGAAATAAAAAAAAACTAAGACCTCGAAATGGCCGAAAGCGTGCCTGCAGAGAAACAGTGCGCGATGCACTGAAGTCCGGAAACGCGAAGTTGCCAGCACAACCAACCGGAAATTCGGCAACAATGAGAAGAAGAGCGCTAACTGCCGTGTAGCGCAACACCATGACACGAAACTATAACGTCACAAATAGTGCATTATGTACCGAATCATACTCATATTCGATGCTTCGAAGATGCGCATCTTACGTTCGGTGCAACTTTCAAGGCTGCTCGCTCTCATACCACTTCCTCTGAGTTCAACGTTGCCGTCTACGTACGTGTGTGTGTTATTTCAAGTCTCCGTGACGTGCAGCCCTAGAAATCTGCTCGCTAAAGCAAAAAACTACGTACTGTACCTTCGTTCGGTACTGTATGTACGTAGCCTACGTAGTAGTACCTTCGTACGTACTACGTACGAAGGTACCTTCGAAGGTATTCTATTAGACCTTCGTAGCTACTAGCAACAGTATGTCACAATATCTTAAGGTACGTACGTGCGTATGTAGCTACGTACTATCGTACGAAAGTATTCATACTTCCGGAAGTACTTTGACCCACCTGTTTGACCTAAACTACTAAAATCAGCGTCGGTCGTATCCTGTCCCACGAGTCAACTGTACGAATGCGTTTGAATAGACTTAAATAGTTTTGGGAGTACGGAAATACACGTGCTGTACCTACGAAGGTACGGAAGTACCGTCGAAGTACTTTCGTACTTCCGGAACATGTAACAACTTTATCTAGACTAGCCCTACACGTACTCTAGCTACGTGTACAGCTGTATGTACTTTCGTACACTACACTACGTGTACTGTAGTTGTATTTCCGGAAACAATAAACATTCATAAAACAGGTTCACTTCAATTGACTATCCTACAGTACAACGTAGTATGACCATACTTCCGTACTACGAAGGTATCCTACAAAGTTGTACAGTACTTTCGTACTTCCGTACCATAGTACACGTTGGGCTACTACAGCGTTTTTATGCGTAACTCGTAATAACAACAAATATGTCTGACAATGACGACGACACAAACTAATAATGTACGAAGGTACAATACTACACGTACAGTACACGACTACACGTACGTGTACGAGTAACTATCAACTACCTTCGTATGGCATACTGTACTACGCCCTTAAAGCCCTGAATTAGCGCGAATTGACGGAGCTTAAAGGGTTGAACCCGTCGGGTTCATTTCACCCTTAACTCTGTCGCATCAACGCTAATTCAGGGCTTAAAGGGCGTAGTACTCGCCTATTAAAACCTAATTTGATAGGTGATTTTTGTATCAATTTTAGGGTTTTTGGAAACCTAAGTGATGCCCAAAACCAAAAAATCACCCGCAAATCGATTGTCAGTGCATCCGTACACACGTGTACGCTGTACTTCCGTACATTTATGGAAGTACGAAAGTACAACGTTGTATGTACTGTACCCCAAGAGATAGCGGGGGTTGCCCTAAAGAATTCTACGAAGGTACGAGTATTTCCGAAGTACCTCCAAAGGTACGGAAGTACTTCCGTACTTGTTTAGAGTGATGAAAAATGAATAACACGAAAGTACCTTCGAAGGTATGAATAGTATTTTACAGCCCTAAAAGCAGCCGTCGCAAAGAGTTGTAAATCATATCAGCATAACCCTTAATAAATGACCGCGATGATATCTCCAGGTATCCGACTGTAGAAGTGAAAGTGATTTTGACCAAAATCCACTGTTCCTCATGAGGCCCCGGAGCCTTTGCTGAAAGATATACAGAACTGTTATCACTTTCTGAAAACGACGCAGGCGAGCAGGCAAACACGTTAAGACTATCAAAAGCCCTTATTACCGCTTCGGGGGTTAATAGCTCGGACATCTGGCACTGTGCTACGTACTCATCTGTCGCACAGTTCCAAAGCTGCACAAATTTTTCATACTCCAACCTACCTTCGGGTAAAAGCACAGATTCTAGAGGAACTCGATCGTTGAAATAAAATACTTCTCCGCATTGATGCGAAGACTTAACTGCAACTTGAAGCCACGGACTCGCTGTCTTTTCTGAAGAACTACCTGAGAATGATAAACGCAACAAACATCGAAAGCTTTCGTTTGGGGCAACCTTTGAATATTGCAGCTGGCTGCATGGTGCCAACATGAAAGAGTTCTTATTGAATTGGAACTGAAAATGATCAATATGAACTGATGTATGGTTGGTTAGTTTGAGGCTGTAACAGGGCAAGTTATCTTCACCGCGCATTATTACCCCGCTTATTTCGAGTCCCGCACCTTTATCTGCAGACAGTAACGTGGATTCGGACGGATAGAAAAGTCTGAATTCGTTAGTCACGGGATCTGCCAACTGAATTGTGTCCGCGTTCTTCGAATTCCCAAGTTTTTCTTCTTTTAAGTTCGTGCCATCCATCAAATCGACTAAAGGGTCAGGATTGGCTTTCTTTCCCGAGACAATTTCTTGGTTCTCGTGAAGGTTAGTGAGACTACCATCCAGGCCTGTATTCTTAGTTTCACCACTTTGCCCGTACAGGAGGCGTGTTCGCAAGGGATCGTGCGGAACGAATAATGGCGGGAGTTTGTGATAAATTGAGCTCAGCGTGCTTAGCTGCCTTAAGAAGCCTTGCAACAACTCGGTTTGAGGAGAGTTCGTCAAGTCATCCCGTATGGTTGGCTTCATCGCCAAGACAACATCTTTGGCGGACTCAGGGTCAGATGAAAGAAGTCGCCAGTATACAAAAGCTCGATCCCGGAGATCAGGATTATCAGTTTCTATGGTTGCCTGATGTAGAACATTTTGGATAAGAATTTGTGGTCCAGTTGCAGGCTTCTTCAGGAATAGCTTTACTGTCGAGGTGAGCAATTGCAGCTGAACCTCAGGTGTTTCTTCAAGAAAAGTGTCAAGGAAAGCTTCGAGAAGTTCTTCAGCATTGTCGATGCGTTCAGCATACTCACCAATGATCCAAATCATCGAAGATTTCGCTTCGGGCTCATCCAAAGTGTCCAACGAGTCACACAGACACTCAATTATACCCTCGTACTGATTCGGGTAACGTCGAAAGATGTGTTTGATGACCACTATGGATTCCTGTACAACGTAATTGACCTTTGTCTCAATCAATTCAAGGAGAACACTGATGCAACGTTCAGCGGCTTGTTCTATTGAGATGGCGCAGCGGCCAATAGCTTGGACCGCCTTCTTCACGAACTCAACATCGACCTCTTTGGAATACTCTTTGAACTCAAGCAAAACCTAGGAATATGCATTAGGAGTGTGGAGTATCAAAAAATATTTTGAAAAACTATTCACCAAATAAACAAACAATTACACGCGAACAGGGTTGGGAATAGAGCTTGTGAACGAGTTCCACTGACCTGATCAATATTTCGTTCAGTTGCGAGTCTGACCTGAAAGAAGGACACGGCAAAAACAGGGGAAACGTTACTTCATAGGAAAAGAAAGTGCAATTAATTTTTCTGCAGTGGTGCCACGATGTTTCAAATTTCTTCATTGGCAACACTACAAATCGAACAACTGAATGAAGGGGAGAAAGTCCTGACCCTTAAATAAGGGTAGCCGTGACAATACATGATTTGAAGATGGAGAGAGATTCAAAATTTCAACATACAAAGCCGTGGATATCACAACTTAATTAGACCTTACATGGTTTCTATTTTTTCCTGTTTGACGAAAATGGGGTCATTATATTTGCAAAAGAAAACCTTCACCTCACTCTTCAGGATATCAGGATATTTTTGGATAATTAAGTTAATGTTTCGTAGTGCAACGTATTGTATTTCTGCCTCTGCACTAAGTAATGTGACGAGCGAAGGCGCTAACTTTCTGACAAGCTGTTGCACTCTCGCTGGGTCTCGTAAATCCTGAAGGACGATGCAAAATGCAAGAACTTAGATCCTAGTGCTATCTCGCAACAATCTTGGGTTCAAGGATTGGAAAAAAATGACAAATGAGAATCCAAAATGCAAAGTCCGGAACTCGCGGAGCCAGCACGCACTTCTAGCTGAACAACAATTACTTTCACTGCAGAAAGAACGACCGCACAGTTAGCGTGCTGTAGACGTGGTAATACACGTTCAATAACACGTTCAGCACCCTGATCACCTTGGGAGACATATGACGAGAGTGTGTCCAATATAAAGACCTGACCCCATTCGGTACATTCATTTAGTGCAGCAAGCAATTTGTGGACAACTTTTGAGTCTAAGCCAACTGTACTGTCGGGGCTACAAGATTTCTCTCGGATCTCTGCGAGAGCTGCTACGGAGTTAGCCACAACCATCGGGTTGCTGTCATCAAGGAGTTCTCTCAGATGGTCAACAAAACCATGCTCAGTCACCATCTCTGGACCAGCATCATAGAGCTTTGCAACACATATTGCAGCTGTCTTTCTCACGTATGGATCCTCATCCGGCAACAAAGGTCATGCTCAAACAGCGAAAGCAATTTATAAGGGACAGTCTAGAGGAAATTCGAAATACAAACACACAAACGTTTAGAAAGATAAGAGAAATAGAGAAGATATTCTATGATGAACGCTAAAAGTATATCTTCAAAGCCCCAAAGCCCCTACAAGAAGTGCCTTGTGAAGCGGGTCACAAAGATATTCGATTATCTTTGACACACGGATACATCCCATTGTTCGAACAGCCAGGGCACGAATAAGCGGATTTGGGTCTTGAGAATCCTGAGTTACAATTTTTCACGATGTTGATCCAGAATACAGTTTTTTGCTCTGCATTTGAAAAGTTGAAGTTGGGGAGCACCTTCACAAAAGTGTTCACTGCCAATATAGCAAGATCAGGTTGTGTCTTGGCATAGTTGATCAAGTAAAGATACACCAATTTTTTGAGCTCCACGCTATCAGTCTGCCCGCAGTTGACCACATCGGTAAACAGCATAGAAACGTCCTTCCCAACCGTCATAGCTGCGATTACTGCTTGAAACGAGGAGGAAGCTGGGAGAGAGTTTAGCTATCTATGAAGTTTTTTTTTGGGGGGGGGGGGGTTGAATGACTGCACTGGATGATATCCGGGCCTCCGACCTTTCTTTACGGCGTTCTTTCTTTTGTCTCTGTCGGGATCATGAATTTCATCCCGCCACTCTGCTACTTCCCCTGTATCAACCGCAACTTAAAATGTTTTGGTGGAGCGAAACGGTCGTCTATAATTTTTCGGACCTTTCTTTTGAGAAGTAAAATATCTTGCGTCACTCCTCGACGTCATCATTCAAAGAGTTTACGGATGACGCTGCACATAGACACTCGATAATTATTTCTCTTGAACAGTTGCGCTCGTACCACAGGTGGAATGAACTACGAAGGTAGCTCCGGAAGTACTTTCGTATAGAATACTCCCGTACAACGTTACACGCCAGTGTATGGCGCAATATTGGCCTATCTACCACTATACGTACGAAAGTACGAAAGTACTTCCGTATTACTTTCGTACTTTCGTTCGTACTAGCTAGCTAGTATTATCTACGTAGTTATTCCCTTCGGAAGGTACTAGCTAGCTAGCTAGCATGGCTAGCTAGCTAGCTAGCTACATATTTAGTCATAAATACACAGTGTACACCATCCACTCAAGGTCTTTCATGGCAGAGTCCCACGGGTTCTCTAGTAGTACTCTTCAGGGTCAAAATATCAAATCATTTTCAAAACTTGATATACATACTTGGAGTTTTCTTGACGCACGCGCTCACGAGAGGCTTGGCTGGGAGGTGGTCAGCTTGGACATCTTGAAAAAGTTCAATCCAACGCACCAATGCGACATCATGGATTTTGTCTACACGCAATATCCTCGAGGGTACTTCGACATCATTTGGGCTTCACCCGAGTGTAAGGTGTACTCACCCGATGATGCCGAAGCTGATCAGATCGGTTTAGTTCAAGAACCCAAAGACGGATCGCCGAGCGCACTAAGATAAAAACATACGGAAGTTGGGCTACACGTACGCGTACACGTATACATACGTGTACAACTGTACATGTAAAAAAAATACGAAAGTACTTTAATATCATACCAAGGTACGAAAGTACGAAAGTACCTTCGAAGGTATCTATACTTTCGTACTTTCGTACTTTCGAAAGTACTTTCGTACTTTCGTACTTTCGTATAAAGTACTTCTGTACGAAGAAGTAATATGATAGGAAGGTAGCTAGCAAGCTAGATATGCACGCATGCACTAGTAGTCATGCCGTACGGTGTACGAAAGTACAACGTATGAACGTACGAAAGTACTCGAAAAATAGTACGAAAGTAGTGAACAGTACAGCTGTACACAGCTACACACTACACACATGGAAAATAGATAAGCAACTAACTAACTTACAGTATCTATCTATTTCCGGAAATTGTAGTGTAAAACGTTGTACAGCTGTACTGTATGTACACTGTATGTAAAGATTGCAATAGTGCAAAATCAACGTCTCGCGCTGTAAAATCCAGTTCGTAGCTGTTTAGTACAAAAAATCGTGTATGCAAATCAGCCTCACTCAAAAAATAATTACTGTATTTATCATTTGCCCTATTTTATCGATGCCCTAATACTTCCGGAAGTATTTCCGGAAGTACAATACCCTTACAACTACTGTACGTGGAGGCCTGCCTCCTCCTACTAGTAGCCCTAGCTAGTACGTGTACACACACGAGTCACACACGTAGCTAGCTACCTTCGTAGCTAGCTAGCTACTGCTAGCACTTGGCTACGAAGGTACCTTCGGTAGCTATCTAGCTAGAGCTAGTAGCTAGCTAGCTAGCTACCGCTTTAGATAAAATAGCTACTTTATTTCGAAAGTACGAAAGTACTAGCTAGTACACGTACGTAGTACGAAAGTACAACGTAGCTAGCTACCTTCGTACTACCTTCGAAGATAGCTAGCTAGCTAGTAGCTAGACTACTGTGCTAGCTACTCTGTACCTTCGCAGTACACGTAGCTACGAAGGTAGCTATCATAGCTACGAAGGTACTTCCGTACTAGCTAGGCTCTATCTATTCCGTACAACGTATTGTGTACAACTGCACATGACACTCACACTACGTGTACAACTGTACACTCACATGACTACATACATGCACTTCCGGATGAAGGTACATACAGTAGGCGTAGACATAGCAAGCAAGCAAGCAAGCAGGCTAGCTAGCTAGCTAGCTAGCTAGCCAGTACCTTCGAAGGTAGGAGTCTACAGTCTACACGCACAGTGCACGTGTGCTTAATTCGAAAAACGCCAGAACAGAAAACGTACTTGTGACAAAAAACGCAGACAAATGTGACGCGCGGGCACCCGCGCGTGAAACAATACTCCTGCGCGCGCGATGCAAGTCTGGCGCGAAACTTTGCATGATGAGAGTACTAAGACATAAGCACAGCTCATACCTGGTGTTTTTCGAATTCCGCGTGCTCGCGATGAAAGCGCAGATCTTGACCAGAATCACGAATCGCGACGATCAAAGATACCTTCGTAGATATCGTACGAAGTTAGCTATCTATTTATCTAGCTAGCTAGCTAGCTAGCTAGCTGGTAGTCTAACTACTAGCTAGCGTTTAGGTAGCTAGCTAGCTAGCTAACCTACACGTATAGAATATCTTCGAAGATTGTCTTCAAATGTACTTCCCGAAGTACTTTCGAAAGTACATACGGAAGTACTTCCGTCCGTACTACAATGCTACAATGAGGTACTTTCGCTAGCAGCAGTTAGCAGGAAATAGCGGCTAGCAGCAGTTAATAGCGGCGACTCGAGCGAGCACTAGCGCTAGTAGCACTCTAGCACTAGCAGCAGCCATGGGCGGGTCCAGAGTACCTAGCAGCTAATCACAGCGGCGAAGGATCATATCGCGTTTCTAGCTCTTCGCGAATCGCTACGAGGTGGCAGCGAACAGCTAGCACATGTAGCGAACGAGCGCGCCGATCAGATGCAAATCTAGGCAGATCGCGCTATGTTGCGCTACATCACAGCTTCACATCAAATAACACACTTCGTTAGCGGAGTGCTAGGCGTCGCTGACTAGCGCTAGGCGCTACGTCAGTACATAAACTACATATGATACTTTCGAAAGTACTTTCGAAAGTACTTTCGTACCTTCGTACTTCATTCCCTACGAAGTTACTTCCGTACTGTGCGTGCGTGTAAAACGTTGTACAGTAGTAGTACGAACGAAAGTACTTTCGTACGAAATAAAGTACAAATATTATTGTACTTTCGTTCAGTACTTTATTTATTTCGTACGTACCGAAGGTACGAAAGTATCTATTTTCGAAAGTATGATATTTTCGAAAGTACAACTACTGTACTTCAGTACATTTTCGTACGAACTCGCTCACGCAAGAATTTCATCACACTCTCTGCTGAACAGTGTCAGAGCGTAGACTAACAAGAATACAACCTGGGTGGTATAGCCGCGAGTTAAATAAGCATGATGGGTTGCAGGGCAACTCCAATACAACGTATGTACAAGCAGTCTCGTAAACCGCTGCCTAGATGTAAGCACGACACCGCATCAAATATGCCAACGAACTCGAATGTTGCTCTCCATTTCATTGGTGTTGGGGGCTCAGGCATGTCAGCTCTAGCCCTTGTCGCCCTCTCCCAGGTGAGCACAATGTGCACTGCTTTAGGAATTTTCAAATCAAGAGTGAGTGCAGGGTTACCTTGTCTCTGGATCAGATTTGTTGAGGTCAGCGCAACTTGTGCAAGTCGAAGCAAAGGTTATAATATATGTACGAAACTGCGTTGGTTTTCGATCTCAACGAAATTTGCAGGGGGCTATATGCTTTGCTGGTCACTCCTCGACGAATGTTGGGTCGAAAAAAAGTTCTTCATCAGAGCCGTTGTATGTTCCAGGTCTGCTTTTTGCTTGTGTTGCGCCATGATTTTGTTAAGCAACTGAACTAGACTATCGGAACAGAAGATGTTCATCTTACAGTGTCAGTTCCTGACGCCATCGTTGCTTCAAGTGCAGTGCCTCGAACGAACATTGAATACAGCTTTGCCCGTGAAGCAGGTTAGACAACCGTCTTCTTCCGTGATTATGAACTGCCCAAGCATGGATGTAAATGTTAGGGATCCCCGTTTACAATCGTGCGCAGTGGCTCACCCGCACCAGCAAGAGGAAGGTAATGGAAAATAGTAGAGCTCCTTCTCCAATAATATCCAATTTCTTGTACTCTAGAATGTTGTTGCTGTTGCTGGTACTCATGGTAAAACGACAACAGCTTCCATGGTTGCCATGGTTTTATTGGTAAAGCGTATCACGGCCGTTTTATTTTACAATATTTATATTTACTATCCAGGAGAATGATCTGGATATAACTGCGTTAGTTGGTGGCAACGTTCGACAGTTTCCAGGTACGCTATAGATATTTTCGAATCGAGAAACCATGTTAATAAGATTAGTTCAGGTGGAGAAAACGCGATCGGGGGAAGTGGCAATTTATTTTTGATAGAGGCAGACGAGTACGACGGTGCATTCCTTGGTCTCAGTCCACAGATTGCAGTTATCACTAATGTCGAATTTGACCACCCTGATTTGTTTAAATGCCTCCGAGATGTTCGGGTCGCTTTTAAAAAATTTACTCGTCGTATTGAGACAGGGTACGGGCTATTTTGTTTTGCTTTTGATCGAGATAACTCACAAAATAATACATGTGAATAGGGGCAGTATTGTGATCTGTGGGGATGACGCCAATAGTAGTACTTTTATGTCAAAAGCGTGTTCTTCAAAGTTGGTACTGAAAATGCTAAATACCTCGCTTCGCAGCTCTCTGAATCCATGCCTTTGCAGGAAGTTGTAACATATGGCTTTGCTCGGAATAATCTTTGGCGTGCAATGAACGTTAAAAGCAACACTGGAGGAGGAACTACCTTCACAGTTTCCCGTGCTGATGTAAAGAAGCAGGACGTGTCAATTTCTCTTCCAGGCCGTCATAATGTTTTGAATGCTCTAGCAGCTATTGCGACGGCATCTTGCATTAGGGATGCTTGCGACGCATCTTGTGCAGCACCCTCACCCTCACAACGAGGCTGTCATCGAATGAAAAACTTGCTGTGTTTCGACCCAGTTATGTTTACAGCACTTAATAACTACAGGGGTATTGCACGGCGAATGCAATTTGTTGGATTTTTTGGATCGTGCGCCTTGTACGATGACTATGCGCATCACCCTACCGCGATAAAGGCTGCGATAGGAGCTATGCGCGAGCAATACCCAGAGGCGCGTGTGACTGTCCTGTTCGAGCCGCATACTTTTTCTAGAACTTTCGTGATGTTGAGGAGTTTTGTTGCCGCGCTTTCTGAAGTTGACCGTGTAATGGTGACCTCTGTGTATGACGCTCGTACGGAACTGAGTGCACTGTCTTCGAATGCAATCAGTGGACAGGACATATCTCGGTGCATTGGCAGCAACTCTCTTTATTTTGACTCGTTTCAAGATGTTGTGAGGCAGCTGCTGATTGAATCCAGCATCCTGGACTCCGGCAAATATTGTGAAGGTGACATTGGCAATGAGATTTATGAAGAAGAGGCTGAAAATTTGCCTGATGTGCTGACTGACAATGTGCACTCGGTCACTTTAATCCTTGGAGCAGGAAGTTCTGTTGAAATTTCTGCAGTGCTTCTTCGTGCCCTTCGCTTTGCTGAGCTAGGCACAAAAACTTAAAAACTGCTAGTGCTGGCCCTTCTGCTGGTTAGAATCCTGGAAGTCACTCACATTTTTCACTTTTCATGCGCTGTCGAGCCATTTTTGTTTCTTACGGTGACCAATTCCTAGACTATTTAGTGGCAAACGTAACCCAGCTTAAATTAAAATTTGTTTTACTTGCGGTCACCCTATATTTGCTTGCTCCCGAGAGTACATTTATTGGGATTCTTTCTCCCGCAGATTTATCGACATCTTGTTGAAACAGCCAACAGCCGCTGTGTCTTGCGACTACAAATAAATTCTTAGAGCTCAAGCGACACAACTACCGCAGACGACGAGCTTCGCGCTCAGATTCCATTAAAGTGAGAATATCACCTGAGAGCATAAGAAGTTAGTTTTCCCGGGAACGGCAAAACGCCAGTCAGAGAAATGCCAGAACATATGAAGTTTATGTCACTCACCTTCCCTGACTGGACCTTTCACGTTTCGCATTATTTGGCGATTTTGATCATCCAAGAACTTCACGCGGACCTGGGTTACCTGTTATTGAAAGAAAAAAAAACATCAACGCGGGTTGCAAATGGTCGACGAATGAATGAATGCATGCGAGGGATCGAAAAGTGGAGCGTTGTGTCCATTACTTACCTGGCCACGAGAGCCTGTCCGTCCAATTACCTTCATCACGATGGCCCTGCAGAGGTCTCAAAATATTTTAGAAGAGTTTTTCATAAAACCCTAAAACCGGAATTAAGTTGTTCTCGTCAAAGTTCCACAGTTTACAAAAAACGCACAGTTTTATGGGATCCTGCAAGAAGATTAGTTTTGAGAGAAATTTGTACTATGCGGAAAGTAAACGAGATGGCATGTATTGCCGAGTGCCACTTAATCGCGGTGACAGAAACTACGCTCAGTTTTCTTCGAGAAAGTCGTCGCTGAAAGCGTACCATTATTCTCTTGAAATTATGAAAAACGAATGAAGTGCGGCAAGTGCACGCGATTTCACAAGCCAGAAATAAGCAGCTTCAATGTTGACTTTGTTGAGGGCGTCTCGAAGAAGACGACGGGAGGACGGGAAATGAATCGTGGGGGTCGAGTGTCTGAAAGAAACGTAGTTAGGCCCTACTTTATTTATACGTGTAGAGCTGTAGACTAGCTAGCTACTCTAGCTATGATAGCTATCAATATTCTATTTCCGTACGAAGGTACGTGTACAGTACACTATTTACCGTTGTAGTCGTGTACTGTATTGTACGTGTACGTGTGTGACAGGACATATCACCTTCGATGATACGATAATAAGTCGTTACCTTCATACTTTAGTACATACGAAATAAAGTACGAAAGTACTTTCGAAAGTACTTTCGTACCTTCGTACTTTATTTCGTACGAAGATAGATACAAAGAAATAGACACAGAAATGTAAAAGCCGGCCTAAAAAAGCCATGCACCCCACCTTGAAAAAGTACCCTGATGAAATCCTTGAAGCTCAGGACGAAGTAACACTGAAAGCTGGCGAGAATTTCGATTGTATTGCTCTTGTGCAGCAACGTGCGAGAAGGCGACATCAACTGCGAGCGAAAGTTGAGCGAGTGGTTTGGATACTCACGTCCTTCTGCATCATTTACTACGGAGATGGTTCAGTCGACTTGGTCACCGCCTCAACTAGTCAATCGGGCGTCTTGTGGTATTAACTGTACGCGCACTTTTCGTTCATGTGATTCAAAAATATTTTCACACAGGAGCTGGTATGTCCTCGCGTTTCTTCCTCTAGGAATTAACATGTGGATTATGTGCCACCTTGTTCGTCGGCACCAATTACAACACCGCGGGTCAAATTGGTCACGTAAAGCACCCTGGGCACTGCCTGCGTCCTCCATCTGCGGTATTATATCTTTTATTGGGTAAGACTGAATATTGGCAAAACCTTGCTCTTAAATAGTGCTGAACAGTATTACTATTGAAGATTCGCTAAATTGTTCTGGCATGTCTATGGCTGGATAACGCCGTTTGTAGAGGTAAAGTCTCGACTAGCTGCATACACTTCAAACGAATTACACATTTCATTTTCTTGTCAGCAGGTTTTTCTTTGCATTGGGTTTTTGATGATAACTTGTTTCTTTCCTGATGTGTGCTTCTCTGTTACAAAGGGAGACCATCTAAAAAAGTGGAACTCTTGAGCGAAACTGACATTTATAGTTGAAAAAAGAGCATATATATTAAGGATAGCTAGTACGAGGTTAGCAAGGGCCTTTTTTTATTATCATTAGCTTCATTTAGTGGACCTGCATCACAAATATTATCACCACCACCGTCACCATAAAAACTCGCCCGAAGCTTTCCCAAAAAGTACGTCCTTGCCATCCAAAGTCATCACGCCCTTCTTAAGGGTACATTTCCACTTGTTTTTTGCACGTGTAACCTTATCATACTGTGCCAAGACCAAATTGGAGCTGCACAAATCCACAAGGCCTGTATTCAAAAGAAGTTAAACTAACGGCTTTGCATTCTCAAATGTACAGACCTTCATCACTATCTGAACTCAAAGACTCAGCGCTGTCCTCTTTTAAACCTTAATAGCGATGTCAGTATTTTGGGCATTTCGTCGTGAAAATTTGAGACTCCTTTACAAAAATGGCTAGCCCACGAAAAAAAAAGCGGAGAGAGTACACCGTGGAATGTTCATCTAACCTTTTACTGCAGCACTCGATATCTGCTGCTCTTCTGACGAGCAGTTAACCTTCTCGTTGTGCACAAGACCGGGTTCATCTACAGCTTTCTCCTGCTTTTGTTGACATGGGTTTTATGCGGACTCGGATACTTGAGTAAAGATACAATATATAATAAAGAGAGATTGCATCGCCCGCGTCTAGATCACAAATGATCACAAATTTGATTTCAGGGAAGATGGGAGTGTGAGAAAACGTAACGTACAGCTATATCGTTGTTGGTTTCTCTTTCTGGTGCAGAAGATCCGGACTGTAGAAGCTTGCGTTCCCAGAGCTGTGGGGAAAATCGATCACTCAAGATAAGAACGCCTGAACTTAAAGATGTTTGATTCACCGATGCCAAGGACTCGAGCACAGATTCGTCAAGCTGCTCAGAACTGAAGTCGCCCTGTCATGCTCGCAGCCGAAAATCAGTTGAAGAGCTAAGAAAGACAAGCTGAGAAACCGCACCCGAACACCATCGATAACGTTGTTCATTACTTGTAAATATAATGATGCGACATCCATTAGTGTTGCACATACAACTTCCGTGATTTCAGTGAGCAAGAGAGACACTCGCGACAGCAAAATGTTGTACGGAAATAATGCTGTACGTGTACAGTAACTTACCTTCGTACCTTCGTTCGTACTTTCGTACACAATAAAATGTAATTGTACACGTACCTTCGTACGAAAGTACTTTCGTACAACGTACGTGTACAATACTGTGCGTGTACACCAGGGGGTAACTTACTAAAATTTCGACACTAAATAAAATACCTTCGTACAACGTTGTACATGACTGCCGGAAAAAAAGGTACAGTAAATAAATAAGTAACAACTTACGAAGGTATTTCAAAGTACTGCAGTTTTAACTCACAATCGACGGTCTAATTTCGCTCGACCCGCAAAAGTCTTCGCCTTTCGAAAAACTATGTAAACTTTTACTTACTCATTACACGTACGTGTACACGTACCTTCGTACCTGTACGAAAGTTCAATGGGCTGTGGTCTTGCACAAGGACTTAGCGGACTGTAGGATGACGTCCGCGTTCTTGAGAAAATCATGTTCTCTCGACGTTACAAGCGAAGCAGATCGGGAGCTTCAAATCATCGTGAGCATACTTAGGCTTCAGGTTGCTCCTGAGTTGAGGTCGTTTCGCACAAGCGCGAAAGCCGAGGACGGTATTGCTGAGATGAATTCACGACTCGAAAGGGTAGCCTGTGCACTTCAACACGCGCGGCAGGTATCATCTTCACGTTCACAACATGCGCCGAGGACTGTCAGTAAGTTAAGTCGTCCTTTATCAACTCAAGGAACGCTTACATTTGACTCATGGAGTGAATCTTCTCACATAATGTCGCGCTTGTCATTCACGGATAAATATGTTTCTGTGGACTGCGTTGAGAAAGCCATTCATGAGGCATCAACTGTCAGCAGAGTAGACTTTGTTGCCGCAGTAGTCACCGAAAATGGAGAAATGGCTTCACATGATTTCGGGGTGGATATGAAGATTGCTGCGAGTCGAGATGTCCAGGAAGCCAACGCTGAAGAAGTCAAGGGCGTACTTGATGTTGCAGCCCACAAAACAGAGGGAGAGAAGGACACTTCTGACTTGACAGGGAGAGCAGTGTTGCCAGAAGTTGATGCATCACAGACACATCTGAATGCAAGCCATCGCATTGGAATGCAGTCCGAGCTGTCTAGTTGCTCCACCCTCAAAGCTCGAGACCTATGTGCGTTCAAGTTTTTGTCGCTGGACAATTTGAAGAGTATTAAATGTGATTTTTTCCAGTGCAGCAAATATCAAGACGATTTGCTTGTCTACGCCCTAGAAATCAAGGAGAGCCCTCTGTATATACTGCTTGACATCGATAATATCGTGTGCATGGAGGCCGAGGAGAACAGATTTGTCGTGCACAAGTGGACCAAAGGTATCCTGGATATTCGACAGGTGTATCTTGTTGTGAAGAATAATGGACTTCTTCACCAGTTGGCTCTTGAGTTTGTACGGAGACCTAGTGAAACGAGGACCTTTACTGAGGTTCTACTTTTCAGCCCTGAGAACTCGACGCGATTCACCCGGCTCCTCTCGTCCCGCCGCGACGACCTTTTGAAGACCAGAAATCTCACTCACGATGGTGAACTAAACAATATGAATGTAACATGCAACGGTTGGCAGGAATATCGCCCTTTGGGTTCCTTGCCTGACGGTTTCCTAGAGACCCCATCACGGAGCGGGAACTACACCGGGCCATCCTCAGCGGACGTGCCATCCGTGTCCCCGTGGTCGGAAATCGTGACAAGGGATGAAGAGCGTGCACGTTTCGATGATGTCAAACATTCGGGTGGTGAACCAAGTGCTGAGGGTGTGTGTAAAGAAGAACAAGTAACAAGTGTAGTGGTCTCTCCACCAATACCACTGGAGAAAATCGATGCCAGGATTGATAACGCGTGCGTTGTCGCGGTAGAACGGCAGCAGAAAACTAAACATGTTGAAAGGTGCGATAACACAACTCCTCAAGATAAAGAGGCAAAAAGTTCGAACAGCAACCATACGAGAGTAAATCTTCCTCCGTCCTGGCATCAAGGGCAACTTGTTCAGACGAGTCAAGCGAGAGTTGAGAGGCAGGATGTTCGCGAATTTACAGGAATATCAACTCAGGCAGAATATATCGTTGAGGTTGATAATGGAATGGGCAATAGTACACTATATGAACTTGCTCGGGCCAATTTACTCCGGCGAGTACAGTTGCATCTCCCGAAAGTGCACAACCCACGACCTGGACTTACTGAACACCAAAAGACCTTAGGGCCATCCTCTGGTGAATTTTGCCGATCTAGATTTTGCTCTTTAGAGTGCATTGCTGCAAGTTGCACTGGTTTTATTCGTGCTGCGGGTTCAAACATCGACGATGACATCAAAAATATTGATGAAATCAACCGACACCTGCGCAAGATCATTATTCGCAACCATCCGGATAGGAACTCCGTTGCAAGAGTTGGCGAAGTGTCAGCCGCTGAGGCTACGGTGCTCACACAACAGGCCACCTCATTAGAATCGATGTTAGCTGAGCAACAATACATTGCTCTCACCATTCAAATAGACCTACAGCCGTGTCCTCCATATAGGTTCGCGACCACAGGGAACACTTCATCAGTTGATGTGCTGGCTTTAAGTCGGGTGCATTTGGCACTCACTCTGGAACAGCTACGAGACTGTATTGTCGACGAAAGGCGAGAACTATTACCTTACAAGGACGAGCTGCAACTGAGCTTGTTGCAGGCTCCAGAAAAACATGAGCTGCGAGTGTACTTCGGAACTGGGCAGACACTGCGGGAGATGAACCTCGATCATGACAGCATATTCTGTGTAAGGCTCCCAACTAGTCTCAAGGTGAAACTCGATTCGACTTCCAGGTAAAGGACAGGGTGTGTTGTCAGTGCAGTAAATCATTGCCCAGCGCAGGCGCATTGCATGTGTCAAGTGAGTATATCCTCCCTGCATCATCACCACAATATATACGGCCTGGTGCACCAAAACTAACACAACCAAAGTTTGCCAAACCTTGAAAGAATGCAACTTCCTTCCACATACGATTGTCATACATGTGCAGTCCATCCCCTGCGCAGATGCATAACAGTGAATCTTGATACGGACTTGCAGAAGAAGCGACAGGTACAAGTGGAAGATCAAACTTGTGTATTTCGCCTCTTGATTCCCGAAAGTCCCAAATACGTGCAGTAAAATCCAATGAAGTCGTGAGTGTTATATCCATACATGGCGTTATCGCCAGAGAGGTGAGCCCTGAAGTATGCCCAGACAAAGATCGCGTTGCCTCTTTCCTATTAATGTCCCATATGCGCCAGGTTTTATCGGTGGAACACGATGCAATCATAGTTTTTACCTCACCTAAAGGTGCTAATCCAGTGATTTGGCCTTCGTGCCCACTAAGTTCAGCTTTCATTATCCCACCAGCAGGCTCTGATACATCCCATACACGAATACGTTGATCTTTACCTCCCGATATTACCGATGGGTGCCCGTCGATGAAGCAGCATGCTAAAACTGGTCCCTTGTGACCAGTCAAGACATTTAAACCTTGGCCTCTTGCAGTATCCCATAAAACCAAACTTCCATCTTCAGAAGCACTGACAGTAGCTGACAGCTCTCGAGAGGTTGTCAAGGCGCGGATTGCCTTAGAGTGACCCTTGAACGTCATCTTAATTTTCACATCCGAGTTCTCCAAAGAGCATCTCCGAATTAAGCCGTCTTGGCCGCCCGAAAGAAAAAACGAACTTTGAGATAGATTCTGGGAAAGTTTAGGTTGATCGCTGAATTCACTGCTCTGAAGTCCAAGGATGGTTGTGACTGTTCCTTCGTGAATCTGGCCATCAAATGCACGCGGAACTGCGCAAGACACTATTTCCTCGAGCTCTGAGGAATTCAGCAAACTGCGTGTACGACATTTCTCAGTTATTTCATCGCGGTCCAGATCTACTCTCAATTTAAATCCTTCGCTGAAAAGAGCAGGCTTTTGGGGGACATGTCCTACCGATGCTGACCCAATCCGACCCACCCAATTCCATAATACTATCGTGCCATGTCCGCCTACAACGAGAAGACGGCTTGCATCCGGCGAAAATCGAGCAGACTGCATTGCACAGCACTGTTTTAAAACTAATACTGTCTCACCAGAGAGAGGGCGCCAGATCCGTATGCACAAGTCCTTAGCCAGTGAAAGAAGAATTTTGCCGCTGCTGTCATAACATATGTCAATCACAGCCGCATTGTGCCCGACTAAAATGTTCATGTGCGCGCCTGACAACGAGTTCCAAAGCAAAATTGAGTGATCAAGCGAACCAGTAGCGAGATGAGTGTCGTGTGGTCCAAAGGCACAGCAAGTCACCTCTGCTAAATGTCCACATAGTCGTATCGACAATTCTGGTGTTCCCAACTGTTCAGCAGCTGCTGCTTGATTCGGCAAATATCGTTCCTTCGATTCAGTTTTACTTCGGGTGTTTACTGTCCAAATCTGCGCGGTTTTATTACTTGATCCTGTCACGAATGAAGTGGCCTTGGGAGAGCAAGCGAGGCTTGTGATGTGACCAAGGTGAAGAGTATTCACACAGTGCAGTTTGACAGCAAGTGGCAGCTTTAGATCCCATACAATGAGACTGTGGTCACGCCCAATAGTAAATAACTGGCATGCAAATTGAGAAAACGCCAATGCTGTTACGTGATCTGTATGACCCGTGAGCACTTGATTCGTTTGCCCGAGGTCGCCTTTTATTTTCCATAAGCGGATGGTGAAATCTTTCGACCCAGAAATAATACGTTGATCTTGCTTGAATATATTGGCAGGCACCAGGCTCGTTATCCCTTTGCTGTGCCCAATGAGACGGGCAACACACTCCCCCGTGTTCGTTGACCAAATTGCCAACAAACCATCATCGTCGCCCGTGACAAATGCAGTCTCGTCCAGCCAGGCACAAGTTGTAACTGCACTCTTATGCACAGCATGATCACGCAGTTCCATCACAGGTGCTTCCTGAGGACGGTTTCCCCATAACAGCAGCAAATGTTCTGTATGTTCTATATTTACACCAGGGAGGATAGAATCTGCTTGAGAATAAAACTTCGAGTACTTTTCGCCGAGCCAGAGAGATCGTCTGCGTACCTCCCTCTCAGCATGTATTCCAGGTGCTGCTCCACCTGGTGCATTCAGCGCCACTTGAAGAATGGAGAAAGGGCGAAAATGAAGTGCAGACATGTTCCGAAAAATGAGGTCTCGGTAAGCTAGTATTTTTTTCTGCAATGGGGACTCGTGTTCGTGTATTGTCAATACCCACCTTCGAAAGTCCTCAGGGTGATGACCTATGCACTTTTCTCGAAGTGCACTCTCAACGTTCTGCTTGCAAGACGCATATTCTACCGATTTAGGACTGCAATCATCTGAAAAATCGTCTTCCAACCATGCAAGTCTAGAAAATTGCAGAACCCGATCGAAATCATCTAGTAATGCCGAGACTTCGCCAAGCTTAAGCTTAGCTTGAATGAAGGAAAAATCTTGTAGAAGTGTGCAAAGCTCTCCAAACTGCCGCGCCTGGGTAAGATAATAAGGCAGTAAATTTATCGCATCGACAACAAGATGACGTTCTTGATGCGTTGCCGGAAGCTTTAGCGGTGCATCGGCATCCCTTTCGAGCGCATTTGAACTCAGATTTGTCGATCGAAAGAGTGGTTCGTTTCCAAAAAAACGCTTTCGTTGTGTTCCTGTGCTTTGAGCTGAAACAGCAAGAGAAAATTGAACATCATTTCCTCGGTTTTCAGTATAACGTTTCTGTATCTTACTTGATCCGTTATACAGGGATCCATAATATTTAGAAAGCAATCGAAATATTGCGCGCTTCTTGGGTTCATTTGGAGCATATCGATCAATTATAACTCCAGCTGTTGCATCACTGCTGATTTTAAATGTACCCTCAATAGGCCCAAGGATTAGACCCCTAGCCTCCCACATGAGTGTAGGAGCAATAAAAGAACCAAGATAGACTTGCTCATCCCAATCAAGAGTGGTAGCAATCACAGACATGATGCCCTCCAAGGTGAGAGAGTTGCAGCCATAGGCAACAGTGGGTAATATAAGTGCCAGCATTGATCGAGGGAAAATCAGTTCCATTCTGTCAAGGCGGCTTGATATGATATCAACTTTCTGTGTGGTCAACTTCACGAGATATTCGAAAATAGTCCTGGTGTCGTCCATGTTCATAGACGATATTTCTTCCACCAGTAACTTTGCATAGCTTATTGACGCCAGTCCAGGTAGTCCCAGAAGCATATTTAAAAGAGCGTCTTCGAGCTCAATGTTTGCAGCAACTATTAGATACTTCGTAACGTACGATCTTATTTCAATGTATTCCATTGGTCCTAACAGCAGCATTTTGCTCATCGCTTTGGGTATGCACGCATATAGACCAACAAGCTGTCTACGAAGGGTCTTTTGGGCAGCAAACGTCGAAATATCATACGACGATGGAAGAACCTTGTGAATTGTATTTGTATTTTGCTCGACTTTTGAATTCAGAACATCACCCCCTACTATCATTTGTACGCCTGAAGGAAGTTCTGTCTCGCTAAAAAGCCACGAAATGCCTCTTGGATTCTCTAGTGCGGTAGCGGCATCAATAAAAATTAACACTCTGTGATTTTTGTTCACCATCTGACGGAGCAAAGAGAAGAGCCACGCCCGTGATTCATTGAATCTTCCTGGTACGTTATATTTGTTTCCACAGTATCTCAATAGACTTGTTGCGAGTAAGCGATGTACTTGTGTGGGATTGTAGTAAGCACGACCAAGCCCGGGAAAAAGTGATAAGATCACAACTTCATGCTGCTCCACTTTATCGGAGCTACAGTATAGCTGTCGGCACTTGCGGGCACAGCGCTGCAAAATGCTTGTTACCCCACTTCCCTCCTCGCCTCCTACAAAAACTGCATTAGGTCTTCCCAACTTTATGCAGCGCATCAATGTATATTCATAAATCCCTCTATTAAAATAAAATGGAAGTTGTTGCTGCAGTGAGAATTCAGGCTCATGCTCCTTCAAAGTAAATTCGCTCGGACTCAAGGGAAACTCATGGGTAATGCGCGACCAAATGTCATCCAGAACATCTGAAGCAAAGCGACCAAGATTTGTGGTGTGTCTCGGAACACCACAGATAAATCTCCTCATCGTTTTCGAATCAGCGGACGGTGCATAGTCCGCTTGAAACTGGCGTATAGCCACATAAGGATGAGCATACAGTACTGATAACATTGCACCAACACGTCTCCGTTCAAGCGTACTAACACTGTAGTACTCTTTGCGCACATCATCTGGTAATTGCTGCATGAAGTGAGAGTCGCGAAGGTAAGCAAGAACATGCTGTGGCGACACACAGTTTACTTCTCGCAGATCTGTAGTGGCCCCAGAGGACGCATTCCACGCTGGCTCTTCTGCGAGCTGTAACACTTGACTTATTACGAATTCGAATCGGTTGTAATGCTGTGGAGCTCGTCGAATCCAGTTAAACTTTTCTTGCTCATTCCTATTCTGGATCTTGTCGACGAATCTACACAAATATTCATGTTCTCTTTCCTCGGGCTCGCGCTTGCCCGATATTAAAACGATATGTATAGACCGTAAACGTGCTTTCTCGGCAGATCGCATAGCTGAAGCAACTCCACAGCTCTCCAACGTGTCGGCATAGACTGGCCTAAGCCGTCGAGTTCTACACAAATCCACTAATGCCGGACACACTTTGTCACGCAAAACAAGTCGCTCTGCTTCCATACCAGGTCCAGATATCACATGAATAAGGACTTCCCTGTATCCATCATCACGAGTTTCGCACGTTTTTTCAAGATGGGCGGAGTACGGTGCAAGATACTTCGGGATTGCAGCTGCCAGATCGATATATTTTTTTTGATGGAGGTACAACCCCGGTCGATCATAGTTCAGCACAAGTATACCGATTTTCCTTGCCTCACGAAATGCAGTCCACAACTGCAAGTCCACCTTTTGAATACCATTTATTATAATACCACAAGTCAGAATGACATTCTGAAGGACAGACGCATCCGTTGAATCGTAAGATAGTTCTATCTTCTCATAGCCGTGAAGCGCTTGGAAGTCAACGAGCGTGCCTGTGCCGCTACGGGCGTTGCCTGTCGTCGGCAAGATCACTAGTGCACGGCGGGAAACTTTTTTGAGGAAGGTAGGCTGCAAAGTATTCATAGGTGGGTAACCAATGCCTGGCTCAACTTCGGACACCATCTATCCCTCCACGACATCTGCATCATAGTTATTTGGCGTGTTCTGGCGTATGTGGCATTTGCGTCACCGCTTTTCTTTGTCTTCCTTTTCGTCACGAAGCGAAGTCGGTCAACGAAGTTGCACAAATCGCAGTCACTGTCTCGTCCGAGAAAGCGACCGTGTCCAGTCACATTCAAACCAGATAGCGTCTATGTGTGCGCGTAGACTATGAACTTCGTGTTTTTTGCGATTTTTTTATTCCCAATTCGTATGAGCGTCTGTCTGTCAGACGCGCCCCCTCACGTCCGCGCTTCCACATGCGCCGTTGCGGCGTGGAAGGATCTGCAACTTTGCACAGCAGCCATTTGCGATTTACGATAACAGATCAATGAGTTTGCGCGGCAGACTATAAGACGGGAAGGCCGTTTTCGGACCCCTAGCTAGTAGCTACCTTCAAGGTACAAATAAACGCACGTGTAGTCATATATACGGAAGTACGAAAGTACTTTACGTACGGACGGATATAGAATACTTCCGGAAGTATTATTGTACAGTGGTGGGGTAATTCACGATTTCAGAAAAAAAGTACGAAAGTACGAAATTTAGATTGAATACGCATACAGATGGCAAAAACGTACTTGCGTACGCTCCCACGCGCTGTCGCTGCGCGGATCAATTCGAAACTACGTCAAAATGTTGTACATCATGTTGCCGATGCCCACACAAAGTTTCGCGATTTTAGGAGGCCTGGAAAGCGGTTTCCGGACCCCTAAGGATCATTTTTTGTATAAAACTTTCGATCTTCGAAAATAAACAACATTGAGATAGTTGTTTATTTATTACGAAAGTACCTTCGAAGGTACCTTCGTATTATTATTATTACTTCTACACGTACTGTACATACAGTACGAAGGTATTTATCTGGCCACGGACTAAACTGCCGGCGCATTTTTAACTAAAAAATCGACGGTTTAATTTCGCTCGACCCGCAGAAAAAATGTGCCGTCGGGAAAAAAATGTGCGCCCACACACTTCCACTTTCCGCCCGGCGGCACCTTTTCGCCGGGCACATTTTTTTCTCGTCGTCGGGAGTTATTTTTTTGCCCCGTATATACCTTTGAACTTGGACGCGCTGTCAGCGCTTTTTCTGTTTATTTTGCAGCGCGCTCAGCGCGTCCAAGGGCGAAAATTTGACCGGCGAGTTTAGTCCGAGGGTCGATCGTGAGAGCTTCAAAAGGGCAAATTTCCGATATCTGCCGCTGAGTTTAGTCCGTGGCCTTTCACACCGCGTTACTTCCGGAAGTCCTTCCGGACCGTGTTGGTTGAGTGGGCCGACTATTTTTTTTGTTCTGACGTTCCCAGCTGTACCTCCGACCAGCGAGTTAGTTGAGCAAATGGTCACTATTCAACTAAAGTACGATGTTTCTGGTAGGAAACACAGACGTTCCTTTGAATGCCACGATTACCCAGACCTCAGTGACTACACTGCGAAGGATCCCTCGTCTAAAGTTTCATCCAGGATACACAGTAATCTTGGTTTAGTAAAGTGCTGCAGCGCATTAAAGCAGTCTATTTTCACGAGAGGCAGGACCTGGCATACATGTTGCGTGTCGCCAGACAGCAAGGGTGATGTCTTTATGAACAGGCACACTGAAGTCTTGGAAGAAATGCAAAACGGTAGTGAGGATGATGCCAATCGAATTTCAGATTACTCGGAGTTACTGCAAGGTGTGCTGCGTAAGCTTGAACGTGCAGCAGATCGAGGGGACTCCAACTATGCACTTACTTCCCTTCGCAATCTGCACCAAGTCACAGCATCTGGAAGTTTCTCTCAGACAGGCAATGTTTTGCCACTTGCTCTTTACAACTCTACACTTCGTGCTTGCAAGCGCAGCGTTCCCCCTCGACATGTGGAAGCTCGGCGATTGCTCAACGAAATGCGTGAACAAGGGCCTGCACCTGATGCTCGTTCTTATCACGAGGTAATAGCTGCGCTCTCAAGAGCACACGAGTGGCGCCTTGCGGAATACACTTTCGCAGAAATGAAGCGTGAATTTCCTAATTGTAGTCCATCTGCCTATGTATATACCAGCCTCATTTCAGCATACGGGAAAGGTGGTCAGTGGGACAAAGCCCGTAACGCTTTTGAGGCGCTTGTGGAAGAGGGCACAGCCTTGGATACAGGAGTATACAATGCTCTGTTGAGTGCAGCTGTCAGTGCTGCTCAATATCGCGAAGCAGCGGTTGTCTTCGACAGTATGCCAACGCAGGGCATTCTCCGAAACGTGACAACTTACAATGCAGTGATGACTTCACTCGGACGGCAGCGACGTTTGCAAGATATGGAATCGATGCGCAGGGATATGCGCAAAAGTGATATCAAGCCTAACGAAACCACATTCAGTGTTCTCATAACAGCTTATGGAAATTCGGGGGAATGTGAGCGTGCGTACCAGCTGTTGAAAGAAGCTTGTGGCACGCCCTGGCTGTACAAATCTGCAGTGATTTTCAACTCTGCTCTAGGGGCTTGCATAAAATCAGGGAACAGTGACTTGGCAGAGCGTGTCCTCTGCAGCATGCGCGTAGAGGAGGTTGTGCCCACGCTGGTGACATATAATATACTTTTGATGGGAGCCTCAGCAGAGCGGAAATGGGAGCAAGTAGCAGATACTTTCAAAGAACTACTGAGCGTTGGGCTGGTTCCGGATGCTATAACGCTGGACTGTTTGTGTGGGATTGAGAAGTTGCAAGTGGCCGCTGACGCCAGAAATCATAGAAACCTACATTGTAGGCGACCTATGGGAGCTATATTTGAAGAGACAATAGATGCGTCGCTTGATAGTACGCATATTCAGGTTAATCACGTTGGTTCCGTTGTTGATATATCAAGCAGTGAATCAGATAAGCAACTTGGGAACCTTCCAGAACTCTTACTATGCATTGTTGAAGAGGAACTCTTGCACACGGCAGGGACTTATTCATTAGAAAATGGAGACAATCCCGAACAGAGAGGCTATCATCATGAACGTATCGTGACAAGTTCTGGATTCATTTCAACCTCTGCTAAGAGTGACACTGCAACATACGCGTATGATGCACTCTTGCGCTCGCTCCACGTGGCTCGCCGTGGCGTTGAAGTTGAATCCACTTTTAAAACGATGGTAAGCAGAGGTGTTCGTCGCACAGTCCACACGTACAATACGCTGATCGCCTCGTTTGAAGCTCGACGACAGTGGCAGCAGGCTGGCGAAGCTATGAAAAGAATGCAAGAAGAAGGGATCGCACCGGACGCCCTCACCTTTGACGCATTAATTGATGTATGTGAGGAGATGGGACAGTGGGACCGGGCCACGGCCTGGCTAGTACAGGCACAAGAGCAGGGTCACTTGCGCTGTGAGGATGAGCTTGGAATTTTAAACCTCCACCGCATCAGATCTGCTGGAACAGCACAAGCAGTTCTGCGCTGGTGGCTGCGGCGGATGAGGTCGCGAGCGCTTGCCCCCCTCGATGTGCACGCGGCAGGACAAGGCACCCGTGCAATTCTAGAAAATGCCAAAAATAAAGGGCCCACACATACTACTGCTCGTGTTTCTGCCTCAGCTGGTAATTCAGCAGTGCATCAAAAAAATGCGATCCCTGTTCAAATAAGGGACTTGCCAGAGCAAATTCAGGTGGTGACGGGATGGGGAAAACACAGCACTGTATTCGGATACAGTCCTGTGAAGGAAAGAGTAATTGCTCTATTGGATGGTTTGAATTCACCTTTCTCTGTTCCAGTCCACAACATTGGGTGTGTAGTCGCAGAGAGAGGGGAGGTTAGAGCGTGGTTGGTCCGCGACGAGCTGCTGAGCTTGGTACGTTTCCTCGGTGGTAACAAGGAGGCGCTAAAACGCAATTTCAACCCGAGGAGTGCCGGGCCTCTCAACGAAGGGCATCACAGCGAACCGACTGCATCGTGAATATCAGAGGTCTACAGTACGTGTACAGTAGTTGGAAAGTATTTTTTCAAAACATTCCTGTATAAAGTTTCGAGTCATGTGTACGTGTATAGCTATCATCAGTCCTTCGGACGTACACTATATAAAGCTGCATTCAAAATGCTATAACAATGTTTCTACTATACAGCTAAGTGTAATCTGCGAAACATGCTAAACATTTTCGGCATCTTTCGCAAAATATGGTGAGGCAGACTGAACACACAAATCCAACTTGAAGGTTTACCTCGTGACAAAAGCAAGTTGCCTGGTATTCCGAACAAAACTTCCTCGGCGACTGTAGCTTCGCCCGAATGGATTCACTTCCAGGTAAATCACTGAGCAAGTAGTATAACGCTTTCTCACCCTGCTGAAGCATGCAATATGAACCACCAGTTATTTGCGCGGCCTGCTGAAGAAAAAATGAGTCTGTATATCCAAGCAAGCACGCGTCAATCCGAACACCAGAATTTTTTGCTGAAAAGATAGCGTTCATTCCTGAGAAGTACTGGCCCGAAGAATCCTGAGACCCAAGTATGCATAATATGCGAGGAGAGCAGTGAGGTTTGTAGACCCGTGCCCGGTTAACACAGCATAAAGCCATCGAGATTACCGTCGTCAGTGGCATATTTGACTTCGTACTTAAGTCGAAGTCACTTCGCATTCGCATTGCCAAAGTTGCCAAATTTGAGATAACCTGGGCACACAAATCACTCTTACTACCTGTATTCGTAAGGTCATTCTCACCACTCGCTAGTGTAGGTATCGCGTACATGCAATGTTCGACGTTGGAATGCAAGGCGATGATAACAACCCTGTTCTGTTCGTGAAGCGAGAGAAATCCAATCATGTAAACCAGAAGCTGTCTCAGCGTTTCATCGAAGCTTTCCTTGCCGTCCAACCTCCCGCCAAGGCCGCTCCATAGCAGCGGATTCGTTTCAAAGAGGATAACGAGGACTGATGACCCGTCAGAGGGAAGACTACCACGAGAAAACGACAGCGGTAGAGGTTTGGGCGGAACATGGCAACGTGATCTGGACATCTAAAGAAAACTTGCCCTTCTGAGAGGTGGCACGCCCTGAAGTGACAATAAGCACATGTGCACGTATGAACCAGGGACCCGGGACGACGCGAACAAGCGTCCGATTGAAACTCAGGAAGCGGCAAAGGTCAAATTAAAAACGTGTGCAGGTCTGTGAGAACCACGGACTGTAGACAAACTGGTCGATTCGTCAAAATAACCGGGCTAATATCAATATGCTTTGATCGCGTGTTGCAGATTTTCTGCTCAGCCATAAATCCAGCCCCTACAGTATGAGTGAGTGTACCTTCGTACTTCGAAGTACGTAAATACTTTCGTACGAAATAGAGGGTTTTAGTTGCAAAAGCAAAATCGGGTCTAAAATCGGGTCTAAAATCGGGTGGGTCAAAATCGGGTCACCCACCCGATTTTAAAATCGGGTGGGTCAAAATCGGGTCTAAAATCGGGTGGGTGACCCGATTTTAGACCCGATTTTAGACCCGATTTTGGCGCAACTAAAACCCACTAATAAATAAAACGAAGGTACGAAAGTACTGTACTTTCGAAAGTATTAAGATATCATTCCGTACAATAATAAAGGTGTCGTTTATGTACTACTGTACACGTACGTGTAGTATCGGATATAAAATGATGTTCTTCCGTCCGGAACATAGGGATAATACCTTCCGAAGGGACACGTGTACGTGTACTGTACAGTACGTGTAGATATTTCCGGAAACAACTTATTTTTATGTGTACTGTACTGTACACGTACGTGTATGTAGTGTACTTGAACACGTAGGCCTACAGTACGTATTACGGACCGCCGCACACGCACCATCAGTGCGCGACTACGCGCGCCCGCACCACCGCGGCAAATTCTATCGTTTAAACCTGCCTCTTCTCTTTGTTGATTCCAACTCGTGTCTTCCCCTGCACTGACTTATGGAGCTGCAGCCGGTTCTCGTCAATCCGACGCCAGTTGTGCACGCGGGGCAAAGGCTCCAGCAGCGAATTGTTGACTGGAGTAAAGCATCTCAATATTCGCATCGAAGTTCTGAAGATCTTGATAAAATCGACGCCAATGAGGTTTTCGAGCATATCAAGGATATAAGTGACCCTGAGCATCCTTTTAGTCTAGAACAGGCAAGCCTCTTCAAGAGAGTTTTTTTTAACAGTTGTTTATTATCTTTTTGCAGTTGCGCGTGGTAAACGCGAAATATTTATTGGTTTCGAAAGTTATTTTCCGAATACAGGTGACATTCTCACCTACTGTACCTCACTGCAGTATGGCGACTTTAATCGGCTTATCTATCCGCGTTAAGTTGTTGCGCGCTTTGCCTCGCTGTTTCAAGCTAGACATCTTAGTCAGGCCGGGCTATCATTCATCACATGAAGCTGTCACCAAACAGATAAACGACAAAGAACGTGTCGCGGCGGCACTAGAGAATACGAATCTTCTTCAGAAGGTTGACAGCTGCTTGGATGGCAAGACTGCGTTGTGAAACCGTTGAGGAAGATATTAATGTGGGAGCGTAATATTACTTTGCTGCGTTGAGGAGGCCTTCGCGTGCGCATTCTTTTTCGGCCAATGCTTATCATACGTATTCATCCCTACCCTATATTGAGGCGGAAAATATCGTTCAAGATGTAGAAGGATCCATTACCAGAGGGCAGCAGCTGGAAAACTTGACTGAACTTTTGAGGTATTTGTTCAGCGTCTACAAGCAAGTTCCCGCAAACCATTACTATAACACCACCACCTGGAGTTGGTTGGCAGTCAATCGTAATAACGTGGTGTTTAACTTGTTGAAATGGCAAGCTTTGGATTTTGCTTAATATGGCGGATACGCCCTTATATTGTCCTGGTCGCTCAGCACTATGTTCAAAGTTTAGCATTGACACCTCGTCCTTTTGCGAAGGCCAGAAAGAGAACAGGTAATGAGTAGAACTTCACAAGATCAATTATGCACTCGAAGACTCGCGGAGCGGAGTGCAATTTCAAATTTGGCTCCACGAAGGTACCAGCAAAGAGTCGCTAGAAATACTGTATAGTCGTATGGCATCCAGCCAAGCAGTCACGGAAAGTAAATTAAACAAACCACTTCGCCAGTTCACTGGGTAGTAAATGCAGTGAAGCAGTTGTTATCGTTACCTTGTATAGCTGTCCCAGATGGCTGCGATTCGCATCAAATGTATTGTAATAGTGCGAGACAAACGCCTGTAAAAAAGTAAACCGAAAATATACGAAGAGTTTCTTTAAGTAGATATAGGTGTAAACCTACCTGCCCAACTTGTTCAAAGTTTGAGCAGACGTTGGCGAGAGGGTCCATTAGAGAGAAGCGAAAGAGAATAACTTTAGGATTTTTGCTAGTTTGGTTTTTAAACACCTCCGAACGATATACGCGTCTTCAGAGCCCACGTCCGAGCAGCTGAAAAAAATGTTGCGCACGAGCCCGCAATTCGGCCTAGTACAACGCAACTTTTTACCTTCGAAGGTTGAAAGCTGAGCTTTGCTGCTCAGTTCGAAAAACGTAGAGTACAACGTTGTAGTTGTACTTCTACATCCGAACACAATCAAGCAACTTACGAAAGTACAACGTACTTTCGAAAGTACTTTCGAAAGTACTTTCAAAGTACATACAACCAGTTCCCGAACAGCCAGCTGTATGACTATTTCTACAGCTGTACACGTACGGAAGTACTTTCGTACTTTCGAAAGTACTTCCGTACTTTCGAAAGTAGCGTACGAAGGTACGAAGGTACCTTCGTATGCATGATAGAATACGGAAGTAAGTTGTCCGTACACGTGTACAGTACAACTACACGGTACAGTAGGGCTAATAAACAACTTATTTAGAATAACAACTTTAAATAAATAGTGTACATCTGTACAATATGATACGAAAGTACCTTCGAAGGTACGCTTCTAGCTAGCTACCTTCGTAGTTGCTAGTAGACTATCAAAGTACCCTCAAGGAGCAGGGTTGTACATAGCTACATACATTACCACACGTAGACTACAGTACACGTACAGTAGTCTAAATTAGTTGTTACAAAATAATTTTTTTTAGTGGTTTTTCCGGAACTTCACGTACTTACGAAAATTTCAGCCTATCAAATGCGTTTGGAGTTTCGTATGCAAAAACGCGCCACGGGACCTTACGATGAAATCATCGTCTCGCGCTGGAATCTCAAGTTCGTAGCTTTTATGTACAAAAACTCGTGTATGCAAATCTGTCTAAAACTCACAAAATGTGACTCTTCCGATGAAAACCACTTTTAAACCAGTAGTTGTACAAGAACTTCCGTACTTTTCATACTAAAAATACCCTGCCGCGCCGCGCCCCCTTCTCCCAACTACCGACGCGCAGCGGAGGCGCTCATATTACCTTCGTATTTCCGAGGTCTAGCTAAGTTGTATAGCTAGCTAGCTAGAGAGCAAAAAACCATTTTTTACGCGTGAAAAACATACTTCCGGAAGTACGTGTACGTGTAGTTGCCTCCCTCGCCGCCGCGCTGCGCGGGAACCCCCGAGCGCGCGCGCGCCATATCACAACGCGCGTCGAAAGTGCGACAGGTGCTTTATACTTCGTTTATATTGTTTATAGTCCGGTTATACTTCGTATCTTTACTTTCACTATCTTTGTCATAATACGTGTACTCATAGTCTATCGTCGGGAAAACCGCATACTGTATCATTCATATTCATGAAAGAAAAAAAATACTACTGTAACTGTAAAAGAATTTATGTTTACACGTACACGTACAACTACTGTACAGGTACAGTAAAAACAAATAAAGTACGTGTACAGTACGTGACTACATACTGTACGTGTACGTGTACGTGTACTTTTATTTATTTATTTCTTGGCTGAATGACGTAAATACGTGTACTGTACGTGTACACGTGTACGTGTACGAGTACAACGCACTCATCAGCTACTCACTCTCGTAATTTTTTTTAAATCGAAAGTACGAAAGTACATTCTAGTGCTGACATCGCGCACCGCGGCGCGGCATGTATCCGCGTTCCTCAGTGGGGCAACTGTACGGCCTACGGAAGTACTTCCGTACAACGTTCTTCATGTACGTGTACTGTATTTACTAATAATAGTGTCGAAATTTTAGAAAGTTACAACGCCGCTCTGGCGCCGCGCGCGCAGTAAGTGGCTGTACAGTGTACAGCTGTGCACAGTACACGTGTACAGTACGTGTACACGTACACGTACAACGCGGTACCTTCGAAGGTTCAACTGTCGACCTTGTATCATAATTTATGAAAATAAGCGCAGTGTACTGGCCTACGCCCTTTAATCCCTGAATTAGCCTGAATTGACGGAGCTTAATGGGTTCATTTCACCCTTAACTCTGTCGCATCAACGCTAATTCAGGGCTTAAAGGGCGTAGGCCTTCCCAATTAAACTTATTTGATACGTGAAAATACTACTACTACTATTCTACTACTACATCTAGCGTACTAAAAAAACACAACTGATGACCGAGTCGACCAATCGATCGACCACCAGGTTGAACCTCACTCGATTCGATCATCGAAATAAAAATATTACTGTACGTGTAACAAACAGTACACGTACAGATTGTATGTACATTTGTAGTTCTTCCGTGTAGAACGATAGATGTAGTATCATTTGTAGCGCATTATGGAAGTACGGAAGTACTTTCGTACTTTCGTACAAAGTACTTTCGAAAGTACTTTGTACGAAAGTACGAAAGTACTTCCGTACAACGTTGTATGTACGAAGGTACGAAGGTACGCGACGTGACTCGCCAGTCGACGAACCAGCCCCGGTTTCGAACTTGCTGCATAGGCATCCATACAAGTACGAACGTTCACCGCAGAAGTCTCGACTTTAGAGTAACTTATTTCACGACGTGAGGAGGAGCCAGTCATAGGCCCGAAGACCTCGTTCACAGCACGAGTCGAAGTGCACGTGTCTAATAAATGCACCACGTATATTTGCAACGTTGCACACTAACTGTGGTCATACTCTTTATGAATGTGATGCAGGTGCTGGGGTAAGTGGCTTCTTACAAGACTTTGGTACATAAACTCTCGATATGTAGACTTTCAAGCTCGCTCAGGCTGACTAGCTCGCAAACAATCGATTTCACAATTATTCTCGTCTCTGCTCTTGCACCACTCAGGACTGACTACTACAAAACACTCGCGGTCGACCGCGGGGCCTCAGATATTCAGATTAAGAGGGCATATAGAAAATTGGCGCTGAAGTATCATCCAGACAAGAATAAAGGCGATCAGAAGGCGGCTGGGAACTTTGCTGAGATCAGCAACGCCTACGAAGTCCTATCGAACAAAGAGAAACGAAGAGTATATGACCAGTATGGAGAGGATGGTGTGAGACAACATGATACGCGTAGTGGACAGGGGCGCCACCAGCATGATATCTTCTCTCAATTTTTTGGCAATAATTTCGGTTTTGACAATGAAGAGGCAGACATACGCCACGGTGATGACGTGGTACTTGACCTTGAGTTAAGTCTCGAGGATCTGTACACCGGTTGCAGTCTCAAGGTTGGACGTGATAAAGGTGTGCATAAACCTGCCAAAGGGAAGCGTAAATGCCGTTGTATGCAGCGGATGGTAACACGACAGGTTGCCCCCGGCATGTTTCAACAGTATGCCAAGGAGGAATGTGAAGAATGCGACAACATCAAGATAGTTCGTGGTTTTGAAATCATCACGATTGACATCGAAGCTGGTACTCCAGATGGGCATGAAATAACTCTTTATGATGATGGCGAGACTCTCGTGGACGGTGACTCTGGTGAACTTCGCGTGCGAATCAGATCTGCTAACAACACCAAGCGTAAGAGGTTTGGTAACGATCTCCACATATTATATGAAATTGATCTTGCGGAAGCGCTTGCCGGCTTTACCCACGAATTTATTCATTTTGACGGTCATATCATAGAGCTTCAGAATACAGAGGTGACTATGCCTGGTCAAATATTATCTATCCCGTCCGAGGGTTTTCCTATTTATGATGTTCCGAATTCACGTGGTGATCTTGTCATCACCTTTCAGGTTATTTTCCCAGAAATTCTTAGCCTTAGTCAAAAGGTGAAGGTGAAAGATATACTGAAGAAGTAGTAAAGTGAATCTTGACACAAGTTTTCAAGTTTTCTTCGTCATGCACGCTCACAACATACTGTACATATTGGCTACATTCTCTGCCAGTTGTGCTGCAGCAGAACACTTATACAAGTCTACGAAAAAACTCGACTCAGTACAGCCCCTTTCAGCCCGCGAATTGACGGTAGTGCAAGGGTACACCCTTCGCCTTCATTAGACCCGTCACTATGTCGATTCAACGCGAAATCGCGAATTACCCCACCATGACCTTATTTATCAATCCTATCAAAACCTACACTATTACGTAGCTACATACGTACTTCCGGAAGTATTCTATTTCCGGAAGTACTACGTACGTACTTTATTTCGTACTTTCGTACGCACGTGTAGTAACAAGCAAGCAACTTACCTTCGTATCTACGAAAGTACCTTCGAAGGTACAAGCTAGGTTATGTACCTCCGTACTGTACGTATGGAAGTACTTCCGGAAGTATCTATCTACTGAAGTACCTTCGTATGATATTTTCGAGAGTATCTAATAAGTTGTATGTAGACTATTATTTAAATTGATACGAAAGTACTAGCTACGTAGCTAATATCTACGAAAGTACTTTCGAAAGTACGAAAGTACGAAAGTACCTTCGAAGGTAGCTAGCTAGCTAGCTAGCTACAGTACCTTCGTAGATAGACTGTGATATCAATAAAATATCATTTTACGAGTACACGTACTGTACGTTTGAATAAATAAACTACTTACTGAAAATAGCAATGAACATATACTGTAGGCCTACTGTACAACTACAGTGCGCGTACGTGTAGTGAATCTATTTCCATAAGTTGCTTATGATAGTTGTATAAAACAACTTACCCCGTTGTACGTGTACACGTACAGATAAACTACAAAGGTAACATATTTGCTTGCTACATCCGTACACGTACGTGTACTGTATGTAGCTATGTACTACGAAGGTACTTTCGTATGTAGCATTGTACGGAAGTATTTATAATATCTAGCTAGTAGCTAGCTATCTAGCTAGTAGCTTGCTAGCTAGCTATGTAATACAACATGGCTGTGCTAGCTAGCTTTAAATATTGATCTTGTTGTTGATATGCGAGTTCAAAACTCAGGCTTTCATGTTACGGTCACCATATTTCTAGGTAATTATATTGAGACACCCTCTTGATTGGATAGAAAGACTTTTCGTGGCTCTAGACCACTATGGCCTATGCACATACTGTACTCATTGATAGTGTACACGTACTCACGAACGGAAAAAATATTAGTATTTTTTACACATACAAAAATTTATTCATTTCTTGGCTGTATGACTACACATGCACGTACGTAGTACTTTCGAAAGTACTTCCGTACGTGCTAACTGAAAATATTATTATTATGTGCAGGATGTTCTTCCTCTGCCTCTCCTCCTGCC
The DNA here is from genome assembly GCF_000151265.4 of Micromonas pusilla CCMP1545. Taxonomy (NCBI): domain Eukaryota; kingdom Viridiplantae; phylum Chlorophyta; class Mamiellophyceae; order Mamiellales; family Mamiellaceae; genus Micromonas; species Micromonas pusilla. The sequence goes on from NW_003315883.1 coordinate 1,329,355, forward strand.
TCGCTCGGCGCGGCCTCCTTCGCTTCCTTGTACACGTACGCCATCTTGTTCTGGATCCGCTCCGCGCGCATCGCCTCATATGACAACTTATTTATCAAAAGTACAAATATCTACAGTATTTTATTCATGTACAGTACAACTAGGGCCTACGTGTACTGTATCTTCGAAGATACCTTCGAAGGTAGATACGAAAGTACTTTCGTATTTTCTACTGTACGTGTACACGTACGAGTACACGTACGTGTACTGTACAACTTGTTACGCGTAGGGCTACAGTACGTGTACGTGTACAGTACACATTGATAAAGTTTCGAAATTTTTTTAAGTTCTACGTGTACTGTACGTGTACAGTATCCGTGTACTGTACGTGTACAGTATCCCGCGTGGTCCGCTTGTGTACAGCCTGTACACTACACGTACTGTACAGTACAGTACAGTACTTATGTACTTTCGTACGAAAGTACTTTCGTACTTTCGAAAGTACTTTCGTACGAATGTACATACAACGTACTTCCGTACTGTAAGTTGATACCGAAGTAAGAAAGTACGAAAAATGGTTGTTTTCATTGTTCTTCGTGTTTCGCAGAGATGCATGACAACACTCATGCACAATTGCTCGATATATTAGCGACTTAGTGGGTCAGATATTATTCCTGTGTATGGTAATCGCTTCCGAGGGAAGTGCTTATAGGGTGCTCGCAAAGATTGATCGCTGTCATCAAAGGTCCGGACGCGCCAACTTAACGCACTTTTACACGCACGGAGTACGCCAGACGAGAAGGAATGCTTTCTCGAGCGTACTGACAAAAGCGCATCTTTGGTCCGTTAAAAATAGTGAAGCTCTCTACAACTTTGAAGGCTGGGGCGCCCCATATTTTTTGTTGGGTGAAGAGTGCGATGGTCGTGTCGTGGTGCGGCCCGCGGGAGTCTGCGAAGCTGAAATCGATCAAGTGGAAGTCGACCTCTACGCGGCTGCGACTGCAGTACGCGAACGACTGGGAAGTAGTGGCCCCTTGCTGTTTCGTTTTCCAGATATTGCGTGTAGTCAGTCTGCCAAGCTCCATTCTGCATTTCAAAGCGCTGCGCTAACTTGGGGCTTGAACTCATTGCATCGTGGAGTATTACCTGTAAAATGTTGTCACGATGCATCCTTGCTGCTTTCTCTAGTTTTGGCTGGTGCTCGCGAAGGTTTCGGGCTTGAAGCTGGGAGTAAGGCTGAGCTTATCTTATGTCTCGCAGTTCTGCAGAAGGCCCAAGTAATGGGCGGATACCATGCCATAAAGAAGAGAAATGACTGCAGGAATCTTGATGCACACACTCTCTCAGCGTCCGACTACTCCTTACCAACTCCTTTCCTTATATGCAACGGCTACAAAGACGGCGACTATGTTGGCCTTGCTGTGCAGTCCGCCGCTCTGAGAGTAAACACATTCATCGTGATAGAGAAACCGTCTGATCTGCAGTATTATATCACAGCTGTGGGAGATCTCCCGCGAAGTGCACACCGACCGTTTTTAGGGATTCGCGTGCGTCTCACCACTGGCCACAGTGGTCACTGGGGACCAACGTCAGGTGACAACGCAAAGTTTGGACTTTGTGCGAAAGAGATGATTTGGTTGGTCGCGAGTCTGGCTGACGAAAGTATGCTTGACTGTCTTCGACTGCTTCACTTTCATGTCGGCAGCCAAGTGTCGAACATTGCAACGTTCAAGGAAGCTATGCGTGAATCTACTCAAATGTATGCAGAACTAGTCCGCTTAGGTGCTCCAATGGGTTTTGTTGATGTTGGCGGAGGTCTTGGTGTCGAGTATCATGGCAGTCAAGGTTGGGGAGGGCAAAGGAGTACTAATTACGATATGCAGAATTATGCAAATGATGTAGTCGCCGCTTTGCAAGATACCATTATGCGCACCGGGATAAAACCTCCGGTTCTTGTAACTGAGTCAGGTCGTGCAATAGTTTCTGCTGCAGACGTTTTAATTTTTGAAGTAGTGTCCACCGAACCGAGAGGAGCAATGCCGAGCTTCGATGATGAGTATCCTTGTCACCTGAATAAAGGGTTAACGGTCTCAAAAGTCCATGTGGAAGATGCCAGCTTGATGAAGGACTTAAGCTCGGTGGAACCAAGCTCTTTCTTGCTGCAAAACTTTCAAAGCATCCTTGGTAGTATGACGATAATAAATCAGTCAGGCCAGCAAAATATTTCAAAGATACAAGAATCTCTTAATGATGCAATACAGTTCAGACAAGAAGCTGATAGACTTTTTAAGCTAGGAATAATGAGCTTGGAGGGCAGAGCTGAGGCTGAAGAATTATTTTCGTCTATCCGGTCACTTGCTCTAGATTTCGCAAGAACCATACCGGACACAAACATTTTCCCAACTGAGGTAGGTTCCTTATTCATGCAAATCATGAAAATTACGCGTTACATTTTTGAGAGATATCGTGAGCGTTCGAGTCACTTTCTGTTCTGCTTTATCCGTGTCAGTTTATTCTGCACCGCGTGCTTGCCCCTGAAGCCTTTCACTTAATTTACAATATTTTGGTGGATATGTTCCTTTTGTTAAGGTGTCGCTGTTTGCAGTAGAACCTTTGACATGGTGTCATGCCAATCTAAGTGTTTTTCGCTCGCTACCAGACGCATGGGCTATACGACAGCTGTTTCCTGTAGCTCCACTTCACCGTCTATCTGAGGAACCTTCAATTATTGTTTCGATTGCTGACCTTACGTGTGACAGCGATGGCCGCATCGACCAATTCATCGGATCTTCAGGTTCGAATGCAAACGCTGGTGGTTCCCTCTTGCCATTGCATCCTTTGCGAGTTAATGAAACATATCTGGTGGCTGCGTTCCTCGTTGGGGCATATCAAGATTCTTTAGGTTCTCGAGGCCACAACTTGTTTGGATCTCCACCCGTTGCGAACTTGTTTCTCAGCGGCAGCCCGTTTCATTGCATTGCACAAGCCAGAAGGAAAACTCGTGGGGCTGATGTCTGTATCGATTTCGGCACAGTTTCCATTGTCGTAGACAAAGGGCAGAACATTGCTGACTTGCTGAGGGAGGCAGGTGCAGATTCAGAAGATTTGTTGCAGTGGATGGAAAATGGCGTCTATGTGAACCCTGCTGACTATGGTGAGATGTTGAGCACTTATAAGACAGTCCTTTCGGCATCTTCTTATCTGGAAGAGCAATAAAATTTCGGCTTGCCTAGTGTGAACGAGAGCGCACGTTCTGGGTGTCGTGCAGCAGTTTCAACAATACAAACATAAATAGCCCGAAGGTGCGTACAGGACTCGTACGCAAAGGCCATACGTTGTATGTAGCTATGTACTGTACACGTAGTCACTTACAATAGGACTATACACGAATAGAATATTTGGGAGAAGTAAGGTTACAGTACCTTCCAATCTACACAGGGGGTTTTCCGGACCTAGGTACCAAAATTTCAGCCTATCAAATGCGTTTGGAGTTTCGTATGCAAAAGGCCGCCATGGGACCTGACGATGAAGGATGAACTCTTCCGATGAAAACCACTTTTAAACAGTACACGAACTTCCGTACTTTTCAGCCTAAATACCTTCCGCGCTGTGCCCCCTTCTCCACTACACGTACCGACGCTGAGGCGCTCATTTTATTTTCATGAAAAAAAAATTTAGGGCTACTGTACAGTAGTTGTACACGTACGACACGTGTACAGCTGTATTGTACACGTACAACTACAACATTGTAGTTGATTGCAGAGTATTCTCTCCGGAAGATTTAGAATACTTTCGTACGAAAGTACGAAAGTACTTTCGAGAGTACGTGTACACGTACTTCCGTAGCTGTACACGTACACGTACGTACGAAAGTACAATGTACGTGTAGTGTAGTCTTTGATAGAATTCAGTATTCTATCAAACAGACGTGAAATAAAGATTTACCCACAATCCAGTTTCCTATATTTCGCATATTTACATATATATAGAACTTGAGTGCGCTTGGTCAGTCATACCTTTCTCGGCCTTTTGGCTAAGATCAAGTGTAGTATCTGTTCTTATCAGTTTAATATCTGGTAAACTGGAAATTCCAGTTACGATATTAAATGTATTTTTCAGGGAAGCCACCCAAGTAGTCATGCTTGCATGGTGGGTGGCGTGGATGGCCGTGGCGTTGCACATGTGCTCCGGACGTCCGCCCCTTACGCAACGCTCGTGATTCACCGCTAATCGAACTAGTCACGCGCGCGGCCTCGACACGTGGCGATTTCAAAAAAACGATGCAAGCAAACGCGCGCGAGTTCGAAAACAAAAGAGAGAAAATCTTGCTAACCCATAAGCAGCTAAATATTTTAAAGTTAGAGAATATATATAATTCCAGCGGACGTCCGCCGTACGGGTCATACTTACCTGCTCAGTGGCACACGGTGATCCAAAAGGCCGTGGCCATGTCTGGAACCGCCTCCCTTGCACTACGGTTGCGGTGATAGGCAGGAACAACCCAAGCGGTTGTCTTCATGGGATAATTTATGGTAGGGTGAGGCTGCGTGCGCGCGGCTCTCGCCCCTATTCGGAAGAATAACTATGGAAGACTAGTTATTAGTATTGTCGACGGAAACATCTTAGAGCATTCGGTATTGGAGCGCATGTTTGAGAAGCGGAGATAGAACCATTTATGCTGTACTACTACACGTACCAAGCGGGTTTGATATTGCGGGTGGCCGTACATATTGTTGTGCTCCACGGGTCACATTTGTCTATACGAAGCCTTGTGGGCTCAAAAATTGTAAACGCGCGTTATAAGGTCACATCTCAGATTTCTTTAGTAAAAGGCGAAAGAAATGCATGTCAAGAATTGATCTCAGCGCATAGTATTCTTCGCATCACTTCAGAAAATAAGTACACATTTATCAAAACATGCATATAGCTGGGTTATGGGTAATTCAAAGTTTTGAAATCTGCACGGAAATAAAAACAGTCTGCCATAGTCTACGGAAGTACGAAAGTACTTTCGTACGAAGTACTTTCGTACCTTCGTACGAAAGTACGAAAGTACTTCCGGAAGTACACGTACGTCCGTAGCTCCGTACGTGTGTAGCTGTCTGCATGTGTAGTGTAGTTGTGTACCTTCGTACGAAAGTACTTTCGAAAGTACGAAAGTACTTTCGTACGAAGCAAGGTACTTTCGTACTTCAGTACTTTCGTAGCTGGTAGCTACTAGATAAAATACTTCCGTGCTAGCTAGCTAGACTAACTAGCTAGCTACTGTAGCTAGCTAGCTAGCTAGATAGATAGAATACCTTCGTACGAAAGTACGAAAGTACTTCCGGAAGTACACGTACGTCCGTAGCTCCGTACGTGTGTAGCTGTCTGCATGTGTAGTGTAGTTGTGTACCTTCGTACGAAAGTACTTTCGAAAGTACGAAAGTACTTTCGTACGAAGCAAGGTACTTTCGTACTTCAGTACTTTCGTAGCTGGTAGCTACTAGATAAAATACTTCCGTGCTAGCTAGCTAGACTAACTAGCTAGCTACTGCAGCTAGCTAGCTAGCTAGATAGATAGAATACCATCGTACGGAAGTACTTTCGTCTTCCGGGAAGTACTTCTGGAGGTACAGTAGATAGCTAGATACGGAAGTGGTAGCAAGAAATGCTAGCTAGCTAGCTAGCTAGGGCCTAGTAGATAGTCTAGAGTGTGTACCTGAAGGTAGGTAGTGGGCACTTCCGTACTACCTCGAAAGTACTAGCTAGGTAGTCTAGCTAGCTAGGTACTTTCGTACTTTCGTACTAAGTACGAAAATACTTCCGGAAGTACTTCCGTACTTCCAGAAGTACTTCCACTTGCGAAAGTACGTGTACTAGCTAGCTATCTAGAGTAGACTAGATATGGAAGTACGAAAGTACTTCCGTACCATCTAGCTAGATAGTGTAGCTAGCTAGCTAGCTAGCTAGCTAGCTAGCTAGCTAGCTACCTTCGTAGCTAGTAGCTACGAAAGTACCTTCGCTAGTCTAGCTTGTACGAAAGTACTTTCGTACAATGTAGGCCCTAGCTAGTGAGATAATAAACTTGCTTTCGTTGAACTTCCGGAAGTACAACGTTGTACACGTACACTTATTATTGTAGTGTTAAATAGAGTAAAGTGGCGTTAAAAGCCCCATAACTCGATATTAATTTAAATGCTATGTGTACGGAAATACTAAAATCTGTAGAAAGACGTTGTACTTCCGGAAGTACTGTACTTCCGTACACGTACACGTACTAGCTGGGGGGGGGGGGGGGCAATCCCGGGGTTCGGTGCCCCGGGAAATTTCGGCCTACAGTACAGTACGTGTACAACTGTACATGTACGTTTTCTATGTACAGTAGGGCTACAACGTACTGTACACGTACGTTCGTTTTTTTGTGCGAAGATAGAATACAAGCAAAAGTCAGCTACCGTGTACAACGTACTTTCGTACACACGTACAGACGACGAAGGTACCTTCGAAGATAGATACCTTCGTACTCGTTACAACGGGACGTGCGTGTACTGTACCTTCGTACGAAGGTACGAAAGTACTTTCGTACTTCCGTACGAAGATAGACAGAATACCTTCGTACATAGATAATACCTTCGTTCGTAATAAGTTGTTATCTTCGTACGAAAATACTTCCGGAAGTACACGTGCGTACAGTACGTGTACCGTGTACTGTGCGTGTACTTCCGTACATGTCTCACTCCGACACGTTATTTAGGCCGGGCATAGAAGTGGTCTACGCGGTTTCTTCGCGCTTCATGGAGTGAGACAAACGTCAAGTGCGCTTCGATCAGAATAATAATATTTTCATATCGCACGTCCCTACCGTGTCGAGCGCAATATCGATGCAGAAGATCAATCGAATGGGGAGCGTTAGTCCCGAGTTGCGGGTCGGTAAACCGGAGGCAAGATACAAGGTGGTGGTTATCAAGGTGGGAACGTCTTCGCTGCTCCGGAAAGGACATCTTCATCTGTCACTCCTGGGTGCTCTAGCGGAGACGTGCGCTGACCTTACGAACTCTGGGTTCAAGGTTATTGTGGTGACATCCGGTGCTGTCGGTGCAGGGTGTCAGGTATTGGGAACAACGGTACGTAACTGTTCGAACCCTGGTGGCCAGCACTGACCACTTGGATTCGTACGTGTGAGTACACCACACTAACGGACTAGCGGCTGTGCTTTCGTGATGCCTAGTATCAAATGCTGGCATTTATATTCTTTTTACAGACGAATAATAAAGGGGAAGAATCGCTGACTGCTTTGATCTGACTTCGTCTCTGACAGGATAAACCCACAGACCTTGCTGGCAAACAGGCTATGGCTTCGATAGGCATGGTGCGACTTATGCGGATGTACGATGACTTCTTCACCTCGGTGTCGCAGCCCATTGCGCAGGTCTTAGTCTCCCTAGATAACCTCATGGACCGGACACAGTACCTGAATGCTCAGAGAACCTTCCAGGCACTGCTCGCCCGAGATGTCATCCCAATAGTTAACGAAAACGACACGATTGCTGTACAAGACTTGAAGTTTGGAGACAATGATACACTCAGCGCTCACATTGCATCGCTTACCGATGCTGACTACCTTTTTCTGTTGACTGATGTTGATGGCCTATACACTGGCAACCCCGTGAATGATCCGGAAGCGACAATCATACCCTTGGTGAGCAATACTTTTTAACCCAACTTGTGCACTATTCTTGCAACTTTGTCTAAACTGTAACTCACACATTTCCGGTGCTTTTGTCAAATTTATCATAGGTAGAAAATATTGAGGACCTGGTGGTTGATACCTCCGATGGCGCGGGGACAAAATTTGGTACGGGAGGAATGGCGACAAAGATACATGCAGCGCGCTTAGCCACTGCTTCAGGTTGCCATACAGTTGTGATGCATAGCAACCAACTCTGTCATCTCACGGACATCGTGATCAATGGCGCATCATATGGCACCCTTTTCCTCGCTGTCCCGCAACCGTTAGTTGGCCGTAAACGATGGATTCTTTTGCAAAAGCCCGCTGACGGCCAGATTGTTGTGAACCAGAAGGCGGAGGTCGCGCTTAATAACGACAAATCGCTCTATGGGACTCACATAATCTCTGTTGCAGGTTCATTCACTGCAGACGAAGCAGTTCCACTTTTCATTACTGACTCGGAAGGAGAATTGCGTGAGTTTGGGCGCGCCATTGTCAATTACTCATCAAATGAATGCGAGAAGCTCATCGGACAACAGAGTGATGATTTTTTCGACATCGTAGGATACAGCGGAGCGGAGTCTGTAGCGCACAGGAATAACATTTGTTTGTGGATTCCAGGTGGTGAAGAGGCTAACCTAATGGACTTTCCTGAGATAAACATGGAGACGCATCCTTCGGTAACTGATCTGAATGAACTACTTTCGGAAAAGCCTAAGACACCGCCGCCCTTTTCCACGAGTGGTAGCGCGAGTGGTGACTCACCTAAAGCACCCACAGAATGAAAGCTGGCAGGAAATACTGCACTTTGTATAACACAACTAATAATCATCGTAGATCTAAAAATACACGATTTGCTTCTGGCTCGACGAGCTGCAAGTAGAGCCTATTCACACTAGCGAGGTTGGACGGCAATGTCAGTTTTGGCAGCACCAAATGCGTATTTGGACCACCGCTCATCACCTTTGTTATCCGTAACTTCTGTCGACTTGTTGACCAGGGCAACGGCAACCCGTATCACATTCCGAACATCCGCGCGTGTCAAAGTGTATGACATGCTCTTTGCTCCAAGAATAGTTCTGAAGGTCGGAGAGGGCGGCCGCCTGCCTTCAGCAGTTCTGCAGGGGACGGACCCGCGCTGCCACCTCACACTCAGCGCAGCAGTGCCCGGCTGTGGCACAAAACCTGATACCTTGGCATATAACGTCTCACCTTCGCGCGCATCGCCAGTGAGCGAAAGCGCGAGGGCACCGTATGATGCACCCGGTGATATACAATTGGATTCAGAGGGTGATGAGTTCTCATGGTAGATACCTGAGCTGTCATTTACATGGCCGCGACCTTTGTCTATTTCGAGATCGTTAACCAACTCGAATGCTTCCTGCTTGTCGCGAAAGGAGAATGAGCGCATACAGTTGTCAAATATATCCGGTTTGCCAGTGACCTGATCCCCTGGGCCCAACCGAAGGTGGACACCAGCCTCTGAATCCAGGTCTGATAAAAGCGAATTTGAATTCCATGACGGCGCACGCGAACTCGAAGTTTTTGACCAGTCTGTCCGAACTTTCGCAGCAGTATCTCTCGTATCTCTCACCGCTTTCCGTGCCGCCGACTTCATCCGCTCTTGCGTTACATGGCTGCGAGCCAGTGCCACCTCAACCTTTCTCGCCACCTCCTGCAGCGCGACGACATCTATAGGCTGCAAAGCATTCGTCTCCACACGACTGCCGCTCGCGTCACAGGATTTAGTCTTCGACTGAAAGCTGGACTTTGGTTCTCCATGGAGTCTCGCACATGCCTGGAGATAGCGCTCCTTAGCTCGGGTGATACGATCAGCAACACCAAGACTACTCTGCACAACTTGTGGATGTTTCGTCGCACTCATTGGTCGGCATAGCGATCGCGCTGAGAGCGACTGTGTATAGTTCATCAGTCTTGTCAATTCGCCAATCGCCAGTTCATTATCGCAAGTGCGAAGCAGGCTAGAGCTCAATATCTGCACAGGTGCAGGCTGTGTATCTGAGTCCAGATTTCCATCAGTTTGTGCTTTTCTTTGATTACCGATCTGCAGAGGACGAGGTGGCGTAGTGACCGAATCACTGCTCGTCATACTTTCAGGCATTTTAGAATATGGCTCCGTGCAAGTCGACTGGCGTGATGTCATTGCCGGCAGTGTTGCCATGTTAGTATCGTTTTCATCACTGCTAAATCGATCCACACCGAGGGAAGGCTGGTCGGTGCCCAGCCAGCTTGACGTAACTAACTCAGCTGCTGCAGCCGCGCGCTCTACAAGGACTCCCAGCTCGTTCAGCGCGTCATCTGAAAATGTCAGGCCCGAGAACACTGCATCTTCAGATTCCGCATGTAACAATGACATCGTCCTCTGGACAGGGACCGAGAAAGGTGAACTTGACGGTGTTGCAATCACACTTCTTGTTAATTCAAAAGCTTTTTGGAACGACAATTCCGTATCTATCGACACCATTTCCGTGCAGTCTCCAAGAATATCTGAACGGGAGGACACCAGCGTCGTGCGCTTCGTCAGTGGAACGGCTGGGCTATTTTTGCACCGTGAGCGCAGCCCTCTACTCAGCCAGAAGGTGAGGCTGAAACCCAACACACCTCCTAATAGAATGCCAGTTGTGTTACCGAGGTCAACCGGCTCGCCAAGAACATCTACAACCGTGCCTCGCTTAGACGCCTCTTGAATTGAGAATGGGAATCGCACGTTCCTGGTGGATGCATCCTCCGCAACAACAGAGAGCCTATGAACGTTTAAGTCAGATACCTTCTTTGCCAACATTTTGACGCCGTCGCTCTTAGCAGTATTGCGCCGCGAGCACTTGGACAAACCTCCCGAGTGATAGACGTGCACGGCTCCAGCACTAAGCGCGGCAGCACACACGACCAAGGTCGGCAAAGGTTCAAGAATCGACCCCATGACTTCATAGGGTTCAGTTCGAGATCAGGTGTCCTCGGAGCTGTTTTTTCAAAATCTCTGCTGTCGTCGCTCGTTCAGCTGTCCTCGCGGTCCGTCGCCCTACACGTACGTGTACACAACGTTACAGTACACGTACGTGTACTGTAACGATACACGAACGTGTACACTGTACACGTACAGTACACGTACGTATACTGTACAGTGTACACGTACTTGCGACTTCCACATCGCCCCGGCTTAATGCGCTCGTGAGGCTCACACGGGTATCATGAATCCCGTCGTGGGGTTACTTACGACGTGAGAGGTTTGTTCGTAGTGTAGTCTGCTCGCATTTAGATCACATGTTTTGCCCGGATGGGTTGGAGCTCAGTCTTTTTGTAATCAGATCTACACACTGTACACGTACGGTTCGGTCGTTTTCCCCAGCCACTTCCAGCGACACTTAGACTACACGTAATTTCGCGGTGAGCGTTTTCCTTTCAAAATTTTCGATCGGTCGATCTGGGCTCAAATTCTTCTGAAGTGTCGCTGAAAGTGGGGAAAACGACCCACCCACCAAAAGCTACTGGAAACGACGCATCACGGGCCACATCTCCGTCGCGCTCGTATCCGACATCGGGAACCGCATCGCTGGCGCGCCCATCTCGTACGCGCTCAGAACCGCACGTGACTCTGAAAACTTCCACGCGGACGGCAACGCAAATCCTCTTCATGGAGCCTGACACAGCATGCGATTTCCACGTCGCCACGGCTTCGTGTGCTCGTGAGGCTCACACGGGTCTCAGGAATCTCATCGTGGGGTTGCTTACTGCGTGAGAGGATTACCCGTTGAGTAGTTTGCTCGCACTAGGTCACATGTTTAGCCCGGAGGGTTAGAGCTCAGTCTTTTTGTAATCAGAACTACACACTGTACAAGTACACGGTGCACCGTATGGCTACAGTACTATACAAGTGTAGGTGATGTATAAATGTAGTGATAGGAATGGACATGATTTCGAGTACTCGACCAGTATACACGTACTAAGGTACTTTCGAAAGTACTCCACAAATCAGACGTAGAGCACCCCTAAGCCCTAATTCGGTCAGAACCAATGCTCAATGCGGTCGGTCAACAGAATCCTATCGCTGTGTTAGCCACTACGAAGGTACGAAAGTACCTTGGAAGCTATAAACCGGTACCGAGTCGTACTTTACGCCCTTTCAGCCGCGAATTAGCGTAAATGACGGGAGCTTAAAGGGTTGAACCCTTCGGATTCAATTCACCCTTAACTATCTATCTTCGTATGCAGCTATGCACTATTCATTTTTCCATAAAGTACGTGTACACGTACAGTACACGTACAACGTACATACGTACGGAAGTGTTAAGGTCACGCTCCGCTAATTAAATTTCCCGTGCCAAAAAGTCAGAAAGACGGTTTTCCGACCCCTTTGGAGCCTTTTTAAAATAAGTCGCCGAGGGGTCCGAAATCCGCCTTCTAGTCCTCCTAAAAACGCGAAATTTTGTGAGGACATCAGCGACAGCGACATGATGTACACCATCGTGACGAAGTTTCAAATCGATCGACGACGCGACGGCGCGTGGGCGCGCGCAAAAGTACGCTTTTTGCGATATAAACCAAATACGCATACAAATTTCGTACTTTTGGCACGGGAAATTTAAATAGCGGAGCATGTTTGCCTATCATACGTATGAAGGCCTTTATGGTTTACCTTCGAAGATAAACGTTACTTCCGGAAGTACCTTCGTACTACGTAGTACGTGTACACTGTACAGTACCTTCGTACGAAAGTACCTTCGTAGTTTTGATTACATAAAAAGACTGAGCTCTAACCCATGCAGGCCCAACGGTAGCCCTACAACGTTACCGTGTCTATCTGTCGATACTTCCGGGAGTACTTCCGTACTTCCGTGCGTATCCGTACTTCCGTACAGACGCGATACGTGTTGATAACAACGCATGCTGGACGGTACTTCCAGCAATGCCTTTATAGGCGATAAAAGACTCAATTAATAAGCCTTAGCCCCTTCGCGGATGGTAATTCGCGTTTGGCAGATAAGTACGCTTCCGGGAAAAGCTTGTGAAAGTCTTTTTCCGAAAACTTGCAGCGACTCGGTAAAGTCGCGCCAGAGGTCACTCGATGATGATCGGCGACAGATAAAAGACGCGCACACTCGCGCAGAGCAAGTAGTTCTCGGTTTTTATGACTTCGGTTATCGACGGAGCGAAGCAAAGCGACACAGGCCCATAACCTATATGCATGCTGCGTGGGGGCACCCTAAGGTAGCTATCTATCTAAGGTAGTCATATTGCCTCGGACTAAACCATCCGGAAGAAAGTTATTAAGTTATTAACTCAAAAATCGACGTCTTTATTTCCGGAAGTACGTACGTCGTATTCCGTACTTCCGTATACTTCCGCACATATTTTTTGGGCCTACAGTAGTACAGACACGTACTGTACACGTACTGCACACTAGTAGTGTTATGATCTCGTACGTATCAATATTTTATTTTATCATACCTTCGGACATGTACGAAAGTACTACCTTGCTTATCAGATATGAAGTATCTTCGTACATAAATATCATACATACAGTACGCATGTGTACGTAGCTACAAACCGGTTACAGTACACGTACACGTACAACTACTGCTAATTTATTTATTCATGAATGTACGTGTACGGAAGTAAGTTGTTACCAACCTTCGTACGGAAGTAGTACTTCCGTACTATGTACGGAAGTACGAAAGTACGAACAAAGGTATTCTATTTTCGAAAGTACGTACTGTATGTACAATTCAGTACTTTATTTCTTAGCTTAGTACTACATACGAATAGAAGGTACGTACTTTTGTTATGATCTCGCATCATACGTACTCCATGTACTACCTTATCAGCTTATACGACGTACTGCGGCTACTGTCATCCTAATCAGTCGAGGTTCCGAGAAGACTAATCGGTGTTCCCGAGGAAGCGTTTTTCCCTTTAAGACCTTGTAGATTCTCTTCACTTCTGCTCAGAGTTCTTGTGTTTGTATGTAATATTGATTATCTACAGCACTGGCGTTGTAGGATTAAGTTCCTCCGCCACAGCTTGTGTCCTCTAACGGTTGTAGGGTTCTAACCCAACCGATTGGATACAGGTTGCTGTTACTCTCACTCAAAGCGTTCCGAGACTGTCTTGTCAGTTTCGTCACTTCGTTACCTCCTGCTCCGTAGCGCACGGGACTTGTCATTCCCGCACGCTTACTCGGATTCAGGCCTCCTCAGACTTATCCCAGACTCCACTCGTACCTATCGGCACATTCGCGTATTCTGTGATTGTGTATCTTGAACTTGACACTTGACCCTTGTCACCTCGCGATCGCTCATTGCGAGGCAGACCTAGTGTCTAGGTTCCTGATTTGGTACGTAGTACGTGTACTCGTACTACGTCGTCTGACTCAAATCGTAACAACTTTCGTACTGTACCTTCGAAGGTCCTTTCGTATGAATGAAGGTATTAGCCCTAAATGTATTACGAAGGTACTTCCGTAAAACGCGTTTATTTATTATTATTATATATTTCCGGAAGTACATGTACAGTACAGTTGTACAACGTACTGTAAATAAATAATGAGTGAGTAAAAGTTTACATAGTTCTGTAAATAAATTATGAGTAGTGTAGCCCTAAGTAAAAGTTTACTTAGTTTTTCGAAAGGCGAAGACTTTTGCGGGTCGAGCGAAATTAGACCGTCGATTGTGAGTTAAAACTGCGGTACCTTGAAATATTTATTTATTTACCTTTTTTTCCGGCAGTCGTGTATTTACTTAGTGTCGAAATTTTTGTAAGTTATAACCCCTGGTAGCTACCTTGCTACATTTATATAACATACCTTCGTAGTCTACGCATATGGCACTTATCCTTCCCGCAAGACTCATTTGCCCTTCCGCAGATAGAGATAGATGATCACGAGCTCAACGGCCTTGGAAAATTTCACCCCATGATAGTGCTCTTTTTGAGTTTATATATCATTTCGGTTCTGTGTTGAAGTTCATGTGCGCGTTTCTTCTGATCGTGTCGACTCCGAAGGTAATTCAAAAGAAAAATGTTCCAATTACTGTCAGTTGATCGAAGAGAATGTATCGCTGCGTCGAAGTACTTTCAAGGACCACTCTCACTGGTTGTTGTGGCGAGTGCATTAAGCTACGAGGCCAGCCGGTGTTTATGTATGGCACTCTATTTATCTGCTTTGAATATGCACTTTTCTGCGTCATCTGTGTGGGAGGTGTATATAAGTCCCCGCCAAACATATCCATATGTGGCTACCTTGAACTTCTGCCGAATTGGGTGGCTTTTCTATATTTTCAAGTTGCGAGCAGCGGCATAGACTCGACACTCTGGCACGCCGCAATCACACTTAAACAGGAGCCACGGCCCTTTTTAGCAATTCTTCAATGTGCACTGGGTTTAAGTTGCGCGACAACTCTCTTCGGCTTCAGTATTTTACCACGGTGCCTATGGGACTGGCACCAGGCATGTGTGTTAGCATGGGTGTCCCTCACAAGTGCTGCTATGAGTATAAATATTGCTCGCGATTATCGTAACTTAGATTACACCGCATTTCCTGCCGCTTTGTGGATACTGGGCATATTCTTTTGCAACTTCTTTTACCATGAGTCCACACTAAGATTTTTTTTTGCTGAAGCGCTCTCTGTGATATCATATATATTATGGTGTTCCAGCAATCATCGGCAGCTTGACCGTGAATTCACTATATTTCATGTGCTGATTATTGATGGATTTCTCGCCACAATATTTCTTGGACTTTTTCGGTACCATCAGCGTGTTGCTTGCGTCGTGACCGGGAAGTGGTAATGTATTTGGAGGTTGTAGAGCAACTGCATTGCTCGTACTGTACGTGTACGTGTACAAGAATGGAGAGGTGTAGAAGAACTTACAAAAATTTCGACACTAATACTGTATCAACTTTATCTTCAATAAGTCGATACAGAATACAACATTCATACAAATATTCATATCATACAATTATCTATCGTACGTGTACATTTAAAGCAAAGTACAACGGTACGAGTACACGTACGTGAGCGTACGTGTAGTAGTAGTCCTCCACGTGATTCGAAAAAACCAGCAAAAAAAACTTATGTTTTTCACGCGTAAAAAAATGTTTTTTGCTCTCTGAGCTACACGTACACGTAGCTCGACCACCGGAAATTTAGTTTTTACGAAAGTATTTCACTGTAAGATAGTGACACTGCTCTATCCATGAACTGTACGTGTACGTGTACAGATAAACAACTTATCTAAAAATTGTATGAATAAATACGAAGATAAAATATTTACTCTACGTGTACAGTACGTGTACACGTACACGTACTGAATTTTTATTTCCGAAAAAAAAAGGTAAGTTGACAACTTAGGCCCTACGTGCTACGTGTATAGTATGATATTAAAAATACTTCCGGATGGAAATACAGTTGTACTTTCGTACCCCATAAAAGGTACGAAAGTACCTTCGTACGAAGGTATCTATACTTCCGGAAGTACATAAGTACGTGTACATAGAGTAATTAAGTTGTTTATACATTACACGTACGTGTACTTTTCATACTTTATACGGTACAGTCAATACGTGTACGTGTAGTCATACTGCCAAGAAATGAATAAATACAATGCACGTACAACGTACACTCGTGCAGTACGTGTACATGTACGTGTACAGGTAAATAA
Source organism: Micromonas pusilla CCMP1545 (assembly GCF_000151265.4). Taxonomy (NCBI): domain Eukaryota; kingdom Viridiplantae; phylum Chlorophyta; class Mamiellophyceae; order Mamiellales; family Mamiellaceae; genus Micromonas; species Micromonas pusilla. The sequence continues at coordinate 1,345,721 of NW_003315883.1, forward strand.
TATTCGATTTTTTTTTCTGTTCGTGAGTACAAAGTACGAACGAAGGTATCAATACTGTACGTGTACCGCGTTGTACGGTACGTGTACCTTCGTAATTCCGGAAGTACCTTCGTAGTTGCTTTACCTTCGTAAGCAAGGATGTAAAGTAAATTTGTAAAGTAAAGTAAACTTACGGATGAGCGAATCAACCCTACAACCGTTAGAGGGTACAAGTTGTGGCGGAGGATGAGCGAATCAATCCCACAACGCCAGTGCTGTGTCTATATTACACACAAACACCCAAAACTCTGATCAGAAGTGAAGAGAAACAGGTTCTAAAAGTGAAAAACGCAAACACTTCTCGAGAATACCGACTTGATTAGGATGGCAGTACAAATGTAGCCGTACGTGTACGTGTACTACTTTTGTACGAAAGTACTTTCGTACTTTCGTACTTTCAGAAAGTACTTCATTCTTAATATGATAAGTAAGCTGATACGAAGGTAGGTATTACCTTCGTACTTTCGTACAAAGTACGAAAGTACTTCCGTACAGTTTTACTTCCGTACTACCTTCGTAAGAAGGTGCAATAGAATGCATATGATACGAGATCATACATTTTATGACTACAGTACACGTAGTGCTACATACAGTAGTGTTTTAAAATACGAAAGTACCTTCGTAGTTCACATATCATAAGTTGTTACTACCTTCAAGATACCTTCGAAGGTAGAATACACATGTACACATGCATGCATAGTTTACATCGTCGTACCTTCGTACTTTCGTACTCCAAAATGCCCGACAACTCGACGACCACCCCAGCGGAAGTTGTTGTGTTCGGGCGAAGCCATAGTTACCCTCGTCACCCAAGCAAGAAAACTTGTACTGCAAAAAAAATACGTTAAATTAAACTTGGAAGTCAACACTCATCAGTGAAAGGGAAGGTATAAACCTCTCTACACGTACGAGTAGTCCCAACGAAAACGAAGGACCCGTGTCACACATCAGTCGTGCACCTGCGGACGTAATATTATTTTTCTGGACAGCGTACTTCTCAGAAAGTTCTTGGCTTTGTCTTCTTCTTCGATGGATTCATCAGCCCTTGATAGTCTTGAATCTGATGAAAAGCGACATTTAGGTACGCGATACTTTTATTAATTGCTTTACTTTTCTTCGAGCGACGCGTTCAAGTATTCTGCGATTTGATCACAGGGAAACAGCGAAGCAGCTCTTTTGCTCCCAAACTCAGCCAAAGAACGGTGTGTGTTTGTGATTTTTCTATTCCGAGACTTTATTTCTCTGTTAAAAAAGGATCTTGCTTTGGTCTTGGACAAGCACAGTTCAAACCTAAACTAACGATTTTTTGTTCGTAGCGAGCTCGACTAGTTGGAAATCCTTTGAACGTTGATCTGAACACCGTTGGACAAGATGATCGGTTAAAAGATCTTTCAGTGATTGTTGACACTGACGAAAGAGGACTTCGCACGCGCAATGAGTACGCAATTCACAAGAAAAGAGCTCTGCCTTTCATGAAGATTCAAAGTGATGAACACGTGCAATCTTCACAGTTGGCAGCCACGGGTTTGATAGATGAACATTACCGGTCCGGCTGGACAGCACCCACACAGTCTAACGATGTAATAATTCCTGGCTCTCAACAAAGCAACGTAGAAATTTGTCTATCGCACGAGAATCGTGGGGAGCTCACAGCAGTCTGTTCGCAAGGAAATGGGTACGAGATGTGTTCAGAGAATATACGTATGCCTGCTCCCCTGGTCTCTACGGAAGTTTGTCATGGTCTGGTCCGCCCGCCCACAAGTGGCTTGAAATCAAGCAAAAATGGATGCGCTAAAATGGACACAGGCAAGGACAACCTGACCAAGTCACAGGTTCCCACTATCCATAATCGGGTTGCTCAAGCAGAATCATTGCCTCCTGCACATCGATGGGTCCGCAGTGCGGGCACGGCACGCGGTATTCGCACTAAAACCCCTTTTCGGAAGGGGATTCCTCCCTCAGCTTCAATATCTTCAGCTAATGATAAAATAGCTTGCAGTATTCGGGAGATAATTCAAAAGCGAACACGCGAGGAGCGGGCAACAGAGGCAAAGACACGTTTGTCAAAAAGGAAGTGTCTTGAATCAAACAGCTCTTTACACAAATCATTGCAGGGCAACACTAAACAGCTGAACGTGGATAGACCACATTTTACAAGGAAAGAAGACTCCCGAAGTATACCGACACGTTCAAATAATATTTCTTCTGTTGCTGCCCAATTTGTTACTGGGCATGTCAACATGACTCCGCAGGTGCTCGTAGTTGATGGTCAAATTGTTATCAACGAGAACAGCCTCACAGTAAATGCTGCAGTGGAGCGCACTACCACTATAAGCGATTTTACAAGAGTAGAGGAGAGCGCTACAAAACTCAATTCAGCTACATATGCAAGCTACACAAAAGCAGAGAAGTGGACGCATGCTGATACTGAATTGTTTTTCAATGCTATTCAGCAATTCGGAACAGATTTCTCACTCATACAACGCCTGTTCCCATCCCGGTCTCGCAGGCAAATAAAGAACAAGTACCTGACAGAGGATCGATTGAATCCTCGTCGTGTTGAGGCGGCCATTAAGAATCTGCAACCAGATCCTGCACTTTACCAAAATCTAATTAGTGTTTTGCAGAAGCCAGTAGGCTGCCCTGAAATTGCAGGGGTTGAATGGGCTCGGGCAGTTTTTGACAAGAAGGAGAACGCCTGACGCGGAACCTGACTTCTTGGCTTGTAGGTGTAGCTGAGGGAAAAGCACTTGCGTGAAGATCACAAGAAAAATGAAGGCAACATTACGTATTCTATTTTTTTTTCATTTTTCAAGACGGGTATGGCCTAGTTACGATGACGGGCTTGCCAGATGGTGTACAGAAATAGTTAAACAGTTCTTAAAATCTTGATTGCAGTGGGTTTTCCGAGAGATCTTTCTACAAACCTGAACCACTCATCAGAACTTGTGTCGTGGTAGTATGTATCTTTCAATTTTGAGAGCAACTGTCGCGCGCTTTCTCGAGCCCCAGGCTGTCTGTCATTTACCTGTGAAATACACATTTGTTTGCCTCTTAGCGAAAGTGCTTGAGGTATATTAGTCAGTCAACTTACAAAAGTTGCAACAGCTTGAAGTAAATATTCATGGTTGTAGTCGATGCAGCACTGATGCAGGAGAAGCACGCAACACTTAGTCAATTTCAATTATCAGACGAGAAGAAAACAGAAAGTGAATGCCCATACCTCTATACCACGTTCTCGCTCACACAGGGCTTTTTCAACGGTTTCTGTCAAATATTTGGCAACTATTGCTCGGACCTTGCAGTTCGTGTCGCGAACGTGGAGGAATAGCATATTCAGGAGCACTTTACAAGGCATGGCATTTATCATCATCGACAGGGTTCTTTTCGCTTCGTCCATGACAAATCGCTTATCCAGCGCAGCCTTTTGCAAAAGGATTGCCAAGAGTGAGGGTGAACCAGATTGCAAGTGAATGAACATGAGTTCCCCAAATGCTTTCAAGAAATCAGTCGCACATATCAATGCTGTCTTGCACACTGAACTTCTAAGACTGGCAATGTGTAATTTCAAGTGAGGCATAACTGTATCAAGAACAAGTTTCAACTCATTGGGGTGGTAAATTGCGAGGCGGCGTGCAGTGGTCAAAGCAGAACAGACAGTGGTCCAGTTGACCGAGTTGATTTGCACAAGGAGAGCAGTGGCTTCGCAACCAGGCGAGTGTAGAGGTGTCAAGTCTTCCGCTCGCGTATAATATACGGTCACGTCAATTGCTTCTGGTTCCACTCCGGTAGGCAATCTCGTGCCAGCTTGGTTGACAGTGACCCTGCACAGAGAAGCTATATTTGGGGGAACATCTTTCACAATAAAACGAGTTAAGCACGAACCTGCGAGGCTCTACTCTTGATGAAAAGTTATTTTCAATTTCACCTGTACATTGCGTTACTTCTTCTTCAGTATTTATCATACGTGTAAACTTCACGGTTTAACGAATCGTACGCGAGGAAATGTTTGCGCCTAAATCATGGCCTTCTGTCATATCTGTGTATGATGACTGGGATTTGACGCGCTTCTTTAAACTGAATGAAGACAGGGAGGTGTTTCCAGGTGGTGTTTCCGCGGCTATTGTTAGGTTCGAAGGTACACGTACTTCCGGAAGTACTTTCGTACTTCCGTACAAGCATTGATACGAATACGAAAATAGAATACTTTCGTAATAATTAATATGATATCATACTGTATCATACAGTATCATATCATATTTTCGAAAGTACTTCCAAGTACAGTACGCTAGCTAGATAATTACATTGGTCTGGCACTGGACTGGCTACAGCACAATAAACAACTATCATATCTATCATACCTTGCTTGGTACTTTCTATTAACTATGGAACAACTATCATATCTATCATACCTTGCTTGGTACTTTCGTACATAGTTATGTACACGTATGCATACTATTCTACCTTGTATGATATTATCAAAATGCCATTGTACTGTACCTACGAAGAATTATGATCCGTACACGTGTACACGTACGTGTAACGTTAGTCGGACCTCGAAGATAGAATAACAACTTACAATACTTTCGTACATACTTTTATATTTCGTACGTACGATTTGAACTTTATTTCGTACGAAAATACTTTCATATTATTTTCGTACTTTCGAAAGTACAGTAGTAAAACTACAACTATTCTATACGTGTACAGTATGTACACAACGATGTACATACAAGTACGAAAGTACTTCCGTACCGTTCAGGTGGTAAAATTTCGACCAATCACGGCTGCGTTTCGATCCTGTGGCCAAAATCGTAACCCTACCTTTGATCGGGCGCGCGCTCTCAGATCTCGCATGTTTCACCGGAGTCGTCCTGTCGCATTTGTTCGTACACGTGGGCATTTCAGTCGCTTTGAAGGCTCGGACGTACACAGCCAGCACTTTACGCACGCACTTATTACGACATGAAACACCAAGCGAAGAGCTGGCGCAAGCTTGCGAAACACGGCCAGTCGTGGAACATGCTTCGGACGATGGTCACGCAGCTCATCACGCACGAGCGGATCAAGACGACCGTCGCCAAGGCGAAAGACCTGCGCCGCGTCGCCGATCGCGTCGTCACATTGGCGAAGCAAGGGACGATCGCGGGCCGTCGCAGAGCGCGCGCGCTTCTACGGACAGACGAAGCGGAGCAGAAGCTGTTTTACACCCTCGCGGCGCGGTATAAAGACCGCGCGGGGGGGTTTACGAGGGTGCTACAGACGGATCAGCGACGGAGCGACAGCGCGAAGATGGCTTTCATCGAATTCGTCGACAGGGAGGGGGAAATGAGGCCGGCACGGCCAGCGAAAGGGCTCGGTCTGTCGTGGGCGTCAAAGGAATTTGTAAATATGCAATGGACTCTACGATCCACGGAGAACAAAGCGGAGAAGACTGTGTCGCAAGTCGCTGAGGTGGCGGACATGACGGGGATGGCATGAGCGAAACAAGTGACGACTGCAGAAAGGCTTCCCCTCCTACTCTGCGTTCCGCAAGAAATGAAACCTGCGATTATCTTATAAGTGTTATTAGCTACGTTTCGGTCACCCTCCCTCTCGAGTTCTCTACTCGCACGCGCATCAAATGTCTCGTCTTCGTCGTCCGCCGCTGCGGCTCCGCCCTTGAAGCCACAGACAAGCTCCTCACTCTACCTTACTCTAACTTGATTTCCTCTCCGCTTGCTTCCGTCTTCCTGTTCTTCTTCATATTCCCCATAAAGCCCGGCAAGACGATAAGGATGTTAAACACGCACAGCATGACTTGGGATATCATCACCATGTAGTGCTCTCGAACGGTGTACCCCTGGTCCATGTGCGTTATGTATCTGAAGTGGTAGATAAGGTATGGCTGCCAAAAGAACCTGATCGAGAGCGTAAGATGGTAGCAGAGGTCGCACAGACGGTTCAGAGCGGATCCTCGGGTGAGCTGCCTTTTATTGTGATTGCGACGATGAAAAACGAGAGGATGAAAATATGTCAGCGACGGGAAAGATAAGTGACAACGACTGAGGACAACGTTGACAAAAGACGATTTCGCGAAGTGCTTTGACGCACCGCCGTGCGATTAGGAAGAACGTGTTCAACTCCACGATCCCGTCCCTGCAGGTCTCAATAGCGTGTTCTGGGAACCGTAGCGGGTGCAGAAGAATCATGAAAGTCAGGACGTGATGTATCACGATCGCCCACGCGTATCGCGGGACAGCGCTTGGTGAAAATGCGATCCACGTCGTGTCGATCGCAATGTAGGTGATGAAGATCTTCGTCACGAGGTGCGCGTCCATCGCGCCGATGAGCCCAGCGATGCACATCGATGATAGTGCGCCTACGAGGGGGACGTTAAGGGCGTCGTGAAGACGGTACGACAGCGACCGCGGCATCTTCGGAGAGGCCGTCGCGGCGGGGGGTTGACCCGCCAACCGTCGGTGGCTCGCTCGCTCGATCATCCATCCACGACCGAGTGGCCGAGGGTTACAATCGTGCGGAAATAACGTTGTACACGTACAACTACGTGTACTGAAAGTACGTGTACTGTACCTTCGAACAGTACGAAAATAGATACTGTACGTGTACGTGTACTGTAGCCCTACAGTATTTTCGTACTTTTTTTTCCGTTTTTTTACGAAAGTACGAAAGTACGAAAGTACTTTCGAGAGTACTTTCGAAAGTACCTTCGTACGAACCAACGAAAGTACAGTATCTATTGTACCCTCGCTCGTACTTTCGGAAGTCTTCCGTACGTTGCGTTGTAGGGCTATTAATAAACGTGTACGCGTCCCGTGCTCTCTTGTTTGGCTTCGGAATCCCTCGGGAGTTTCCCAGGCACTCTCATTTATTTCCCCACATTGTGATTTGCACGTAACTCTGTACAAACGTGCAGACTGTTCCTTCAGCGAACATCCATTTGGTCTAGCGCGCAGTATAGTATTCAAATGACCACAAGCATCGCTGACGCAGTTTCTCGTTTTCAGTGTTCACCTGCGTTTAAAGCGCTTGTATGTAGCATATTCATTTATGTAACCCTTCACTGCTTTTTTTCACTTGATTTACTCGCAGGATTACACCCGGGTCGGTGCTTCAATCAGATGCATCGCAGCAAGAAAACAATGTGCCGTATTTCACGCTAAGCGCAGGTGTGCTTCACGAACAACTTTTGTGTTAGGTGTAGCAGATATTGACTTGTTTTTTTCTTAGTTTCATTCGAAACAGCAGAGCAGTTACTTGCGCGGTTCAAGAAAATAAAACTCCGTTTGATATCGAGCAAAGTGCCGATGATCGCATGGAAAAATCGGTTGACTCGATAAGAAACAATTTGAACACTGTGCGAACTGGGCGGGCAAATGCAGCCATCTTGGACCGCATCGAAGTGGAGTATTATGGTTCAGTAACACCATTGAAGTCCCTTGCGAACATCACTACACCCGATGCTCAGACCATCATCATCCAGCCCTTCGATAAAAATATAATTGATGATGTAGAGAAGGCCATTATGTCGAGTGACTTGGACCTCATGCCAGGAAACGATGGTAACTGCATTCGCCTCAATATTCCTCCACTTACAGCTGAGCGTAGACGAGACCTGGCCAAACTTGTGTCTAAGCTTGGTGAGGACGGCAAGGTCGCGCTCCGAAATGTTCGACGTGATACGTTAAGAAGTATCGGAAAGCTAAAGGGATACTCTGAAGATGAAATCAAGTCTCTTGAAAATAATGTCGAGAAAATGACTTTGAAGCACACAACAGACGTAGATGAGGTGGTTCGAAAAAAAGAGGATGAAATTTCAAAAGTTTGAACGTGCGACGGACATGATTGATTAAATACACGAATGCGAACACTATTATCCACCGAAACATGTCTTCTGAACGGAACAGCGACTTCCATGCCACGTACATTACAGTAGACTACCAATGCAGACTACCTCTTGAGACATCTGATAGAATGCACGCCAACACCTTCTTGTTTTCGGCATGTCACTGCAGGCATATTGGAACCGTGAAGGGCATTTCCTCTAGTCCAAGTTTGGGCACAAGAATAGATTTATGAGATGGGATTTCTGCGACATCTGTCCAACGAACTTCTATTCGCCTCCTCGAAACTTCAGCAAGCAGTCCGTTCAGTGCTTTGTTACTACCAAGAGCCTGAGAAACGGCAGTTCTCAAGTCTCTCACACAGCCCTCTTCGATGACACTGATAGCTAACTGCGTGGCCGCATGCACCGCTGATACGGAACCGACTATATCACAGAATCCGGAGTTGCGTTTAACGCGCAAGTTCGCCCCCGATTTCCCGATCAACTCCTGAATTTTAGACCCACCCTTACCTACGACGCGTGAAGCGTGCAACCCGCAATTCAAGGATATCCCAAATAGACCGGAATCATTCATTACCGGATCTGACATAGTTATTCTGAAAGGCGCTAGGCCTACATGCAACAAACGATTGTGGTCATTGCAATCGGCCATTTTTCGATCCGTGGAGACGCCTTCACAGCAGAGCAGCAAGTCATAGTTTTACTAACTACGGAAATACGAAAGTACTTTCGTACTTTCGTACATCCTTCGAAGGTGCGAAGATAGAATATTATCTATTTCCGGAAGTACGTACGCGCTACGTGTACTACAGTAGCCTTACTAGTAGCTACCTTCGTAGCTACGAAGTTACTTTCGTACGAAAATACGAAAGTACCTTCGAAGATAGAATACCTCAAGGTACAATTTACTTCCGGAAGTATTCTATTTCCGTACTTCCGATGGATAGTAGATAGAGCTGAATAAATCAAAACTACTACATGTATGATACAGTATGTACCTTCGTATACGTAGGCTAGCTAGGCCTAGGCCCTACCTACTTCCGGAAATACGAAAGTACATTCGAATGTCATACGGAAGTACGAAAGTATCATACTGTACAGTACAATATTTCCGGAAGTACGAAAGTACTTCCGTACTTCGTTTACAGCGAACAGAGCAACGGACCCTCGCAGCCACCACTATCGTGACTTGCTTTATAGCGCTCGGTTCTCCGATGCTCTGATCACGACCAGCACATTCGTATATATTTCATTGTCAAAACCTTCTTTCGATCTAATCCTTCGGAAATTTTCTGACAGCTTCCTTTGAGAACGCTTTCCATAACGAACCCTCGAAGAACTTGATCCAAGCACGTTTTTGCTTTTTTCGACCTCGAGAGTGTGAAAAATGAGCGTTACCGTGAGCGCAAATCTTTTTGATGCTCTTGACACCAAATCAAGTAAATCTAAAGTGCGTTTTTTTTCGATTTCTTAGAGTAGGGAAAATCTTGCCCACCTGTTCGTGTTGAACGTAACGTGACGTATCGTGTCTGCCGTCTCAGTCACTTAATATGTTATAACCACACATTTTTTTCGGCCACGCCATCCACTTCTCCCTTACGAAGTGCATCTGAAACATTACGTACAGCTTAATTTTCTGACGTGAATATTCATTCACTTAACTTATCCTCCTTGTAGAAGACAGAAAAAAATAATAATAATAATGAAACAGACTTGCTTGATGAAAAGCTCTGGGCGGCCACAGCTACGAGGAACGTGCTTTCATGGGCCGATTGTGACACAGACGAAGATGATATCAGCGTTGGAACTTCAACCGCTGGAAATGAGACTGATGTTGCAGTATGTGTCAAAGAAAGTTTCGAAGAGTTTAACGGCCACATTGAAGATATGGTGTTTGACGAGCTAGACGAAGACGATGATGATGAAGATGATCTAGCTGTTACTGTTCCTATCGAACCACCGTGTCGCAGCAGTAAGTCCACTGCTACACAGGAGAGACAGTTATCAAAGAAAGAAATGAAAAAAATTGAGCTCGAGAAACTTGAAGCTGTCTTTGCAGAGTTTGGCGTCGAGGTAGGTGTTTGCACGGAAGCTGGAAAAGAAACTGACTTAGGAGAGAGTAAAGCTGCTGCTAGACGCCGCAAGAAAGCCGCACGGGTTGTTTCCAGCTCCGAGCAAATATCTGAAAAGAAAACAGCCAACCCAGATGATGCTCCTGGTACAAGTGATACTGTTCTGATTAACCCAGTTGAAGCTAAGAAACTTGTGGCAGCCAAGTTGACCGGCAAGAAAAAAAACCATGGTTTAATTTCGTCGACTGCTGTCGCTGAGGCGAAGGCGCGTGCCGAAAAGTTGAAAAGAAAAGGGAAAACAAACCAAAAGTAAACAACACCAACAAGTTCTTCTTCCTTATTTTTTTGCAGAAGTCGTTCAGGCAATCTTCCTTCTCTACACCGTTCACTATTTTCCGATGAGGTTACCTTTAAGTTTGAAATATCTCTTTTGGAAGAAACGCCAGCGGTTGAGTGCTTTATGCAGTGCGAAACGCTGACTCATCTTGCTCAAGGCACAATTGATAAATTAGACAGCTTTTGAATAGACTTGTTCTGATAGTACAAGCAGCAACGTTGTCAAATACAAATTTATGCACTAGTTGACACGATGCAAAAATGGCCTCTTCAAGGCCAGTGAAATCATATCCGACTCAGATGTTCCATGAATGGATTGTCAAAGTTAAATATTGAGAACGTCGCTGAAGAAAAGGTGCCTGTGAAGATTCATCGAGACAACCGGGTCGAGAGAAGCCAAGAAGATCTGAGTTCAGATTTGGGTCCAGAGCTGAAGCGAAGATAAGCACAGGCATCAAAGATAGTCAGATATGCTTTAAAGTGCCAATACTGCTGCAATCAAAGCTCAGCATAGAGTTTTCCAGTTATACAATTTTCAGATTACCATATGAATACAAGCAAAGTTTCAGATGGTATAAAGAGTCTCGTGTCACAGACGAGTTTACTTTATGAAGAAATCACTCAAAGTTTACGCGAAGTTGAGTGACTTGGAGCATATCACAAACGCTGATTCCGAAACATATCAACATTTCGACTGTGCAATACTTTACCTTCCAGCAACATATGTCGAAATGCCTCCTTGAGTTGGAGAGGCTGAACAGGTTCGAGATCCGACAGCCCGTGGCTGTCAGCCACTTCCCGGGCTAATTCAACAAGCTCTCCAATGAAAAGTTTCCCGACTGCAGCGAGCACAATTACACCGTTAGAATTGAGTACAGTGCCAGTGAAACTTTGGAAAATACGTTTTAGCACAGATTTCGGGAGGGACGAACGGCGATAGCTCTCGTATCTGTTCATCTGCTCCTCTGTAAAAATATTTACGAGCTCTACCATTTCTTCACTTGCTTTTTGACTTGTCTCCTCAAACTCCCTCGGTTCGTGCTCCGAAATATTACCCGCATCCTCTAATAATTCCATTTCAAAACCTTCAGTTGTATCTCCGGAACGTTTTATTTAATGACAGCTATTCAATAGCATTTTTGTATTAGTGTTCCATTCAACGGTGTACACGACTCGGTCAACGGTGCACACGACTCCTACACGTGCAACTCAACGGTACGAAAGTACACGCTTGCGCAGGTGCGCACCTTCGAAGTTCTTCAGCACCTCCGTGCGTGAGTCCTGCGGGTTCGGTTGTGCACTACGTGTACAATTAGATGCTACAATAATGTACTGAAGTAAGTGTACAGTACAACGCATTTATGTGTACACGTACGTGTACTTCCGGAAGTATTATCTATTTTCGGAAGTACACGTGTACACGTGTAGCCCTACAACGTTACGTGTACTTTCGAAAGTACTATTAAAAGATAACCCCTGGTAGCTATCTATCACTGCAGATGATAATTCCGGAAGTATGTGTACGTGTACAGCTGTACACTGTACAGTACAACGTTGTACTTTTTGTTGTAGTTGTACGTTTACAAATAAAGTGTTTTTTTGTATTAAAACAGTTGTACAGTACGTGTACGTGTACACGTACACGTACACGTACGTATCCGATAGTTGTTCTTCCGTATGTATCATGAAACACATTTTGAGTTGAGCAAGGTCCCACCCACACGACTTTAAAGATGCGAACTCCAGCGAAAGACGAAGAGCCAGTGTCCAAAAAAGCCGGCATTATTTTTGGACATGAACTCCTTAGAGACGGGCGTGATGGACGCTTAGGGTCTGTTGAGGAGGTGCTCGACAAAGTGTACGCGCTCGGTGCTGACATTAAACTTCGTCAAACGGTGGGCGGCACATTGGAAAACCTCAGTTCTGAGCTCTCTTATCGCGAGGTGACAGACCTTTCTGGTAGCGAGGTGGCTGGCGCTATTGAGCAGGTAATGATGGCCGTCGTCAAAAGCATTTTAGTCGGCGACGGATTCGGGTTCTCGCTTCCAAGTCGTGGCAGCGCTGATCAAGTATACATGGAACAGCTAGATCGTATCGTACTTCGTGATAAACATACCTTCACCTCTTTTTCTAATACCTCGTCAGTGCGGAAGGTCGCGATTCTCACTCGCGTGCTGCAACTGGTTCACGGCGTGTTATCCCGTGGCATTCACGTCACCAAACGCGATCTTTTCTACACTGATGTAAAACTATTTAAAGATCAGAAGGATTCAGACGGTGTTCTTGATGATATTTCTTGTCTTTTGGGCTGCACAAGGAACTCTCTGCATGTCGTCGCGTCTGAAAAAGGCGTTGTTGTTGGGAGATTGATATATACCGAGGATGGCGACGAGATTGACTGTACGAAGATGGGTATAGGTGGTAAGGCCATTCCGAGCAACATTGACAAGGTGACGAACTTCAGATCGGACGCCAAATTTGTACTATTGGTTGAAAAAGACGCGGCTTTCATGCGCCTGGCCGAGGATAGATTTTATAATCGATTTCCGTGTGTTATCATCACTGCCAAAGGGCAGCCTGATGTCGCCACTAGGCTCTTCTTATCAAAGCTGAAACGTGACCTCCGTATTCCAGTTCTCGCGCTGGTGGATGCTGACCCTTATGGGTTGAAGATAATTTCGGTATACATGCAGGTCAGGGACTGCATTTGGGAGCGCCTTCACACCTTCTGCCCTTGAAATTTTTTCCATCATGTGACGCTCTACAATTGAATTTGATCATGGATTTTGACAATATCTGCTGGGATCAAAAAATATGGCTTTTGACTCTGCAAACCTCACTACCCCAGACATAAAGTGGCTCGGGGTTCGGCCAAGTGATTTGAATAAGTTCCAGATACCTGAACAATGCCGTCTAGAAATGAGCCAGAAGGACATTGAGACAGGGCATCATATGCTAAAGGAAGGTTTCATCCAGCAGAACCCCGAGTGGGTAGCGGAGATAAAAATTATGCTCAGGTCCAAGACCAAAGCCGAAATACAAGCACTTAGCAGTTATGGCTTCCAATATCTATCCGAGGTTTACCTACCTCTGAAACTGCAGCAGGGAGATTGGATTTGAGGAGATTTTTCCTGCTCAAAACACACTCCCAGGTATCACAAGTCGAAGAGGTCAAGGTTTCATTTGAAACAATTCAAAAAGTGGTCCACCACACTTGACATGAAAGGACGAAGAACATTTACTTCTATAGCTGAAAGGTGTCGCAACTTCACGCCCTGCGCGTAGTTGCATCAGCAGCGATATGTACATTATTCAGTGCTCGGCAATTACCTTCAAAGCATCTGCATTCAGTCCTCGGAGTCCTGACTGTATTTTGACATGCCTCACTGACCGAATCGTGTCCTGTGGTTTCTTTCATTCAGTTTCATCTACAGAAAAATGTCGTTAACCAACCCACCACGAGGTCATACAAACGACTCCAATCTATCATGTCATCGCGAGCATGTTTGCAGAGTTCGGCAGCTAGTTCAATGTAGTGAAATGGTAAACCCTAACACCATGAACTCTCAGAGAAAAGCACTATGGAAAATTGGAAATCGTTCCAGGGTAATTTACAAGTTAACCTGGAAAACGTCATCAACCCGTTCTGTCTCGATCACGGTTCGCAGCGCATTTACGTTTAACCACATAGGAGGAATGATGCAGCACTTTCCCTGCTTCTTTAAAATCGTGGCAAACCACAGGGGGACAGCAGCTTGAATTTGAGGGCGGAACGGTCCATACATGAGAGAAGGTCACACACAGTTCTGTTTATTGGGAATGGCCGTGTTTGCGATGTAGAAGAAGATGACTTATCCATCAATCCTACCGTACCGCCTAGAAGATGGACCTGAAAATAGGATAACTAAGAAAAAAACCTTTTTATCAACGCACGCTTCCCTCGTACCTGTTGTAGAGAAAAGTTTGGTACGACTAGAACCACTTCGTCTTCCGCCGAAAAATTTACTTCCTGTAACGGTAATCGTGGGATTATGTTTTGCAATCCAATAGTTGCGAACAATAAAAAGTACCTGGTGAGTCAAATCTGAACTAGAACGAGTCGACATCTTGTGAAGAAATCAAGACAAGCTGAGTGTCTGGGCGGCAAATTCGAGAGCCCTTCCAAGACGAACCACGTGTCGATCAAGCTTGGTCAAAAATTTTAAACATGTCTAGGGCAGTACTCCTCTCCAGACAGTGAGTCCGTGCCCCCTAAAAATGTTCACTTTCTTTGGAGTTTGGTTGTACAGCTTGAGTGGCGTGAGTACGTGTACAGCTGTACACGTCCTGTACGTGTACACGTAGGGCTAGCTAGCCCTGCCTCCTGCGTGGACAAAGAATAGCAGGATTTGTTGAAGTCTTTTTGTTGAGACTCACTACTTGTACACCTGCACGTACTGTACGTGTACAGTACACGTACGTGTAAATAATATCCGTTGAATAGATAAAGATAGTTTAATAATATGATAGATTTACTGTAGTTGTAGATATGTATCAATAGTACGTATGTAGCACTTATCCACATAATAGCTACGTACTGAGTACGAAGGTACTACGTACTTTCGTAGTACGGAAGTAAAAGTAGTAGTACGGAAGTACGGAAGTACTTTCGTACTTCAGTAGATACTAGCTACCTGAAGGTAGCTAGCTAGCTAGCTAGATACCTTATTTTAGGCAGATAGCTCTAGCTAGCTAGCTAGCTAGCTAGCTACCTTCGTAGCTAGCTAGCTAGGTACATAGATACCTACCTTCATAATATGGAAGTACGGAAGCAGTACTAGCTAGTGGCTATACCAGCGAGAGGATAGGAGCTTAGTGAGGATATTAAGAGGATGAGCGCGTACACGTAAGTGTACAGCTGTGCACGTACACATAAAAGTTTATTTTATCTTCGAAGGTAAGTTTATTTTTAATAGTACACGTACTTCCGGAAGTATACTGTACTTCCGTACTTTCGAAAGTACTTTCAAAAAGACTTTAATAATGTGCTGTATGAGAGTACTTCAGTACTTCCGTACTAAAATAGTTCTTTAGATAGAGTTGAGGGCGCATCCTCGTCACTAGGCGGAAACCGGAACGGGCACCAGAGCCCGCCATGCAGCAAGGCCAATTCAATTGTCATTTTCTATCTTCCAAGGTACGCTGTGTACTAAGCCCCCTATCTCTCTATCTATCCCAACTCAAAGTACTACTTTCGTACTATAAATATGATGCCTTCGAAGATAAAATAAGATATTCTATCTTCGAACGTGAAAGTACGTTGTACGAAAGTACAAGGTATGTAGCTATAGCTAGCTATGTACTAAGCCCCCTATCTGATTAAAGATATTATGGCCAGGCCATAGCTAAGTTACCTACAATGACAATGCCATGATGCTGTACGTGTACGTGTATTATACGAAGGTACGAAGGTACTTCCGTACTTCGTTCCGTACGAAGGTACTTCCGGGAGTACTAAAGTTACATTACGTGTACACGTGTACTGTACAACGTACTTCCGTACTTCCGGAAGTATCGGAGGTGAATAATATTTTTGGTTGTTTATCAACAACTTTATATGTACAGTAATGAGTTGGCCCTTACATCATAAAATTATTATTTCAAAGCAGCGGATTAAAATAGTTCCGGAAGTATCTGTACACGTACAGTACACGTACAACTAATCAGCTACCTTCGTACTGCGTTGTACACATACAAGTGCAATAGAAAATAAAGTATCGTTTTATGCTAGCCCTACGTGTACAGCGTACGTGTACTACCGGAAGTGCAAGTGTACAAATAGGGCACATCTCGTACGAAGATAGATACTGTAGGGCTACAGTACATGTACACGTACTGTATCTTCGTGCTTCCGGAAATACCTTGGTAGATATCTAGCTAGCTAGCTAAGTTGCATATCTATCTTATTAGATATTATCTATTTCCGGAAATACATTCGTTGTACACGTACGTGTACAGCTGTAAACGTACTGTGTGTACTGTACGTGTGCAGTGTACATTCGAAGGTACTTTCGGAAGTACGACGTGTGTACGAAGGTACTGAAAGTACCTTCGAAGGATTGAATATTGCACCGCGTTAGTCCTCCTGTGCGTGTACGTGTAGTGTACTTTCACGCAGCAGCCGACTGAGAGCAATCAACTAAAGACCTACAAATCCGGTTTTCAAAATAGCGGAGCACAACGTTGCAGCTTCTCGCACGGGAAATATGGTGGAAACAGCTCACAGTTTGATGCCCGAAAACGGAAAGAAAAGAGACGAGGATTCTGAAGACGGACTAGAACTTTCTCCGTTTTGGGGGATCGAAAAAGGCGCTGTCCTTCAAGAAGCGCGTTGTTTCAATGACTCGCAACTTGACACCCGCCGCTGTCAGCAGGTGTGTACATCGCTTATGCACTCGATCTACTGAACGGCTCATTTCTCTTTCACCGCTGTTACGCAGGTGATAACCAAACTTTTGTATTTGTGTAACCAAGGCGACTCTTTCACCAAGGTGCTCAAAACTTCCTTTCGTCCTGTCTTTAACACCATATTCCTGGAGTGAGATCACAACTGACGAATATCTCTCGATCATCAATTCTATAGACGGAAGCTACAGAAGTATTTTTTGCTGTCACAAAGCTCTTCCAGTCAAAGGACACTAACCTTCGTCGTATGGTTTACCTTATTATAAAGGAAATATGTCCAACTGCTGACGAAGTAGGGATGACTGTTTTTGACCTTCCGAGCGTGATTTAAAACTGCATCCATAACAGGTCATTATTGTAACCTCCTCGCTGATGAAGGACATGAACAGCAAAATAGATTTATATCGTTCGAATGCAATAAGAGCACTGTGTAACATAACAGATGCTGGTCTTCTGGGGCAGATAGAACGATATCTTAAACAGGCTGTAGTTGATAGAAATGCTGTCGTTGCGTCAGCTGCCCTCGTATCGGGAACACATCTGTTAAAGGTTCGATAATTGATACATACTTGATGATACATATTACTAACATAACATTTTAATTCTAATTTGATTACAGGTGAACTGTGAAATTGTTCGCCGTTGGAGCAATGAAGTTCAAGAGGCGGTCAATTCAAAGGGTCCTTTTGTTCAGTTTCATGCCCTTGCCCTTCTTCACCAAATCCGGCAGAATGATAGATTGGCAGTCAGTAAGCTGGTAACTCAAATGACACGGAGTACGATTCGCTCTCAACTGGCTCACTGTCTTGTAATTCGATACGTCTTTCAGGTGTGAACTTTAGCAGTGCTTCCCTGTTTCTCCTCAACATTTTTCCACCTCACCTGTGAGTTTGGTTCCCCTTCTTGTGACTAGCACCCGTGTGAATTGCAAAATTTCTTGCAGGTCATCAAAGAAGGCTCATCATGTAGCGGCGAGAATCGTGGTGAAAGACCTTTTTATTCTTTTCTTGAAAGCTGCTTGCGACACAAATCAGAAATTGTGATGTTTGAGGCTGCAAGGTTGTTTTTCAATGCTTATAATTAATATTTTATTGTCATTGATGACTTTTCTGGGTTCGCATTTCGCAGGGTCATAACAGAGTTGACTGATGTGACCATTCAAGAGCTTCAGCCTGCTGTTTCAGTCTTGCAGCTTTTCTTGTCATCTTCGAAACCAACACTTCGTTTCGCTTCTATTCGTGCTCTCAAAAAGGTAGCACTGTCGCAGCCCTCTTCTGTGACCTGCTGCAACATGGATATGGAAGGCCTCATTTCTGACCATAATCGATCCATAGCAACACTTGCTATTACAACTCTGCTCAAAACTGGGAATGAGTCTTCGGTTGAACGTCTTCTGAAACAAATTGCAACTTTTATGGCTGACATTCAGGTATTCGTCGCATGTTTGCACTTGGACGTCACTTGCCGAACTTTTTTGTTTACTTTTTCGTCTGCAGGATGATTTCAAAATTGTTGTCGTTGAGGCTATACAGAGCCTCTGCCTTAAATTCCCGCAAAAACACCGGGTTCTTATGAATTTCCTCTCCAGTCACCTCAGAGAAGAAGGTGGCTTCGATTACAAAAATTCAATCATCCAAAGCATATTATGCTTAATAAAAGAAATTCCTGAGGCTAAAGATTCAGGCTTGAGTCACCTTAGCGAGTTCATTGAAGACTGTGAATTTACATACCTATCCTCACAGATTCTTCACCTACTTGGTGAAGAAGGACCAACTGCTTCTGATCCAAGCAAATATATCCGATATATTTATAACCGCGTTATTTTGGAAAATGCCACTATTCGCGCTTCTGCTGTTTGTGCACTTGCAAAGTTTGGTTTGCTCTGTCCAGTTTTGCTGCCTCGCACTTTACTTCTGATCCGTCGTTGTCTTTACGACAATGATGATGAAGTCCGCGATCGTGCTACTTTTTTCGTCGCTGCCATGCAGGACCGAACGTTCGGAGCTGACGGTCTAGAAAGTCACCTCAAGTATCACTTGTGTGCCCTTGAATCCTCTCTTTCTGAATATGTTTCAGGCTCTACAAGCTCCTCTTTTGACATAAGTGCTGTCAAATGTGCACCCCGTGAGAACATTGCTGACCCTGATGGTGTCTTGGATCTCGAAGGCAATAGTCACCCTAATTTGGATGACGGTTTTGACAGAGAACTGCAGGATGCTGAACGTTCGGTCGCTAGTATCGTTCAGTTCTCGCACTTCGGACCAATCTTCAAGGTTCGAGAGCACATTTGATTTTTTTTTTTAAGCCGCTGACCCCTTTGTGACCCCTTTTTGTGTAATAGAGCTGTATAGCTGTTGAGCTTACTGAAGCGGAGACAGAATATAAGGTGAATGTTTTAAACTTGTCTTCTGACTTCTTATCGCTGCTGCTGACTGAAGGCACCCACCTAGGTCACTTGTATCAAGCATGTCTTTAAGTTGCACGTTGTATTTCAGTTCAAATGCACAAACACTATCAAAGAACAAGTCCTCGAAAATGTTTCAGTGGCGATGGAGCTTCTGGATGGAGCAGGCTGTTTCGAAGAGTGTGCATCAATTCCATTGGAATCAATGCCACTTGGCAAATCAGGTTCCACATATGTTGCGTTCTCAAGAGTTGAGGTACAGCGAGATTCTTTTGCGGCTTTCCATGCAATATCACAGATTCATTCAACACAGGGAAAACGTTTTTCAGCGAAGTTTGCTTGCACTCTCAAGTTTACCTCTAAAGAAGTTGATCCCATTAGTGACATACCCGAGGAATGTGGTTATGAAGACGAGTATACAATAGAAGATGTTGAGTTATCGCTGCTCGACTTCATGTGCATGACGCCATTGTCTAATTTTCGCAAGGTTTTGTTAACATATGTTTTCCCGGTATATATTACATTTAACATTTTTTTTAAAAGGCCTGGGATGCGTTGCCCATAGAGACCGAGACAGCCAATGAATACAGTCTTGGTAAACGTGAAAGCCTAGGAGAAGCAGTTGAAACGGTTACGAAGGTTCTGGGTTTGCAGCCATGTGAGGGTACTGGTGCAGTTCCACCAAATGCTCGCTCTCATACAGCACTCCTTTCTGGAACTTACGTGGGGGATGTCGCTTTACTTGTCAGGCTCAATCTTGGGATCGACGTGTCAAATGAAGTAGCATTGAAACTGACGGCAAGGGCAGAAGACGCCAGTGTTTCAGAAGTTGCGCAGTTAATCGTTTCGGAGGCATAGTGATACGTCTATGGGAGAACTACTTGATTTTATCATGCCTTAAGACCGAGAACATTCATGTACACGTCGCGTACATTTAGACTTTTTGTTTTCTTTAAAAAAAGTTCTCGAGCACTGATAAGATATCTCACATATTTTCTCTGTTCACCGCGATGCACAAATCCCTCAGCTCTACACCACGCACGAGCCTATACGATACTTGACCCGGTACACCATCTTGCCAAGCTAATTCACTTAACTCAACTTTATCTGGAATTAATATTGTGCTGTCCATAGTTTGCTTGAGAACTTTTAAAGACAGTTGTTTTGCGGTTGACAGTGAGATGCCCTCAACGTATTCGGTTTTTAAAATTGAGTGCGCAGCCTGACTATTAGCACCAACCGCCGTGGCCATTCGAGAAGGACAGCATATATTTAAAAGTTTTTTTAAAAAAAATCAGTAAAACATTTCAGGGAAACAAAGTCGCCTACCTTCCAACCCGAGTAGTTACCGGAAGGGTCACTCTGATACAGTTGAAAACCAAAGTTTCTGTCCCTGGATATCACCGGCACCTTAAAGACTCTGAGAAACGAACATATGAATCACAGCATTACCAGCCACCAAAAAGAAACGAGACTCCAAATGGTCGCAGGCCACCGAACTGTGTGTATCCTTGTTTCTGATCACACATACTCTGTACAAGATGCTCTACTGGAACTTGTTCAGAATAGTTCAAAGCATATCTTTGTGCGAAAAGCCTTTGGAATACCCCGTAAGGTAGCGATACCACGCGATCATGAGTATAGAAAAGTGATTGGAATGAAGGTTTAATCAAGTATTACCTGGATGAGTTAATTAGTATATTTGCGTCAGAGTTGATACCCGCAACTGCAACTGCAATGTTGGCATCCAGTTTAAACATCTTTTCAGACGCCTCAGACGTTTCAAGCAGCTGTAAAAACAAGTACTCAAGTAGTCCGCGCCAAATTTCAATTTCGCTGTTACCTTTGAAAGAATTTTCTTTTCAGCAGCTAGGACGACACCGAAATCTGTTCGGATCCCGACTGCAGCGCCCGCATGACTTATGGCTTCCATAGCATACTCAACCTGTTGGTCGTTCGTCAGTATCGAAGGGCAGAGCAGTTGATTTTCTTATGAATATCTTAGTGCTGAATCGAGTGGGCCGTGAGGTGCCAGATGCAACGCGAAATAAAATACCTGAAACAATCTTCCATCTGGACTAAAAGTAGTCGTGTGAGAATCATAACGACGCGCCATGTTCGACGTTTTGCTTGGACTTGCCTTAAGACTATTTCCTGCTGAACGTATTTGATAGTCTACACTCTTCTGCTTTGTACTCTCGAAAGTACTTTCGTACGAAAGTACTTTCGAAAGTACTTTCGTACTGTACGTGTACAACGTACAGTATTTATTTTATGACACGGAAGTATGATACCCTCGAAGGTATGTACGTGTACGTGTACAGCTGTACAACTACGTTGTACGAAAGTACTTTCGTACACGTGTACGGAAATCTTTTTTTTCAATAAATCTTTGTCACAATGTATTTTGACTAAGTGTAGTTGTACACGTACTGTACGTTGTACTCGTACAGTACGTGTACTTGCTGTCGAAATTTTAGTTAGTTTATCCCTGAGCTAGCTAGGTACGTAGGTAGACAAGGTAGGTAGCTATTCAAACTTGTATGATTATTTGCACTGTAAATTTGCCCGTACGTCAATCACGTGCGCGCGGCTTTCTGTCGTCTGCTTTTAATCGAGCGGGAAGGGGTTTATAAACTTACCTTCAGTGGCGAAACTTCGACTTACAGTACGTTGTACAGTACAGTACGTGTACTGTACACGTACAGTATGTTATGAAAGTTTCGATCGCGTGGGTGAAAAAAAGAACTTCAATTTTTGGAAAAAATTGTGCCCCTCGCATGCACACTCAGCCGTTGATAACTGCTCATAGGACGTCACAAATTAAATGCCCGTAGACTGTACAACCTGGAGCTCAGCCGGAACGGGGGTTATTTTATCATAAGGATACTGTACGTGTACGTGTACAATATCTATTACCACATGAGCAAACTTCCAGAGAATTTATGTACCTTCGAAGGTAGTTATGAGCGTCAAAGAAAACATCGACTGGACAGTGAAACCGATCAGTCCAGCGAGTTTTATACCACCGGGGCGCTGAATCAGGCTGTCGCGGCGCACAGATTCGTCGTTTCGAAGTTTCGAAGTTTCGACGTCGCGTACGCGAGCTCAGGTGACGGCAAATGATTCGTAACGCCGAGTCTGTTTTGCAAGCGACGAATCTGTGCACGCGTCAAAGAGCGTCGTGACTGCGCCCAAAGGGTCAGCAATGCACGACAGTGCGTTCGATGACATTATCTTGAGCGCGAGTTGGAGCGGGCTCCACCTGCGAAGGAATGCGTGTGTGTTGAGTGTTTGACTGTATTTTTCTGAGTAGTACTGACAACTTATCTACGAGTAGCTACCTGTACTCGTACGCGTACACGTACGTGTACACTAGTGGCTATCAGCGAGAGGATATGAGCTATAGAGAGGATGACGAGAGGATGGCGTATGAGCAAATTGTAAGAGCGTAGTACGTTTTAAAAGGATGAACTACTGATGAGCTCAACCTCTTAACTGCCACGCCGCGCGAGGACAGTCAGAGAGGCGCGCGCCGCGGTTGAGGCCGGAGAGTCAAAGCGAACATCGACTAGACAGCGTAATCGGTCATTCCAGCGTGTTTTATACACCTGGGCCGCTGAATCAGGCTGTACCGGCGCACAGATCCGTCGTTTGCAAAACAGACTCGGCGTTACGAATCATTTGCCGTCTCCTGAGCTCGCGTACGCGACGTCGAAACTTCATGGAAACAGTTCCGAACGTAAAAAAACTTCGTGATTATATCGCGTGAACACATTAGCGCATATTTAAAATTCGCGCAGCGCAAAAAAAACGATCGCTTGCGTCGGCAGTTGAACTCCGCGGGTCGAGGCTGTAGCTGCGAAGAAAAATGCTCTTTTACAAATCGACATCGCGCCAGTCTATGCCTTGCTCGTGCGATTCACACACGAACGCGATCGATCCGCGCGCCTCGAGGGTGATGTCATCTAACATGCCGTGCAGTTACAGAGCCAAAAACGGCGTCTGCGCGATGTTATAGCACAGCGCGCGATCATCCTTTCGCCATCCTTTCTAGGCTCATATCCTTTCGCTGATAGCCACTAGCGGCCTACCAAAGATTAGATACAAAATTTGATACGTACACGTACAGTACGTTGTAGTTGTACGTGTACGTGTACAGCTGTACAACGTTACAACAGTATCGGTGTACAGCTGTACACGTAATAGTCACGTACTGTACGTTAGGGCTGGCGTGTACACGCGATTTTCACAATCCAAAACGGCGTTAGGAACACAAAATCATATCCGATCTGATCCCACTCGTGAAACGCTGTCTCTGCTGCACATTCTCGAAAAATAGTGTATTCTCTGCTACTCTGTGATGGTCGCATCGTGTGCGCAGCCATCAGCTACTCTTCGTGGTCAGTTCTCCGTGAAGTCATATTTCAAGTCGTCAAGGGCAACTACCAGGCGAATGTCAGTTCAGATCATATCATCAGCTGGCAATAAAGTCAGTGATGTCCCAACGACCCCTATCGACGGACAAAAAACGGGCACGTCCGGCCTCCGCAAGAAAGCCTCAGTTTTCGCGTCAGAAAACTACCTTGCAAATTGGGTACAGTCCCTCTTTCTTGCTTTGCCACGCGAAGAAGTTGTTGGTTCGGCCATGGTGCTTGGAGGGGATGGGCGTTGGTTTAATAAAGAGGCTGCGCAGATCATTATAAAACTCGCCGCAGGAAACGGCGTAAAAAAAATGTTTGTCGGTCAGAATGGATTTCTCGCCACTCCTGCGGCATCTGCTGTAATCCGTGCGCGCAAAGCGAACGGGGGGTTCATCATGTCAGCCTCCCACAATCCCGGTGGGCCAAAAGAAGACTGGGGAATCAAATTCAATTACTCTTCAGGTGAACCAGCCCCTGAAAAAATTACGGATAAGATTTATGGCTTTACACAGACTGTGGATGTCTTAAAAATGGCTGACATACCTGAAATTGACCTTTCTGTGTGTGGTACAACTAAGTTTAATGACTTCGAGGTCGAGGTCATAGATCCTGTCGCAGATTACCTTGCACTCGTGAGCGAAGTATTTGATATGGAACTTATCAAATCTCTGCTCACTCGTTCTGACTTCACGATGAAGTTTGACGCTATGCACGCTATCACAGGTGCATATGCGAAACCCATATTTGTTGAAGCTCTTGGTGCGGACCCTTCTTCGTGTGTTAACGATACACCGAAGGAGGACTTTGGTGGTGGCCACCCAGATCCAAATCTAACATATGCTGAGGAACTTGTTAAGATTATGTATGCGAATGATGCTCCTGATTTTGGGGCAGCTTCTGACGGGGATGGCGATCGAAACATGATTCTTGGTAACAACTTTTTCGTCACCCCTTCAGATTCTGTTGCAATCATTGCTGCTAACGCTCAGGATTGCATTCCATATTTCGAAGGCCGTGGTGGACTTAAGGGGCTCGCTCGATCGATGCCAACAGCGGCTGCCCTCGACCGAGTTGCCGCAGCCCTCGGTGTCGAATGTTTCGAGACCCCCACTGGTTGGAAGTTTTTTGGTAACCTCATGGATGCTGGCCGTCTCTCCATTTGTGGCGAAGAGTCCTTTGGCACTGGTTCAGACCATATCCGTGAGAAGGATGGTCCATGGGCAGTACTGGCGTGGCTTTCTATCCTAGCGCACCGGAATAAGGAGATTCCCGTGGGTGGTTCTAAGGTCACCGTTGAACAGATAACCAAAGAACATTGGGCAAAATATGGGAGGAACTTTTTCAGTCGGTATGACTATGAGGGATGTGAGGCAGGCCCGTGCAATGAAATGGTTGAATACCTTCGTTCTGTCGCTGCCTCTGCCAAACAAGGTGATACGTTTGGTTCGTATGAACTTGACTTCGCAGATGACTTTGAGTACACCGATCCAATTGACGGCTCAGTTTCCTCTAATCAAGGGGTCCGCTTTGTCTTCACTGACGGTAGCCGCTTCATCTTCAGGCTTTCGGGCACTGGCTCTTCTGGTGCAACGGTTCGCATGTACATCGAACAATACGAGCCAGATGTCACAAAACAGAATATTGATGCACAAGATGCGCTCGCACCATTAATAAATGTAGCACTTGATACATCAAAGTTGAAGGAGTTTACTGGCCGGGATTCCCCCACTGTTATCACATAAGTATATTTTGTGAACACAGCTATTGAAATCTCATTTTTTTCTTGAACATACATTTTAAGCAGCTTCCTTTCTTATCATATGGCGACGTCTTACAACTCCCATCATTAAAATTTAATCACATTTGATGCAGCTATTTTGTGCAACCAACTTGAGAGTAGCAGCTCATGAGCGAGTTTGTTCATGACTGGTCATGTGAGCCTGAACTTTCTAGTCTAAACTCGTCTAAAGTTCAACTCACCATTCTTATGCACGAATACCAAGCATCCAGGAAATTGTCACGTGACAGCAAGTATTTATTGTACGCCATGTGATCTAGACAAGTCGATAAAGCTCTGCACCGTCAGATTTGTCTCACAGAGCACCCTTATAAGTACTTCCATATTTCGTAAAGGCAAAGTTTTCAGAACAACCATTACTGACAAATAAAATGTAGTTTTGGAAAAAAACTCCAACCTAGGGAAGACATCGCGCGAAAGGTCAAAACTGTGAGACATTCCTAATGATCGTGTTGATGTATGCGAAATAGAAGTGCGCGACCTCGGGCATTCCCGACTGCGAAGTAGTCACCTGCCGGACTAAAACACGTACTCCATACATAATGAAGAGGAGTCTTGGAAGATGGCCAGTTGGAAAAGATGGTGCGCGTAGGTACATGTAACAGTCGAAGGGCATCTCGATCAAGCCGAGATGAAAATGCAAGCAATTGTGCGTCGTTACTAAAGCTCAAATTGTCAACTTCAGTTGTGAGATTCAAAATTGAGCGAATAGGGTCTCTCTTGGTAGCAACTTGTATGTCAGTAGTCATAGGTTCTTGCGCAGCAAACTGAGGAAGATGTGTTTCTGAAAATATCACGCTAGTTTGTTTGGGAGGCGTGCCTAAACCATCATCGCCGTATATGTTCAACGCACCTGAGATACCCCCAGCAAATATCTGTTTACCAGTTGGTGAACACGACAATGAAGTTACCGCGAGTCCATCCTCGGCGGCGTACTGCTCTACACATCGCCCTTGGTTACGAAGATCCCATAGATATATGTGACCATCACCACCGCTCGTAGTCAGCTGTGTGCCGTCTGGAGTAAACGAGGCACACCGTACTGATCCGTTCATTTTTACTGCACCAACACGCGATCTGCATTTCAATGACACCAGTGGAACGTTCCCGTCTGCACCAAGAAAAGCAAGCATGGGGTCTTGAACAGATTCAGGTGTCTCTACGAAAGACTCGAGACTACTTCCTCGAAATGGAAACGGTGCTATCCGCTCGACTGCCCCGCTCCGGACATTATGTACATAGAAGTAGTCTTTTCTCCCGGAAACTACGACCTCTGACCCATCTCCTACGAAGCGAGCTCTGTAGATCGGGTTGTCGTCAAAATAAACACTGTGAACCTTGGGGTTGACAGTACCATCTATTTTGAAGAAACGTAGAGATTTGTCGAGGCTAGCAGTTAATAGTAGATTTCCTTGTGGATGAAAATGAACGGACCGCACAACAGCGGTGCTCCGATCATTTGCGTTCGCATCAAGAACGCGGGAAGTATCTAGCACACCAGAAGGTATATGTTTTCGGTGTCGAGAAATATTAGCACCTCCATGGACAAGAGCTGCACCTTCCCGCAAAATGTTCCCTATCTCATTTTTAGTACGTGAAGGAAATATCTCGTGATCATGTGGATTAAGAATGGTTTCTGACCGGTGCAATGACGCCCATTTTGTTCGAGAGCGACACTGAAGTGTTATACGGCCCTGTTGGATAAATCTTTCGTTGATGGCACCGTCTATTTCGTTCGCAGGACATAGTTTGCTGACTGGATTGGTTCCTGGTGCTTCACGAGAGAGAGTTAAGTCGTCGTCCGGGTCGTCCCAAATGTTCCTTGAGTATCCCAAACATTCCGGAGCACGTGCACTCCCGGAGCCTGATTCTCTGAGAAGACTGTTGTCTGTAATCGCGACTCTTCCCATGCTTGCCTGTTCGATTTACGTTCCACGTTTCAAGAAATCAAGCATGGCTTTTTCACACGTTAAGTGTTTTGGCGGGTTGAGTTCCGAGCACTATCTTTGTCAATTCCCGGAGGTGACGAAGTGAAATGGGAGATCAGCTCAACTTTTCAGGTGTTAAGTTGTGTTCAGCGCCGTGTTCAGCGCCGTAGAATAGTGTTGTGGAAGGCGCTGTTGGTGAAAGTTAGAAGTGCCGATTTCCAAAGTGCTGATGTTACTATCACAGCTATGATATCATACTATTTTAGGGTAATTTTGACAAGGGCTACATAGATAGCAATAGGGCACAGATGAGTGCAATTGTCGTCTGGATGGCCGAGTGGTCTAAGGCGTGAGGTTCAAGTAAATGTGAGCATTCATGTCATCATGAGGTGTGATGACTCTGAAAACTTGCTATCTATGTGATGGTGACCTTTCTCATGGGTTCTGCCCGCGTGGGTTCGAACCCCACTCCAGACATGTCCGCTACAAAAACGCTTTTTTTAACAAGAATGTACTGTGCCACAGCACGCGCACAATGTTACTTTCGAAAGAGCACTTGCTTATGAATGCGCTTAGTACTTCCAGAAGTACTTCAATATATTTCCAGAAATAGAATACGTCCGTAGGCTACGCATATGTAGGGCTACGCACGTTGTACAGCTGTACATGTACGAAAGTACATATTTCGCAGAGTCAAACTGTCACTAGGGATAGTACGTGTAGTCTTACGAAGTTACAGTATAGAATACCTTCGTAGTTGTTTATCACATACAGTACATGTATGGAAATAAGTTTTTAGATAACTTTTAAGTAAACTTACAGTACGTGTACACGCACGTGTACAGTATGTGTTCAAATTTGTACGTGTACGACTGTACGTGTACAACTAACGTACGTGAGTCGTACGTGTACAGAAGTACGAAAGTACTTTCGTACCTTCGAAGATAGATACTTTCGTACCTTCGTACTTTCGTACGTACGAAAGTACTTTCGAAAGTACTTTCGTACTTTCGAAAGTACTTCCGTATTCTATTTTCGTAGAAGTACGTTGTACATGTACGGATGGAAGTACTGTACGTTTACAACGTTATGGAAGTACTTCCGGAAGTACTTTCGTACCTTCGAAGTACTGTACTACGCCCTTTAAGCCCTGAATTAGCGTGAATTGACGGAGCTTAAAGGGTTGAACCCTTCGGGTTCATTTCACCCTTAACTCTGTCGCATCAACGCTAATTCAGGGCTTATTCAGTACCTTCGTTCGTAGTACGTGTACTTTCAAAGTACTTTCGATAGAATACTTCCGTACTTTCTCGAAAGTACTTCCGGAAGTACACGTGTACAGTATTTCCGGAAGTACTTTCGTACTGGAAGTATTTCCGGAAGTACTTTCGTACTTATTCGTACACGTACTTTCGTACATTCTATCTTCGAATAATATTCTACACTATTACGAAGGTATTTATTTGTACTTCCGGCAGTGCGTGTAGCAGTGTACTGCACATTACTACATATCCACGTACTATTATGGCTAGCTACTACTTTCGTACCTTCGTACGAAAGTACTTTCGTACGAAGGTACAACGTACCTTCGAAGGTAGACAGCTAGACACTACGTAGACTATCATACAGTACACGTACACGTACAGTACTCGTGTCGTATTCGTCAAATGGAAAAAATCCAGTTCTATGATATCGCACGAATGCTGCCCAATCAAAACCTTGCACTTTTGAGGCAGAGATTTCTAGAAGCGGAGGAGGCTGCCTGCGCTCTCCCTCCACCGTTTCCAAACTTCATTTTCACGATCCACTCGGAAGGGAGCTGAGCTAGACTTCAAGCGACAAATCAATGGTCGCCATCTCGATTCACAGCCTCGGAAGAGGTGCTGCACCGTCTACCCTCAGGTCTAGGGCTCCGTCCGCCTTCCGGACATCAAGCGTGCGAATTCACCGTCTGTGTCGCGTCGTTGTCGAGGCGGTGCAGACCCCGACGAAACCATCGGACATCACTGAGAGTGTATTCGACAGTGAATTCCCACGGTCAGCAGTGAAGTCGCGCCAGAATGTCCTCCCTGCCACGGAAACGTTTCAGAAGGCGTACTCAGACTACTCAACAGGTTACGCTTCCGTTCCAGGCTTGTCATATGAGCGTTCAGAATGGATCTCTGAAGTAGAAGGAACGATTCCACTGGAGATTGAAGGAACGCTTCTGCGCAATGGACCTGCAATGTACGTTCGAGGCGAGGGATCGGAACGTTTCGAAAAGTCTTATCTGGATGGCGATGGCATGGTGACCTCAGTAGCAATCAAGGATGGAAAAGCTTATTTTCGGAACAAGTTCGTTCGCACTGAAGACTTCGACAAAGAAGAGAAGCTTGGCAGATATACCGAGCCATCCATATTCACCGCCAAGGATCCACGAAAACCGGCTTTCGTATGGCGCTTGTTCAATGACATCCTCGCAGGAAACCTCAAACGTAAGCAAAACGGAGCCTACAATGTACTCTACTGGGGTGGGAATCTTGTTGCGGTAGACTATAAGAAACCTTATGAACTCGACCCTGATACACTCGATACAGTTGGACACGCTGCAAGCCCGTTATCTTCTGTCATGCATACTTCACATTATCGCACTGTTGACGAACCTGATGGTTCCGGCCGTCGCTGTGTCGCTTTTCTGAATGAAGTTGATTGGCGCTCAGAAACCACAAAGGCTGTTTTTTATGAGTTTGACGAGCAGGGCAACGAAGTTTCTCGACGTGCTTACGATTACCCAGCGAGCTATGTCCATGATCTCGTCGTCACAGATAATTACTATGTTCTTTTTGACTGTCCTATCAAGATCGACTTTCCCGCGGTCTTCACGAAGTACATATTCGAAAAATCATGTTTGTCAGAGCTTATTTGTGAAGATACAGACCGCAGGCCTCTTTTCAGGATTTTTCCACGCCGAGGAGACAGTAGGGAGGTTTCGACTGTTGAGGCTGACTACTGGTGTTATGCATACCATCACGTTAACGGATTCGAAGATAAAGAAGGCAAGATTATTTTTGACACGTGCACGTGGGACAAGTTTACTCTCTACTTCACTGATATTTGCTCACCAAATGGCATAGATAATTTTCCGCGAATGAAACTCAGCCGTTTTGTAATCGACACAGACAAAGGGAAAGCGACTCATCACTGCCTCTCAGACCTTCCGTGCGAGCTCCCTATTACAAGCTGGGACTATACCGGTAAACCATACAGACACATGTATCTATCTAGCTCTGTAGGAACAAATGTGGATGGTGTAAATGGGCCTATGCAAGGCTTGACGAAAGTCACTCTGCCAACAATTGATGCGCTTGGAGGGGTCGAGGAGATTGAGTGGATACCCGGTGACTGCAAGTTTGCGATGGAACCCTTTTTTGTGGCTCGCAAGGATGCCACCGAAGAGGACGATGGCTGGGTGGTTGCGCTTGTTCACGATGCAGAATATGATAAATCAGATTTCGGTGGGCGTGGTACTGAGATGGTTATCATTGACGCTCGGAAATTTAATGAAGGCCCTGTCGCGCGGTTGAGACTCCCGGTTTATGTGCCCTTTGGCGTACACGGCTCGTGGAGTACTACCTATGTTGCTGGTCCACCAGCTAGTGCTGACATGGATGCCAGCGCAGCTTCAAGAGCGGCCACTTCTACTCGCAAGATGGTTCATTTGACAGGGGATGTTGCAGCAACACAGACAGTGCAAGAGGGAGTTAGACGAGAAATAGTATGGATGTCTATTTTGTCGCTTTTTGCGTGTTGCATGTATGCTGCCAGTCACAGCTTCTGAAGACTCAAAAATAGTCTTTAAGAAATAAAAATATCACAGTGTACTCGCAAAATGCCTGAGTTGCAGTTCTCTCCTTCCAGATACTCCGTAGACTTCTAAGTTACCTGTTCGTCTGATAAAGTAAAGCCAGCTAGGCCATGACCCGAAGAAGTGAAATGCGCGTTGTGCAATGTACCCCAAACCAACGGACACAACTGACGTTCAAGTAGTTCGATTCTGATATTTCACACTAGCTCAATATATATGTATGTGTGAACAGGGATACCTACAGATAGACACAACTTAGAAAAGACAACGACCGAGTCATTCATTTCTCTGTAAGACGCCTGCTTTTCAGAATGCGACGAAGAACGCAATCGTCTGAAGGTATGTAGATATTACAGCTCAACTGTATCTGCCACTTCGGGAGTTGTTCTCGATGTATTTTTCATGCTTAGGTTCGCCAAGTGGACTGCCGCTCTCATCAAGCAGTACCATAGCCCTCCCCACAGACTCGAAGGTGTTTTGTGACTTGGCAGCATGACTGAAGTATCCTGGCTTCTTTGCCACACGATGACACGCGAGAAAATCAGTGGAAGCGCCAGCCATATTGTTTGGCATACTTGGCCGAATACAGTCCACGTCATCGGGTACACCTAATGCTTTTGGCGTTATACCGACAGAGTCAAAGGTGTTCTTTGTCATGTTTGGGTATGCTTTCTTCCGTGGCCCAACCAATCCTCTCTTTCCCGGAACAGGCATGCCCCCGGCATAATGCGTCGGTTGAAACTTAACGGACTGTACCCTATCATCAATCACACCAAGCGCTTTCGGAGTCATGCCTACGGATTCAAACGTGTTCGTGGTCATTTGCGGATAACTCATTTTCTTACCAATCATCTCGGCGTTCCTTGGGTCAGACTTTGTCCCTGCATAGATTCCTTCCGGTAAAACTCTGACTCCAACAGAACGTCTTCCGAAGCCAGTGTTATCATCGCGTCCATTGACTGAATCACTTGTTTCGGCTAGAGCTGGAACAACGCCGGTGGGCAGTGCAACATCGGGTCGAAGCATCGGTGAGAATCGACCAATGGCCATCCCCCTCTTCCATCGCTGTTCCTTGCTTGGCTGCTCCGGCGACGGTGAGTCTGGATTTGTAAACAAATGGCTTGTATCAGATGGATCGCGGTCGGAATGCCTTTTTTGTCCGCCAAAATATATGTTCTCGCCCTCACAATCATCCTTGCCTCTGTTGGACATCTTACCAGAGTGATCAAGAAAATGGTCAGCCCAAGGGTATGGGTCAGCTGGAGGTGGTTCTGGGGCTGGGTCAGCAGGCGGAAGTGCCATGCCAACGAAAGTTTGACCTTGTTGCATCATTCGTGGAAACCGCCTCTGATTTGGTTGCTCTGGACTAATCGACCCGACAATGTCGTGATGACCATACAGAATTGCACCTCTATGCGGTCCAAGACCACCCTCTGTAAACTTGAGGGTAGTTTCAGTGGAAACGGAAGCTTGGCCAACCATTCTGCGCCGGTAATGTCTTTGACCACCTGCACCGAAGTTACTGACGGATCCGTGACGTCTGGTATCTTCTGCAGTTCCACGCGAGGGAGAGAATTCCGCGTGCAGCTCTTTGCTGTGATCGCCTTGATTAGGATCACGGCCTGGGTGGAAATCGAAATTTGCTCCCATAACTATCTCGTCCTGGTGGGCGTATTTGTCAGCTGAAGTTTACAACGAGTCCTGGGATGGACAAGTGCTCGCCGCCTTACCCCCGCGATGTTAGCCAAAGTGCCTTTGTCACAGGCGGGAAAGTTCGTCGTTCAAACTTGACCTTTCGGAGTTGAACCGGAGGGGAACAAAGTAAAGTGTGTGTGAATCAAGTTTCGCGCGCGTTGTTCAACACGTATCTATTCTACTCGTAGTTGTACGTACACGTACTGTAGAAACTGTACACTGTACACTTACCGCGTTGTACAGCTCGCTGTACAGTACTTTCGTATCATACGAAGGTACACGTAAAGTATGTACGAAGGTACGAAGGTACGAAAGTACCTTCGTACATACTACAGTCATACTACTACAATGCTACTATGTACATTGTACTTTCGCACTTTCGTACGAAAATAGATACGTAAAGTACTTTTAGCTACATACTACTACAGTACTAAGCTATGTATCTATTACGTGTACAGCTGTACACTCGTACTACTAGCTAGTACGAAAGTACGAAAGTACTTTCATACCACCGAAGGTAGTACAGAAGTACGGAAGTACGGAAGTACTTTCGTACGAAAGTACTTCCGGAAGTACGAAAGTACTTTCGTACGAAAGTACTTCCGTACGGAAATATCTTCGAAGGTACAGTACATGTACAGTACGTGTACAATATCTATCTGTACAATATCTATCTACTGTATTTTTACGTGAACAGCACACAGTACGAAGGTACTTCCGGAAGTACAACTACAACATATCATACAGGGCTACGAAGATAATAAAAGTTCATGTAGTTGTAGCCCTACACGTGTACGGAAATAAATCAAGATGCGGAAGTACGGAAGTACTTCCGTACGAAAGTACAACGTACTTCTGTATTTTATTATCTTTGAAGGTACCTTCCGAAGGTAAATAGTTAAGTTGTACGACTTTCATTCGTACGAAAGTATTAATAAAAATGATGTACAGTACGAAGGTATCATATTACTGTAAAGTATGATAGTGTAGATAGAATACTTCCGTACGTACGTCGTACGAAAGTACTTTCGTACTTTCGTCCTTTGGTACATACTACATACCTTCGAAGGTACTTTCGAAAGTACATCCGTACTTCCGTACTTCCGTAGCCACGCAGGACAGTCGTAGGGCCCATTGTACACGTACTGTACACGTACTTTCGTACAGTACATAGGATGTCATGAACCTAAAATAAAATGTGCACATAAGCCTGCAAAGTTGGCCCGAGTTAGTTGTTGTTCAGGAACGGAAGTGTGGCTCAGTTATCACGCACTCCTGGACGTGCCTGCGTGCGAAGTCCATCGTATAGCCTGCCTTCACGCCACCCTGTAGCTAGTTGGGGAGTTTTTCAAGTTGCACTTGCGCCGTGCCGTGCCGTGCCGTCCCGCTGTGTGGTAAAAGAAAAATTCCACGCGGCCGTACATAAACATGTCACGGACTCTGAATACCGATGGAAACCGTGGTTCGTCAAGTGACGCTGATAAAAACGTTAGTGTTTCGGTTGTTCATAATATTTGCATTCTCGTGTCAAACTACTCTTTCACGAATTTTCTTTTGAAGGTCGCTTTCCACTTACCGGGGACATTTTCAAGGAATGAACAGGTCCGTGTAGACCTCACGAAACTTGAGGTAGGATGTAGCGCTAAAATCGGCTTTTGAATCTTTCTCAAATCTGAAGGACAGGCACCTTCTCTTCGCAAGTATCGAAGAGTGTTTAAGTTGGGTGAAGTCCAACAAGGTGGAACGAAAGATGAACTGATTCCAGCTGTTGTCCGTCACTGGAAACAAACAATCGTAGACGAAGATGAAACGCTGATCGCTTTTGTCACTGCTCTTCGACAACGAGCAAAGAGAGGGAATATTCAAGCGGTGAATAATCGGCACTCCTCATTTAAAACAAACTCAACTCGATCAGGCCCGAGAGGAAAAGGAAAATAATGTGTATCTGAGTTGGTTTGTGTGAGCAGACGACCGTAGACTGCGTGCGGCATTTTTTTTCAGTGGTTTGTAACACGTTTTGCAGCAGTTGCAACGGGCACTTATAAGTGCTACGGTTATTGACAACAGGAAAAGTGTGGTGACACAAAGTTAACAAATGCCAGAGTTGGTCGACAGTTTCCTCGTATGCGTCTGTCTACATACATAAAAGGAATAGTCCATGAAAAATCCACACTATATGTCCTCAAGCCGCACGACGGGCATCCAAGAGTTCAACCTCCAGTAAAAAAGAAGCACCTGGCGGGATCTCCCCTTCCCCTTCGTCTCCATATCCAACGTCTGCTGGAACAATAATGTTACGTTGACCACCAACGCGCAAGCCTGCAAGTGCTTCCGGAACGTACACAATTGGAGGCACTTTTGGGGTACCTGCTCCTGAGAATAGCCCACCACCTCCATTGAGTTCAGTGGCCCTCTTTGCAGGTGGAATTGCAGTAGCCATTTAGTATGGTATGTATCCAGAATACAACAATGAAATGAGCAAGAATATGTCAAGGTTCTGAGAAAAACAAATAATTGCGTCGGTTCCTTACCTCACGAGTCAGAACAATAATGTCCACATCGTTGCTGATGGAGCTTAATCCACCCTTTTTCACCTCAAGAACAACATCAGTCTGAGCTGTTCCTTTCAGTAGTGCTCCAATTTCAGTTATAGAAATATTTTCTAAATTACTATTGCCATCGATTGAAGTGATGATGTCTCCTACACGAATACCAGCCCTTGCTGCAGGGCCATTGTACACCGTGCTTACAACACAGAGTTGACGAAGCTCGGGATCCATTCGAACCTACATTTCCAAATTTATTGTGCTCGGGAGAAAATAAAAATACTACTCTGCATACCTCTGCTCCTATTCCAATCACTGATTTGCGGACAAGGGCTGCACCATATTCTGAAGGCAACGTCCCATATCTAAACATTAACGGTTCAGCAATTGTGCGGTTACCACCGAGAGTGCGTGCTTCACGGGAAGAGACCGCAGTCAGGCCGCGGTACCTGCAAGTATAGTGAAGCACTGCGACCATATCAACATCTAATACGTTCCCGCTCCCGGCTCGCACATCGAAAAACTTGACGCCTTCGTGAAGATTTGAACGAAAGAGAAAATGTTCGGAAACAGAGTAGTCATCTAGTGAGGGGGTCTGCTTCTTCAGTTCCTTCGTGAAACCAACTGCAAGAGCAGAACTGGAGTGCAACACAAGTTGTGTTGAAAAAAAGGCGAGTGAAGCCCGTCGGCGAGAGAGCGTCTGGGTTCGGAGGTCTGGTGCATGTCGCTGTTCGGAATAACCGATATCATGAGAGACCAATTCTGAAGACTTACTGACTGCCGATACCCGAGGACCATGAGAGGCTCGGCACTCGTACCGCAGCAGAAAAGGAAAGAACGAGGAGAAAAAGAACTGAACGTCAGTGTCGGTGTCTTCGAAAGCAGTTAACTTTCTGCGTCAAATCTCGCACCATTGCATATGATGCCGTAAGCATATCTGCAACACCGGGTTATTTTAAGAAACAGACTGCTCTCTGCTGATCTTTATCGCAGAGTGAAAGTATTCTCTGTCGCAAGAGTGGAAGAAAGCTAAATTCGTAGTGATTTCGTTTATGGAGTTACGAGTATTACATTTCAGGCGCGTACGAAAGTACTTTCGTACTTTCGTACGTTTTTGCAATTTGTATGCGTAATATAAATTTCGTACTTTCGGCACGGGAAATTTAATTAGCGGAGCGTGACCTTAAAAGCATATGCATCGTAAAACAGAAAACGCCTGTTTTTTAAACTAAATACAACCCGACCTTAAATCGCGAAACTTTGAGAGGGCATCAGCTGCGTGATAGACACCATCGCGACTAAGTTTCAAATCAATTCGCGCAGCGACGGCGCGTGGGCGCGCACGAAAGTACGTTTTTTGCGATTTATTCCGTATACGCATACAAATTTCGTACTTTTGGCAAGGGAAATTTGATTATACCGGAGCGACCTTAAATAGCAGCTTTGATGCCGCACAATTCTATTTCTATAATATACCTTGGTACCTTCGTACAAAGATAGACAATGTACTGTACGATTGTATGTAGGCCCTGCCTAGAGTTTTCGGAAATAAGTTGACAACTTACCTTCGAACGAAGGTACTTCCGGAAGTACTTTATTTCGTACATAGTTGTACTGTACCTTCGTACGAAAGTACCTTCGTAGAAGATAGATCGTAGAATCGTAGAAGTACACGTACTTTCGTACCTTCGGAGGTACGAAGGTACTTTCGTACATGATAAATAAACGTACTTCCGGAAGTAATGAATACGAAAGTACTTTCGAAAGTACTTTCGTACTTTCGTACTTTCGAAAGTACGAAAGTACTTCCGTAGACCTTTGAAATAGTATTAAACGTGGAATTACAGTAGCCCTATTATAAACGTGGAATTGTTCCGGCGGGACAGTACAAGACGCCAGTTCAGATTGCAGGAGGGGAATCTCAAAGCGTTCCTAGCACATTTCTTCACGTATAACTATTCTCTTCAATTAGTTATGCCGTCCATTCCTCAGTACGCTTGCGAGGACGAGAGAAAGGTAGACCTGAAAAACAAGTTGGCCAACCTATTCGGCGACGATAGTGACGATGACGGAAAAGTCGAAGTTTTGCCCAGTCCAATTACCGCCGACACTGAACACGCGCGAATGATCGCATCGAAGCGGGTTCAGCAGGAATCATTATCGCAAAAATCAACGAACCGTACATCTACGAGTGGCGAAAAAAAGTTGAAAAAGAAACGAACCGCTTCAAGGGGCAAGAGCTCTATGAGACCGTCTGAGAACGACGACGACGACAGCATGTTGAATAGAGTCAGAGACGTATCAAAAGAATTGTTTGAACAACGTCGCTCGCAATTTATGTGCTCAGCACCAGGTGACAACTTTAGGAGTGCTAACCCTGAAGCCCTCCTTGAAGACCCTTGGGTTGGTGTCAGTGAGATTCCTTCCCCTCTTGCGTCAGAGGCTGAAGAAGAGGACAGTGATATCGAAGAACTTTTCGGCAGGGGTCATGCTAAGGGAGGTCGGCGTATAAAGCAGTCTGAGTCAGTCATATCATCTGAAGTTCTGAACTTTCTTGCACGAATGGAAGTAGCAACAGAACAAGATCGTGAGTTGGTAAGTAGACAACTACCTGCAACGCACAAACTGAAAATGTTGGGTGAGGTCACGGATAAGCTCACACAAGTAGACCTTCATGAATCATTTTTGCGCCATGGTCTTTTAAAAGTTCTTGCCCAGTGGCTTACATTGCTTCCTAATAAAAACCTTCCAAACATTACTGTCCGCACAACTGTCATCGACTGTATACGGCAACTGCCTATTGAGACAGGTCTAGCAGACCGAAAGGAAGAATTGAAACACTCTGGTCTTGGATGTATAATCATGTTCCTTTCCAACCTGCCCGAGGAGACTCCAGCAAACCGCAAGAAATGTAAATATCTTGTAGAGAAATGGAGCCGTCCTGTTTATGAGCTTTCCAGCCAGTACTGTGATATAAGACACCAGGTGGAAGGGGATTCGGGTGAACGTTGCACGTCAAATAAGAAACGCAGGCGAGAGAAGGCTGCCAAGACAGAGAGCGCAACAGAGGATAATGACCTGAGCGGTCGTACAAATAATGGTCCTCAATATGGTGATCCTGGCTACAGGTACCATGCTGTTGTTCCCGAAGCTGAGACCTTTGATTATGCCATCCAGCCTAGGCTTCGGATCAGCCCTCTTGACATCAGAGCTCGGACACAGCACGCAGACGAGCAGCGTGTCCGTAAACTCGTTAGTAAGGTTTCAAAGAAGAAGGGTCTGAAAGATGGAAAGGCTTTCTTGCCATCGATCGAGGGTCGTGGAATGATTACGTATCGATGATGTCTATATTGAGGCTCGCTCAGTCCTCAGATAACTATGCAGAGAAAGTGAGTTGGAGTTTTAGAGAGAGTACAACTGTTCAATTTTAAATTCTCATATTTTAAAACAGGTATACTTCATGAAAGCTCTGTAAGCACAGTGAAAGATTTCATAGTTTTTCTCAGCTTCTCTGCGCTATTGCGCCAAAGCCGTGGGGGAGCTTGGAGGCACATGATGAAAACTCTTTTCTTCCACACTGTCGCTGCAACCAGCGTGTGATTTCGCAGCTCGAAGTTGTAGTACTTTAAACCACTTCGAACATCAGTGGAAACATCTATAATATCATCAGCCTCAACAGGATTTTGTGTCAACTCTGGGCCAAAACCAGACATGAATCGATCAATTGGAATCAGCTCTTCAATTCCGGGATTTTCTCCCTCTGGGATATTTGCAAAACGAAGAACAGGAGCAAGGACAATCTTAAGCCCTCCGTCCAGATCACTGTTAAAACGTGCGTCGATTTCAGTACCCCCTGGATCTGCAATCGAAACAGGGACCTCCTCCCAGCCCTCGTAAACGTCGAATGTATAGGGTGTTATCTCAGTCCAGCCGACTCCATGACCGCCAGACTTACCCTCAGGACGATAATAACGCCTGATGCCATTAGTGTCGGTAGGCGAAAGGCCAGGCACTCTACCAGCAGTCATGCCCATGATGGCACTGACTTCTTGGGGTTGCGCAAGATCAGAAGAAGTGATACAAGAAAAGACAAGGGCCGCACTCGTGCTACGGCGAGAGATGTCATGGCAAGGTTTACCTTCCTGCAATCAAGATAATGGTCACAAGTTGGATCTTGATCTTGATAACGTGTTCGCTTGGCAACCGCGCGCCGAGACTCGAACCGTCTAATTTTCAGAACGGCGCGTACACACCGTGGATGCTTTGCAACGAAGAGCTCTGCGGAGAGGACGCGTGCGTGGCAGTTCTCGGCGTTGTGTGCAGTTTCTGGCTATACAAAAAGCAAGACTCATCCGGCTGTGAACAGAAGGAAGCGTGGAAGAAGAAGATCGTTGTCCCTCTGAAGTTTTTTTCGTGTCGAAGAGTTTTAAAACCAGAGATACTGTACTGTACGATCACACGTACTGTACGTGTACAACGTACAAAAGTACATACGTAACGTGTAAATTCGTACCTTCGTACCAAGGTACTTTCGTACTTTCGAGAGTACCTTCGTACGAAGGTACAGTAGCTGTGTAGGTGTGTACCTACGTACGAAGGTACGAAAGTAGCTGTGTACCTTGAAGGATTTTTAATACTTCCGGAAATACTTTAGAAAGGTTGATCGTATTTACACTGACTGACTGTATTTGTACATGTAAGTCAATTTATCTAACTCTCGCTGTACAACTCGAACACCCCTTAACGCGGTTGAGTGAAGACGAGTGCTCCTGCTCCGGAGGTGTTCGCTTCGCCTCGCATCCTCTCGCTGAGACGTGCGTGTAGCCCAACGCACGTCTCACGACCCATACGCGGTGTAGAGTTTGAATGCGCGCGATGTTGTACCTCTTTATCTTCGCGACGTACGCGGCAGCGTCCTTCTCGCTCAAACCCCCGACGTAGTAGCTGTCATGACGCCGGGTTTGCTTCATCGCGACCTGCTTCTGGAACGCCAAGAACTCCTTGCACATCTACTTTCGTACGAAAGTACGAAAGTACTTGAGAAAGTACGAAAGTACTTTCGTACTTAAGTACGAAAGTACGAAAGTACGAAAGTACTTTCGTACGAAAATACCTTCGAAGGTACTACGAAAGTACTTTCGAAAGTAGGGCCTAGATCCTTGTACGAAAGTACTTTCATAAAATACCTTCGAAGATAATAGAGCTGTATGAGTGCTGTACACGTAGGGCCTACTGTACACGTGTACAGGTGTACAGCACTACACGTACGTGTAGTTGCAACTATTTTAGTCGGTGAACCAAGAAGTTTCGCCCATCGCGCGTGTAGCGTGCGCCACGATGCAGTTCCCCGTGAACGCGAGTCAGCAGCGCCCGACTTTCTTCGAGCTCGTTGCCGCGGATCGGCTCGTCTCCTCCCTGCGCTCGGCGCTCGTGTACTCCATGCGCGTCTTGGTCTCCAGGCGCCCGTCGTCCTCGTGGATCCTCGATCGAGAGGACGAGTGCTTCGCCGCGTTCATGACGCTCGTGGAAACTCACGCGTTCGCGACTTCGAATGGGTCCATGGCGGAAGGATTTTATGGGCTTCAAAGAACAAGATGGCGAGGATCACGTGTGCGAGGAAGAGGAGGAGAGCGGGACGCGGTTGACGGCGTGACGGGTGTGAAGAAAACGCGAGCGCTGACGCGAACAGAACGCGCGTTGTCGGTGCTGACGCTCGTGGCTGTGCCGTACGCGCGGGAGAAGCTCGACCGGCTCCACAAGCGGCTTCTCGCACACGGGGGGGGCACGATCGCGCGCGATGCCGCTCGTGCGCTGTTACGCGACGATGAGGAGGGGGAGGACGAAGACGGTGGCGTTCTCTTGCGTCTCCCCTCTGCATACGTTCGAACGCCGTCCTCGCTAGCGTCCAGCACGTTCGTGAAGACGTACCCAATCGTCAACGCACTTTTAGAGGCGGCCACGTTTGCGCACTGGCTGTCCTTCCTCATCGATGGCGGCGATACTCACGACCCGATCTTACGTTTTCTCGGGTTGAAAATAACGCGCGTCTCCCTGATCGAGACCTCAGAAACGAGAGCGGCGTTGGACGCGCACAGGGCGATCGCGTTGAACGCCGCGCGCGTGGAGGGAGGGGTCCTTGCGCGGGTCAATGCCGCTATCTTACGAGCGGCGCACGTCGCAATTGATCACGCGCAAGGAGGGCTTATGGTAAGGCTTTCCGAGAGTATCCTCCACTTCATAAACGTTTATGTATGCCTTGTGTCTTTTTTGTTTTCAAACTTAAGGTTCACGTTCCCGGATCGACTCCACCTTTCGATCGCGGTCGTTGCATTTAAGCTCGCAGAGTGGTGGTATGGCACTGCGGAAGGCGTCGTCGAACGCGGCTCGTTGCTGCCATCGCCTCCGCCACCACCTCTCCCACCTCCCGCACTTGATGGTGTCGGAATCGCTCCGCGCGGTCGCTGTCCAGTGTGCCGACGCTTCATCGTCGACGCGAGCACGCTCGCGTGCTCTGGTTATGTTTTCTGTTCTGAATGCGCGTTCGAGCACGTGCAGCAAGTAAAGTCATGCCCGGTAACACTGATTCCATCGAAAAATGCGAATGTGAGGCGGCTGTTTGACTCAGCGTGAGCGTGGCAGAAACGTGGGGTGGAAGGCATGGCGTGAAGTCATGACGGTGGTATTCGATGCAGGTCGACGTCAGCAACAGATGATTTGCGGGCGTTGATGAGGGGAAGATCTGCGCCGGCATGGGGTGCAACGGTCACAAGCCAAGGACGCAAGGACACGAGCAGGACAGTTGGTTTTTACAGTCAGGCAGTTCGAACCTCGGCAACCCTACAAAACGAAAGCGCCCCACTTTACGTGTACCGCACGCGCCTGCGAAAAGGGGAAGTAACCTTAGGAGGTGCCCGTACGTGTACTATCTTCCCTGACTTTTTGCAGATTCCAGTGTGCAACCAGCAGCTTTGAGATTCTAACACACTCGATCGTTGTCTCAGCAAGACACGTCCGTCTTGCGCGCTCAATTCTTCGCGTGGAACGTTTCGACCTTCTTGCGTGTTTCCCAGTGCCACATCTGAAGGAAACAACGATGAGGTGGGGGGGGGGACGTGGACCAGCGATATGATGTGGGGGGAAGGACTCGAACGGGCGATCTCGACATAAACGGGAACTGCGTGGTGCAGGAGATCGACGGACGCGCACGCACCTTCCAAGCTCCACCAGCGACGAGACCAAGTCCCACGCCGATGGCAGCGTCCGTGGCTACATAAATTTTTTGCGCTGTTGATCACACGGGAGGATGGACGTGCGTTGCGAGGTTAGTCGTGGGTTTTTCGTTGGGTGGGGGCTTCCGCGAAGAGAGAGATCCCATAGTAGGGTTTCCTCTCTCCCAAAGCGCACATCAAAGGCGAGATGCGAGCGAAGGGGCGCGCTCTCAGCGAATCGCGTGGTGATACATGCGAGGGAGATGACATTTACCGTTTCCGTAGTACGTGACCGCACCCATGGCGACCGTGTGCGCGAGAGGTTAGTTATGGTTCCGAGTGTCCATACAGGCAGAACTTACGATCAGCGCCTCCGTCGCTTCCGTTCGGCCGTCGGTCAGTTGAGGGAAATACGGGTCGGGTTGATCGGCGGTCTCGATCGGGACAGTGGTTTGAAACTCATACTCTAAGTCACGAACGGTGCCTCCGCGTCGTCACCCGGCGTGCCGTCGAGGTTCGTCGGATAGAGGCGTCCCACGCCACCCCGCGCGCGCTCGGGCGCGCCGCGCGCGCAAGTGGCGCGTCGCCCGAGCGTGAAGAGCAACGACGCGTTGAGTTGCGAACCTTTCTCGAAACTACGACTCCGGTGAAACACGCGAGATCTGAAAGCTCGCGCCCGATCAAAATTAGGCTGAAATTAGGGGGTTTTCCCGACTTAGACTACAGTACACGTACGTGTACTGACTGGCCTACGCCCTTTAAGCCGCGAAGCTGTTTCTCTTCACTTCTGTTCAGAGTTTGTAGAGTGGCGTGTTTAATATAGTATTGAACACAGCACTGGCAATGTAGGGCTAATTCGCACATCCTCCTCCACAACTGGTGCCCTATGTAAGTCGAAGCTAAACCCATCTACAACTAGGCATTTTTCCGGTCCTACGAAAATTTCAGCCAATGAAATGCGTTTGGAGCCCCGTATGCAAAAACCTGCACCGGGACGTGACGATGAACTCGTCCTCGAACGACAACGACGCCGCGCGGGAGCGGCACTTTCGCGCGCGCGCGCCGGAGATATGGCGCGCACGCCGGAGATATGGGGCGGTTGTATCCAACGAATCCTGACGGGAACGCGGAGGCGCTAATTATAAATGTACGATTGATAGCAACTAAAAGTAGTGTACACGTACGTGTACACTAAGTTGTACGAAAGTACGAAAGTACTTTCGTACTTTCGTACTTTCGTACGAAAGTACTTTCGAAAGTACGAAAGTACTTTCGTACTTTCGTACGAAAGTATGATACTTTCGTACTTTCGTACTTTCGAAAGTACTTTGCACTGTACAACG
This sequence comes from Micromonas pusilla CCMP1545, assembly GCF_000151265.4. NCBI lineage: Eukaryota > Viridiplantae > Chlorophyta > Mamiellophyceae > Mamiellales > Mamiellaceae > Micromonas > Micromonas pusilla. The sequence goes on from NW_003315883.1 coordinate 1,389,648, forward strand.
TTGTACACGTACGTGTAGTCATTTTTAACTTCCGTACTTCCGTAAATAAGTCAACTTATTTATCTTCGAACGAAGATTTTCTATTTCCGGAAGTAATACTTTCGTACTACCGTACTGTACACGTATGTAGGGCTACGTGTAGTACACTACTGTACGTACTTGTGGGGCTGCATTTCACGGAGACTTGAAACAATGCTCGCCACGCGAACGTCGTCGAACCCACGCGCCCAACAATACGACATTTAGACACGACGACACAGACAAAGAATGACATGATTGGGTATAATGATACGGGATGGCCGTCCCTAGGACTAGATCGTGGTATTCTGAGGGCACTGGCAAAGAAGAAGTTCAAGTGTCCCACTGCGGTACAGTCCCGCGCGATCCCGCTGGTTCTTGCTGGCAAAGACGTGTTAGCACGCGCACACACAGGAAGTGGCAAAACCGCAGCGTACCTTCTTCCCGCCATACATAAAATAATGCAGCGCAGCGATTCAAAAACTAAGTCTAATCCACGGGTGCTTATACTCGTTCCCACGCACGAGCTTGCTCAACAAGTGATGAAAGAGGCAGTTTCATTTCTTGTTGAGTGCGCTCCTACTTTACGCGCAGGCGAGCTGACATGTTCTGGTAGTGCCGATGTTTTACCTCGCAACTTCGCTGGGGTGCCTCCAGAAATACTTGTGTCCACTCCCTCACGTGTTGCCGCATGTATACGTGGAGGTAAATTCCCCCCCAGGGCACTCAACTCTGGCCTTGAGTTCTTTGTACTTGATGAGGCTGATCTTCTGCTGTCTTTTGGTTATGAAGATGACATTCGCTGCATAGCTGATGCCACAGAACGTGGTTGTCAGTGCATGCTTGTATCTGCTACTTCACCTGATGATCTTTCAAAACTTAAGGCAATTGTTTTGCATAATCCAGTAAACGTAGATATTGCGCTCGAAAACAATTTTGTCAGTGGCAGGGTAAAAGAAGAGCAAGTTACAACAGGTAAATCGGCAGTAATGCCCTTGATCTCTCACTACGCCCTCGAGATTCTCGAAAAAGACAAACTACTATATTGTATGGCTCTACTCCGTCTTGGCCTTTGCAAGAAGAAGTCCTTAGTTTTTGTATCGAGCCCAGATGCTGCTGTCAGACTTCGTCTTTTCTTGCACAAATTCGGAATACCTTGTTGTGTGCTTCACGAAGAATTGCCAGCTAATTCTCGTGCCCATATTCTACATGAATTCAATCGTGGGGTTTACGACTATATGATCGCCGCGGCAGATGACTTATCGAGCAGCATATCAGTAGTAAACGATGACAACAAGGATGTGCCAGTGAAAGAAGTTTTTGAATCTAAAGCTGAAAGCACCGATGTCACCGACTGCAGCTTATCGAAAAGAAGCAAGTTTACGAAACACACAAAACGAAAACGTAATGCAATGTCGCATGCTCAAACGGAATTCGGTGTTGTGCGAGGAATAGACTTCAAAGATGTGCACACTGTTCTAAATTTAGATGTGCCCATTTCAGCCTCTGACTACATTCACCGTGTTGGCCGGACTGGCCGTGCAGGACAACCAGGCACTGCCATAACACTGACTACTCCAAAAAACGCACGCGCGCTCGAAGATATGCTATCCCGGCATAGTGTTAGCAGACACGACACGCGTTCAGCGATTGCGTTGATGCCATATAAAATGCTTCGCAGGGAAGCTGTTGAGGCTCTCCGTTACCGGGCGGAGGATGCTGCCCGCGCCGTCGGCCGTACAGCAGTACGGGAAGCAAGGCTTCGAGAATTGCGAGCTGAACTACTGAACTCTGAGCGGCTCGCTGCACATTTCGATGGTAATCCAACAGATCTAGCCCTACTTAAGCGAGCTTCTTGCTTGATCAGCCACCAAGAACAGCCACATCTGTGTCACCTACCTAGCTACATTCGGAGTCAAAAGGTGACGTGTTCTTCAGCCAAAACTGGCAAAAAGAACAAGCACACTGAGGGAGAAAAGCTGACTGACGAAACGACTGATGAAATACACGATGACCACGACGAACCCTCAGAGTACTTGAAGAAGAGGAAAACAAGTAGAAGCAAAGATTTTGCACACAAAAGTAGTAATCCGTCAAGCAAGAATCTCAGCTGGAAAGGAGCAAACTAACTCTTCAAGAACAAGAGTAGCTGGAGCCAGCTCTTAACATTTTCCTTTGGTGACCCAAATCAGGATGTGTCAGCATGCGCGGCTATTTCAGCACGTGCATGGGAACATGTTGGGATTGTTCTACATATTAAATGGACTGTATCTATCATCTACCCACTTTGAACTCGTTTTGTTCTCCCTGACTTAACCTCAAAACTTTGCGCAAGCTTGTGTGTCTCACATTTGAGGTGATCTCATGCATTAGTCTGCTTCTGTATCGTTCGTGGAAAAGAAACTTGTTGTTCGGCCTGAACCGCAGTGCTTGTTCAAAGTCCATCGTTGCTTCCAACTCCTTCCCAAGTTCTTGCCGTGTACTTCCTCTTCTATGGAGTGCCTGCTTCACATAAAAAGCTTTTTGAGTGAAACAGAAACAGTTTTTCAGTTAAATATTTGACCAACCTTTACGTTGTTTGGGTCTACTTCTAAGGCATATGTGCAGTCGACTTCGGCAAGCGCCCAGCACTTATTATTCATATGACACATTGCTCGATTCGCAAACGCTGCACTGCTATTTCTGTGTGTCTGAATGTACCTACTGTAGTGCAAAATGGCACTGTCATATTCTCTCTTTCGAAAGCAGCCATTACCAATTTTCAGCAACTCTTCGAGGAAAGTTCCGTGTTTTGATGAGTCTCGGTTTTCGAATTCGCCTTCGGCGTTATCAAGAAGTAATCGCGCGCGGGCTCGCACTTTCACAGGAATATATTTGGCAGATGCCGGTGCGCTCGTGCGACACTCTTCCTTTTTGTCCAGAGCAAACTCAAGGCAGCGAAGAGCTTTATCCTTCTGCTGAACTTCACGGGTCCATTGCTTTAGATCTTCCAAAAAAACATCGAAATCAAGCGCAGTCTCTCTAACGCGGTGTTGAACTTCGACCGTCATCACTGCGTGGCGAGCTTGATGACCTTCCGGAAGTACAACGTTCGAACGTTGTACTGAAGTACTTTCGTACGAAGGTATGACAAGTCTACAACGTTGAAGGGCGACACGTACAGTATAAAACAGTACACGTGTACAGTACGCGTAGTGAAAATAATAAATGAATATCATAAGTCAACTTTTAGTGTATGATAAGTTGTTATGTACGAAGGTAATATGTGTTTATTTACCTTCGTACGTGTACGTGTACAGTACAACGTTGTACCTTCGTTATTCGAAGGTACCTTCGTAAAAGTTAACTTACTTTCGTACGAAAGTAAATATTTATTGATACATAAAAGTTGGCAACTTACTGTACACGTACTGTACGTGTAACGTTGTACCTCGAAAGTACCTTCGAAGGTACGTGTACGACTATGTGTACACGCACATGACTACATGTAACGTGTAAAACTGTAAATTCTTTCTTCCGAAGTACAACTACTTTCGTACTTTCGTACGAAAGTACTTTCGAAAGTACTTTCGAAAGTATGATACTTTCGATACTTTCGAAAGTACTTTCGAAGGTACTTTCGTACTTTCGAAAGTATGACAAACAAAACATAATAAGTAGATTTCGATATTTAAATATTTTAATTACATTCGTGACTGCTTCCCATACGCATCGTGCGCAATATATATTTCTGCGATTAGAATATTTTTTCACGCGCTCGCGACGAAATGGAGCGCGGAAACGCGCAATCGCGTCAGCAGATTCGCGCTCACGGAAACCGCGTCGCTTGAATTTTCATAGCATCCAGTGGAACTCACGGATGACCTCTCTCCCTTCCATTTTGTCGCCTCGTGCGCGCCATGACCGTGGCGCGGTGCCGCGGCGCGGCGCCAATGCCGGCGTTCAGCCCTGCGACGCTGTTTTCTCCGCGAGCTGAAAAATATTTAAATATCGAAATCTACATATGTTTTGTTCGTCATACTTTCGTACGAAAGTACTATTACGTGTACACGTACAACGCTGTAGACCTACACGTTACCTTCGTATCATATCATACCTTATTCGTACAAAGTAGCGAGCCCTACGTGTACGTACATGTACAGTACGTGTACATGTACAACGTACGAACATTTTTGTCGAGAAAGTTTTCAGTGTCGCCAGCTTAAGTTGTACGTGTACAGTACGTGTACACGTACACGTACGTGTAGTCCTCTACGTAATTCGAAAAAACCAGCAAAAAAGCATACTCGTGACTAAAAACACGTACAAAAGTGTACGCGCGAACACCCGCGCGCGAAACACTTCAAGGATGATGGCACGTGGGTGTGCCCAGTTTGTCTGTACCACGGCATGTTCTTGAAAGATGAGATGAAAGAGGCGTGGACGATAGTGGAAAATGCTTCAATATCATGATATTACAGCCCGTCCAGGCGTTGTGGCACGATGAAGCGAATTCTTAAAGAGCTGATCCTCGACGCGAAACACTACTCCTTCCTCGAATGAGATCGCGACGATTTTTTTTTGCATCATCTTGTTCCAGGCATCAAGGTTGAACTTCCTATGGTGGGGGATTTCGCGTTCATGCTCTCTGCCGCGAGAAGGGTACGCGGTCGTCACGAATCGCGATTCTTGGCAAGATCTGCGCTTTCTTCGCGACGCGCGCGAAATTCGAAAAACCGCCACCATAGGGTTGTGCGCATGCCTTAGAAGTGTCATCGTGCAAAGCTTCGCGCGCAGACGTGCATCGCGCGCGGAGGAGTAGTGTTTCGCGCGCGGGTGCTCGCGCGTACCCTTGTGTACGTGTTTTTTGTCACGAGTACGTTTTTTGCTGGTTTTTTTCGAATTACGTACCTGTATCCTACCTTCGTACGAAAGTTATATTACGCATACAAATTGCAAAAACGTACGAAAGTACGAAAGAAGGTACAGAGGACTACTGCACTGTACACTAGGGCTACACGTACTCGTACCTTAACATCGCAGAAGCGGTCAGACGGTCAGTTTCAACACAACCCGAATTCTCTTTCACGACAGAGTTAATTGGAGCCTCGGAAACTAGCGGCGAAACTCTGCATATCCAAGGAAAAGTATTTTAAGTGTCGGGAAGCAAGGATGAACGGAATTCGGTCATCTTCAACTCGGCCTATTCAAAAGCAACGGAAAGAACTTAATCTCGACTTCTGGGTTCAAGACATTGCCTCGCCCGCTTTTGTATCACAAAGAGCTGGTGCCACTGTCACCATTGATGACTTCGGAAGGCTGCAGATAGGTGACAAAATCCCTCGTCTTACCTCCCCAAGGTCAGTCGAAGCTTGCCTAGAGTTGGGCGTGGACCCTGTTCAATTGAAGCCAGTTTGCATGGAGGATTACCGCGAATCAAACGTTGACTCGAAGATCTGGATGCTTAAATATCAACACGCGCAAAATCGCCGCGAAAATCTGCTACAGAGCCTGAGCATACTGAGGTCACGTATCCCGGAGACCAATGTAGTCAACCACTTTCATGAAAGGCAGGGTGTTATTTCGAGCCTAGATGTACTTGCAGCGGCAGAAAGCACAGCTGTTCGACAAGCGACTGCTCGTTTGCTGCGACATCAGGATAGACAACGCAGGCTTAACAACGTGCGCTTGGAGGAGCTTAAGAAGAGTATGCACTCCCGGAAGTTGCTAGAGACAAAATTACACAGAGAAAACTCGAACTTTCAAAGTAGGGAGGCTGACATGAAGGAAAAAGAGAAGTATCGTATTGACAACATGTACAAAATGTCGATGGAGGAAGCAAGGGCACAGCGAAATGCTGAGCTTGAACGCCGTCGCTTGATGTCTGAAACTTTCAAACAGCAGAAAGCAGAGCGAGAAGCAAGAGAACGTCAGGATAAGCTTACGAAGCTGGAGGCCAAGGAAGCAGCTGTTCGGCAGGCAAAAAAAGTGGCAGACTGGAAGGAGCGCACCCGTGCGATCGTCAAGCAGCAAGATGCACGCATCCGTACGAAAAAAAATGAACTGCTAGCCGACGAGCGTCGTCGAGAGCAGTTAGCTTCGCAGCGCGAGGAGAACCGCAGGTCGACACTGGAAGCCACAGCAACTGAGTTTCAGTACAGACTCGGCCGAGCGAAAGCTTGTGCGGAGGTTCATAACCATGAAAGATTGATAGAGCTCCATGAACGAGAGAAGAAGCAGAACGCTCGAATGCAGCAGTTGAACGAGTACCGGCACTGTGAGATAAAGTTAGAGAAGATGCGGAACCAGGAGAGGGAAGGCGTGAGGCGTCGAATAAAAGAAGAGGCTCAAAGGATACAGTCAAACCGTGTTGCACGATTTTTGGCTGAGTCAGATATTGCAGATCGCAAAGCCAAGGAAGTCACGGCAGCAAATGCGTTTCATCGGCAAATGACCCTTACAGAGCGCAATTTATCGTTTGATGACCGCAGACTGCGCACCGAGATGAATAAGAAACAGGAGGCATTACATCGATTTAAATTGAAGCAAAAAATCGATAGAGACAGTGCCAAGGCCGAGTACATCAAAGAGATGAAAGACAGAGTTAGGCGGCGGGCGGTCCAGACCAACATAGACGCAGCACTCACTCGAAGAGAACAGAAAGAAGAAGCAGAAAAGTTCTTACACGCGTCATATCGTTCTCAGGCTACACCCTCATTTATTTCAAGATCGAATTCGATTTATGGACAGAGAATTTTATGAGGTGAGATGTGAACCCGCAGAGTGTATCTCACAAAGTAGATGCATATAAGTCGCGTTGACTCGACAGAACCGCGAACCTGGATGTCTGGGTGAAACAGGAAATTGGATCAACGACGGACACTGTTTCTTTCTTCATGGAGGCAAGGTCCATCTATGATTGGGCAGCTTCTCGTGCCTTCAGCATCGTATGGAAATATGTGAAGGACAATAGAATTAGACTAGCTTGCTCGGCCACACTTTACCTCTGACAATATTTACTGTTCAGCAAAGAAATTTAATGATGTAATATTAGTCTACGTGTAAGTTACGCGCACATAAGGTTACTAGTATTAGGTTACTCATATTTCTTCTTTAAGTTTAAATACACTTTCAAACTACGTGTAATTGTACGGAAGTACTTACTACAACGTAGAAGTACTCAGCTACAATATATTATAAAGGCCTACAGGTGATAAATTACCGGCAACATGCACCCCGTGCACGTGTTGCCACACAATTCACGAAGTCCAGGAGCGGAAGAGCTGCTCTTTCCTCTGATCGAACAGCTGAAAGAACTGTGTTCAGTGGATCAATCAGCGACTTCGCGTCTTTCGTGGCAAGTTTTGGGATGAATGGTTTGAGTCCCAAGGACAGAAAAGAAAGTCGCATTGGGTTTGGTGCTGCCGTCGGGACAACAAAATTGAGCCCCTCTTCGACAACACATCGAACTGCCACTCTATCACGCTGACTACCCACCATGAATAATCCTGCGAGGCGCTCAGCAAACTCAACAAATGCTTCCTCGAGATCAACTGCAACTTCCTGATCTCCTACAACTATTTCTTCGAAAGCAGATGCTAGGGATATGGTGACTGTACTCCCGGCTGCGTGTGGTCCTAGGTGACGGAGATCGATGAAGATCGCGGCAATGGCATGATCAGTCCAATGCCCAGCATGACCATAGTTTGCTAAGAGCTCAGCTGCGACAAATCCATGGGTTGTCTTTGCGATATCGTACATGGCAAGCCCATATGCAAGTCTGGAAATCTCACCATCCGCGCAATAGTCTTCAGCATCTACTCCTTGAACACTACCTTCTGCAGGAATATCGAGAAGACGATTACAGGTATCCCATATTGTTCGCAAGGTAGATTCAGAGAAGCGAAGTTCGAGTGTTTCGAGAACTTCTATTGCTATTCCAGCTCGCCTAAGACCTGTGTCAAATACAACGTGAGAAGCTTGGCAGCAAATAATAAGATTCGTCACAGCAGATATGACCGCCTTGGCCAAAATACGGCTCCCAGAATATAATCCATCAGAAAGTTTGGCGAGAGCTATAGCGTTAAAGATGAAGTCGTCTCGGATCGAAACGTGTGCCGCTATTGCTGAAATAGACAAATCTTTCTTGTGAAGAAGCGATAGAATGTCATGCCTCAAGGCGAGCGATAAAGCACGAAGTGCAAGAGCTACTGCATGCACGCTGACGCGCGAACTGCCGTGCGCGGCACTGGTAATAAATGAAGTAAGGTCACAAAAGAAGTTAAATTTCTTGAGCGGGTTTTGAGCTATTGCAGGTGGCGGTAAAAGCGATAGAAATGCATTCAGTCGTGCCAAGTCCCCATGAAGTTGGAAATATATCTCCCTGTTCTGTAATGTTGAATGCGCATAGGATGTTTTTCCTGAATCGCAAATAAGGTCAATGTTTCCTTCGTGAGCATGCGAAGTATTGCAGCCATTCCTTTCCTTCATAGCAGTAAAAACATGATGCAACCGTTCTGAAATTTTGTGGAAAGAATTTTCACAGAATTTTCTGCTGATTTCGTTGAGTGCTCCGTGACTATTCGTTATAGCGTGGAATGTGAATTCTACGCATGCATCAATTATTCGCCTGCTCGAGTGTTGAAAAAATAAGCTGCCAATGCAATTTAGAATTTCTTCGAAGTCATTTTCTCTGTGCATCAGCAAAAAATGCTCAAGCTTAACGTGTCTCAATGTTTCGATTAGTGGTCCAATTACAGCCGCGTCTGAACTCCACCTACAAAGTAAGGAAGGGATCGAGTTCATCGCAGCTTTTGTAAACGTCTCCTGAGCATATTCTTTTTCTTTTCGCTGGGCTTTTATCGAAAGACGTTGAGTTGCTCGTCCACCGGTCATACCACGGGCGTCTATTCGCCTCAAAAGTTGTTCTCCACATGCCCGACGAACAGCGCAAGCAAATATATTTGAGAGTATAGCTGCATCGTTGCTCGTCAATTCCGCATCTGACACTGGGTCGTGAGGCTTACCAACCTCGGGACTTTCGAAAAGCAGCATCCTGCAGAGAAGTTCCCAGTCTGAAAGAGTCGAGTGATGAATACTCCAGAGTGCGTCAACTGTGATAGCACTGCGTGCACGGCTGCCTTGAAGATCTTTAATAATGCGAACGACTGACATGATAGTATCACGGGAAGTGTCTCGGATGTTTTCATTATGTATTTTTGTGGCAGGTGAGTGCGTCACATAGCATGGCGGGGGTACTGCACCTCTATTTCTGCTCTCACGAGAAGCAAGGCTGGGGATTAAAGCAGCAGCAGCGCAACGGACATGTTCACTTCTATCCAACAGGAGCGAGACTACTGCACCAGCATCTTTATGCGGAAGGACACTGGCTTCTAACAGCAGCCCAACAGTCGAAACAGCTTCAGCTGCAACTCTGGGGTCAATATCATCCAGCATCTCTATCACACGATACATAAAACGGGCATTGAATGTGTCCATCAATGCCAAATTTTCAGAAGATGCTCTGTACAAATCACGCAGTGCAACCAGTACTGCAAGCCGCACGTCTGGGTTCTTATCATTTAGGGACCAACCTAAATACTTCAGATAAAAGTCCGAAAGGAAAAAGAGTGGATGGTCTCGCATCCAGTGGCCAATGGAACGCATGCAGCTTGTACGGATGTTTGCATCCGTATCTCTGAATCGATGCGTGAATACTCTGTTGAATGTTTCCTTTATCATGCCCTCTGTACTGTTAACTCGATTCTGTGTGAGGACTAAAGCTTCCTTGAGTGTCCTGATCATGAGGTTATTTGATCTTTTTCTTTTATTTATTTCAGCGTCCAGCTGACGTTGCTTCATATCTCGCGTATCAGCATGAAGTTTGACAGTTTGAATCAGTGAAGTCACCAGCTGCAAGCCGGCTTCAGTTGCCGCTACACGAATTTTCCTTGCCCTCGTGCTAGAAAACATGGTGATGAGGTCGACAAGCGAATCAAAAAGGGGTACCGAGGACACCAAGCAAGGTTTTTCTTCACCGGCACGCTCTGCACGGCCAGATGGCGATATTCGAGAGAGGAAGAGCAAATCAGTTTGGCAGCTATCTCGAATCAGACTGTCCCAGAACTGGAGGTAGTTGTTCCTGAAAGACTTCGTTAGCTCCTTTGCTATTCTCGGATCTGAGTTCTCCAACAGAACATCAGAGTCGTGGTTCCGAACTGCGAACTCCGAGAGGACTCTTGCACCTATATCTTCAAGGCTGCAGTCCATTAATTCGATGGACGTAATCGTTGTTGCACTACCACCAGCCTGCATATTTTGGGATTGACATCTTTCTCAGAGGTGTACTCTTCGGGCCAGCTCGTGAATCAAACAAACGAGTTTTGGAGGGACTTGACACACCTTCGCGATAAGCGTGTAGAGCTCGGCAACAGCAGCAGATGGGTCAACGCCATACCTTGCACACCATGCAGAAGCGACGAGCGCGATATTGATGCTGTTATCCGTCAAAGACGCAAACAAAGGAAGAGTGCGTGAGGCGACCTCTTCAGTATTTAAAACATTTTTCCTTGTGACCATCTGCTAACGTACTTTTTCGGAACGCCTTTCAATTATACTTCAAAAGAAAACCGGCAACTTTTGGGATTGTTGTCTATGTCTAGATGCCGGAAGAGGTGATGATGCGCTCGAATGATTAGGCTCTGTGTTGACAACCTTACGTTTCACCTTTTTTGAATTTTCTCGACTGTACTTTCTAACGTTAGCCCTGCCTACTTCCGGAAGTACTTTCGTACTTTCGTACAACGTATTATTTCCGTACAGTACGTGTATGTTGTAGTTTACGTGTGCAGCTGTACGTGTACGTGTACACGTACACGTACAACGTTGTACAACTACAACTACAGTAATTTTGTTGATGAAATACAAGGAGGGTTTTTTTGGAGGCTCCGGTGGTCAACCCATAAAGCTCCGTCAAATACTTGTACTGTACGTGTACACGTACACGTACAACGTTAGTGTATTCTTCGAAGAGTCTTCGAAGATACCTTCGTACGAAAGTACTTTCGTACGAAAATACTTTCGTACTCTCGAAAGTACGAAGGTATCTATTTTCGTACTTTCGTACAACGTTGTATGATACGTGTACGACTGTACGTGTAGTCGTGTACAGTACAACCCGTTACAACCCGTTACGTACACTGCTTCCGTAGGGCCCTAGATAGGATAGCTAGCTAGTGGCTAAAAGCGAACGGATATGCGCTTAGAAAGGATGGCGAAAGGATGAGCGCGCGGTGTGCTATAACATCGCGCAGACGCCGTTTTTGGCTCTGTAACTGCACGGCATGTTAGATTACATCACCCTCGAGGCGCGCGGATCGACCGCGTTCGTGTCTGAATCGCACGAGCAAAGCATAGATTGGCGCGATCGTGTCGATTTGTAAAAGAGCATTTTTCTTCGCAGCTCCAGCCTCGACCCGCGGAGTTCGACTGCCGACGCAAGCGATCGTGTTTTTTTGCGCTGCGCGAATTTTAAATATGCGCTAATGTGTTCACGCGATATAATCACGAAGTTTTTTTACGTTCAGAACTGTTAGCATGAAGTTTCGACGTCGCGTACGCGAGCTCAGGAGACGGCAAATGTTTCGTAACGCCGAGTCTGTTTTGCAAACGACGGATCTGTGCGCCGTGACAGCCTGCTTCAGCGCCCCAGGTGTATAAAACACGCTGGAATGACCGATTACGCTGTCTAGTCGATGTTCGCTTTGACTCTCCGGCCTCAACCGCGGCGCGCGCCTCTCTGACTGTCCTCGCGCGGCGTGGCAGTTAAAAGGATGAGCTCATCAGTAGTTCATCCTTTTAAAAACGTACTACGCTCTGACTATTTGCTCATACTACGCAGGCCGAAGGTGTGACATTAGCGGCAAAAACCCTTTGATCGGCTCTTGCGATGAAAAATACCCTTTCAGCATTTTTGATCGGAAAACCATCCCGATGGGACGGGGGGGGGGGGCAAACGAGAATTCTCGTTTGCTATTTGCCGCTAATGTCACACCTCCGGCCTGCGTAGTACGTCATCATTTTAATATCCTTTATAAAGCTCTCCTTTCGCTGATAGCCACTAGCTAGCTAGCTAGCTAGACTCTACCTTCATATGATACTTCAAAGACTCTTCAAAGTAGGAACTACGTGTACGGTTGCCTAAAACTTGAATTTTTGTATCGCACATTGTTGTTTGCATCTGTTAGTGCACATTCTACGCGCGCGTTTGTTCTATGTTCTATTTATACACCATCCTCGTTGCCTCTTCAAGTTACGAGAATCAGTGTCACCCCCCCACTAATCCAACAACACACCTTCGCCTTCCTCATCAAGATCCTGGTTATTTCTTTTAAAACGATAACCGATTAAGTTCGCCCTCCGCCACAACTTGTGTCCTGTAACGGTCGTAGGGTTGATTCGCTCATCCTCCCGATTGGATATAGGACTGATATAGGTTGCTGTTACTCTCACTCAAACCGTTCTGAAACTGTCTTGTCAGTTTCGTCACTTCGTTACCTCCTGCTTCGTAGCGCACGGGATTCGTCATTCCCGCACGCTTACTCGGATTCAGGCTTCCCCAGACCTGTCCCAGAATCCACTCGTACATTTCGGCACATTCTCGTCATCTGTGCTTGTGTATCTTGAACTTGACACGACGGCCCTTGTCACCTCACGATCGATCTTCGCAAGGCAGACTCAGTGTCTAGCTATGATAGCTACCTTCGAAGGTACGGTTCCTGATTTATTAGGGTCCGTACGTAGTAGTACTACGTGTACTCCGTACTACTTTCGTACTGCTGACTCAGACCGTACTCGTAACACTATTCTATGATATGATATATGTGTACAATAATAACGTTACGTTGTACACGTACACGTACACGTACGTGTACTCGTACGTAGGGCTGGATATTTTCGTGCACTCGAAAGTAAGTTGGTAGGAGCCGAATTTTTGGAGCTATATTTAGGAAACGCCTAAATAGGGGTCGTATCTTGGACGTTGACCTCGAAAGAGATCGCGTTGGAAAGCCCTCGTCGCGTAGTTCGATCCCTGAAACCGTAACGCCTCCTCGTCGAGCGTTTCCACTCGTTCGTGAAGGAGGGAGGCGGGCTGCCAGAACTGCCAGAATTGCTAAATATTGGAGAGGTCGTAAATATGGGCTTGATATATACATAAACGCTTCTAAACCGGCCGTTCTTCGGCCGGCGTGATGCCTAAGGCATCCACGAGGGCGACACAGTCGACTTTGCTCGTGTCTTGCGGGGGCGGGGGCTTGTTGATGATTCCCGAGTCACCGCGCTCGTGTACGTTCCGTACTCGTACGCTTTCCTGACTAAGTCGCGTATGAAAAAAAAACGCGGGAGATTAAAATGCGCGCGGGCGTCGTGTCAACGCGAGCGAAGGGATGCGTGTATCGCTGATCGGGACGCACCATGCGCGCATCGTGGTCATGGCGGACCACGCGGACGTGTGAGCGGGCGTGGGGGGGGGGGGGGGAGGTGCGCCCTTCGTGTGTGTTTCTACGCAATCTTGAGCTGCTGATGCACGAAAACCGGGCATCTTTCGACCGAGGAGCCGAGGACGGACGCGGCAGGGGTCAAATATTACAGCGGATTCGATCGATTCAGCTCGAGGCCGATGAAATCTCGAAGTCTCGCATTTTTTCACCCATTTTTTCATCGGTTCATCGACTTTTTTACGTATTTCTCCAATATTTTTCAGCACTCCAAAAATTCGGCTCCTACCAACTTACACTACGGAAGTTAGTTCGAGTTCGGAAGACGGCTGGGCCACTCCTCTAATCCCCACGACGTAATTCCAGTGTCCGGATCCGGAGCCCCACGAATGGCCGTCGAAGGCGGCCGCACAGCGGGGCAACGGCTCAGCGACGAGGTGCGTGGCTGCCATGCCTGTCTGTGTGAGGTTCTGTGAGCTGTGGGCACTCGCCTGAAAATGGCAACACTTGTCACCTCTCTCCTCTCCGCGCACGAGTCGACCATGTCGGCTAATACGCACGGTCTCGGTCGCCGTCTGTGCCTTTTACCTATCTACTCCGTGGCCGCATCCTCGTTGTAGTCTACCGTTTGTGACGTTCGCTGACGCCTACCCTCCCCCGAACAGGGCGACGACCTAGCGGCTAACGGCGAGCTTGAATCAGCGCTCGGTAAGTACATCGCCGCCGTGAGTTGCGATGTGGCACAGCACGGAGAGGCGCATCCGGACGTAGCGGCGCGGTACGCTAGTGTCGGCGCGTTGTACTGCACCGCCGACGACCCGTCGACTGCAAACGAGTATCTCGCCGAGGCTATCCGAGTGGAGGAGTCCACGCGTACAGCGTTTTCTCGCATCTCCCTAGCAAGATTCCTCAACGGCCTTGCGACGTGCCGCATAGCGCTGGGAGATCCATTTGGCGCGAGGGCAGTGTACACTCGAGCGTTGGAACACCTTAGAAGGGTGTTACCAAACGACGTCGCGGCAGCAGTAGCGAGAGAGGAAGAGGTTGTTAACCGTACCTTTTTTTGCGATGAACTTGCGGAAGGCGTAGTGCTCGAAGAATATGCGACACATACAAACATGGTGGCAATCCTTGGCGAAGGAGGTACGCTGAACACAGTGGCAGATGTCTTGAACAACCTTGGCCTGCTGATGAAGTCTAACAACGCCGTAACAGCTGCAACGCGGCTCTGTGCGCGCGCAGTCTCTCTTGGCACTGTAGCTTTGGGGCGTTCGAGCCCTGCCAACGCACTACGTTTGCGTAACCTTGGCGCGGTGCTCGTCGCGCGTGGGAAGGTGCACGAGGCTGTTCAGCGATTCACTGCTGCGTACAACGATTGCTTGCTTTGGTACGGTGAAGAGCATCCAGAGACAAACGCTTGCCTAGAATGGTTGAAGTGGGCAAAGGGAAATCAGGTTGGAGGCCATGAGGAGAGTGATGATAAACCTGAAGGAGTTATGGCACTGCCTGAGGTGGCTGAGTGGTTTTTGTCGCTGCTGTTCTGTGGTGCCTTTGATTCGCCACCAATGATTGAGGCTGCGGCTGTCGCCGGGATCGACGCTGTTGACTTAGATAACTGGCACTCGCGCGAAACGAGCGTTACCACTCCAAACGAATTTGCTGTACCACTCAGCCCCAACCTCTCGCGCGTCATTCCAATATTTCGTGTTGAGGAGGGACCTTTACACCCCCTCGATCCACGAGATGGCGAAGACCTACTGGGACCGTACCAGTCGTACAAAACAACCGTGCCAGGAGGCGAGGCGGGAGCGTTAGTGTGGTCATCAATTGCAGCAGAAATCTCAGAAATCGCCGACAGTGGCTCGGCATTTCCGAGAGGGAAGAATTACATCACAGACTTTCTGCGACAAGCACCAGATTGTGGTGACTTAGTTAAAGGGTACGCGCATATGCCACGGTCACTTCTCTTGCCCTACTCCGCGTTCTCTGGGTACGGCTCTTCTCGAACAAGGGTGAATGTAGCGACAAAGAGTCCCTACTGACACTGAAGATGACGGCGCTTGCCAGTGTCAAGTCTCACCTCGACATTTTCTCTTGGTACTTCAATATCTAGTATGAGTATCAAAACAAAATATAAAAACATGGCTTCCGACCTTTGAGATATACCTTCGTATGTTGTTAGCTCCAAAAGAGGCAGAAATGTCAGCTCTTTCTAATTTTAACATCTACGCATTCTGGAGGTGTAAAATCAGCGGTAAAACGCACGAAATCTTTGACGCCAAAAACGAGTGGGGAGTTTTTACGACTTTTGTCACACCTCCCGCCTGCGTAGATCGTCCTCCTCGCTTATTGGCTAGGGCAACCATACTGATTTCATTATCACCAGATCGCGCGAGGGAGCCGGTAATGCCGTGGACTTTTTAAGTGCGCCAACGCGCCAGATATTCTAGTAATGGTCGAAGATAACTAGTGTGTTCGTTGAAGCGTACTGTTTCCACAACAAATCTGGGACAAAGGTGAAAGGTTGCTGTCTTTTGTTCTTGCCTCTGTGCAAAACATGTAACCTTCACTGATGGCTAGTTCATCCGTCGCTTAAATCTATTTCATCCGGGTTGTCGGTATGTGAAGCTAGTATTGTCGGATTATGACCACATCTCTCGTCAGCAGACTTCATTAATTCCGTGACTGAATCTGTCACACTAGGTGGAACAGTATTATGAACTTCTGAATTACCTGCTCTGTGAACATTTCCAACATCAAGTGTGTTTATGCCGTCATGAACTCCCACAACCCCTGTTTCAGATGTACCTACAGCAGTGGTAACATCAGATGTATTCATAGTAAAGTGCATCTGGACGAAATTCGCACTGACAGAGCGCTTCACTCGTAACATCTCCCTGAACGTATCCTCATCCCCATATCGAACCTCGAAACGGTTCCACTCCTCCCAGAAATCAGTATCACATTGAGGACTTGCAAATTGGCTAGCATGAGTGTACAAACTTCGTGCTCTTGCGATTTCACCGAGTTTACACTCCAATCTAGCATATCGAGTACAGAGAGACTTGGTAGTCTGGTCTGAAAGTTTCTTTGCGATGGCCGTTTCATAAATAGAGCGAACCTTCACAACTCCAAACAACTCCATTGCACGAGATATGTATACATCATACATGCCGAGTTTTTCATTTACTGGTAACTTGTCGCATGCGCGGTCATATATTTCCATAGCACGGCGTCCCAGACCGTGTTTCTCTTCTAGGCGAGCATATTCGAGAAAAAAATATTTAGAGTCTTTTGGCGGAACAGCGTCACAACATTGCTCGTAGAGGTCTCGAGCTCGCTCAAGTTTCTTCGCACCAAAATGTTGAACAAAATGTTTAAGGTATTCCACCCATATTTCACGTGAGTGAGGAAACTTGAAAATATGTACTCCACGCTCAAAAACACGAAAACATTCGTCAAAACATTTATGTTCCAGCAGCAAGTGGGCAAAGTTTAAGACAGTCTGCGGGGTAGCAACTCGTGCTTCAAACATGCGGGCATAAGCAGCCTTAGAAGACTCGATGGAACCAAAAGACTCTTCGAGATCACAGTAAAACTTCCAGAGCTTCTGTGACTTACAGATGCCATCTTGCGCAGACACGGAATCCGCGTGCGCCAAGTGTGGGTCAACCAACTTCACCGATCCTGAAGTTGCACGACGCAAAAGAGTGAGGGCCCCATGGTAATTTTTCTGCCTCAATTCTAGCTCTGCCCATTCGCACCAGATGGAAGCGAGGTCGTCTATCTTGACGAACGGGACACATGCGGCCTTCTCAAGAACAATGCGGGCATTGTCGACATCACCGTGTAACTCATAAAACTTTGCGAAGTTGATCCAAAGCACGTGGGGCTTCCCAAGAGCAAGCCGGGGATCAACTGTCTTGACCGCTTCAGTAAAGGTAAGAATCTGTTTTGTTGGGTCCCCTTCGAACAGTGATATGCGCTTCTGCCACTCCGGCGTATTGTGCGGATTTTGTCGCAGCATAACCGCGGATAGAAGCTCTGGACGTCGACCGATCAGATGCTCGACACGAGCGAGCCGCAAGTCCACTTCTGCTTCGCCGTCAAATGGAAAAAACTCTGTGCAACTATTTGTCAAAGAACCTATCATTCTGCTGTTTGCAGTGACTGTTTGTTCTCTTCCGATTGATTCCAGTTTTGCGCTAAGAACGCTCTCTTCAAATTGAGTGTATGCATCAAATATCAATGAAAAGTCTCGAATCGTGACTGCAGTTGCAACTCCTTCTTCATACACATCACGAGCTTTCTCAAAAAGACCAGTGCGAATGTAGAAATCAGCAAGGGAAGTCCAGAGCTGCCCTACTTCACCACAAAAATTTTGAATTCCGCCTCTCAAAATTGCGTCAACATCAAGCCCCACTGCTTTACATGGATGCTTGGTGATGACATCACAAAGATCCAACCAAAGCTGGTGTTTACTTTTGCCAGCAAGGGACTGAAAATTATCGTCCTCAACAACTTCAGCCAGTTTTCTTGTCATCTCAACCCACTGGGCTCGAGTCTGGAGGAACCCGATGTATTCTTCTGCGTGCCCGGGCTCAAATTTAATGTATCGGCGATAGACGCATTGCGCTGTTTCGATTGGAATGCCATCCTGATTTATAAACTCCTTTTGCAGAAAAAAAATGGTTAGGTTCCTCAGGAAAGTAGATACCTAGTAAAAGACAGGCGAATTTCAGTTTTCTCTTACCAAATATATTTTCCACACGCGATCGTGCTGAGTCACTGGTAATGACGCGAGCGCTCGATCGCAGGATCGCCTCATTTTTGTGACACATCCTTGATTCAATAGTGTATAGAGGTAAAGCTCCCATATCTTAGGCATTTTGTGCATCGTGACTAAAGCGCGCTCGAAAGTATTGCCAAGGGAATCGTGCGCTGAACTTCCAACACAGAGATCACGAACATTATTACACCTTTCAGTCAAATACGCATACCAAAGCTGTTGAAACATGGTGTCCTTAGAGGTTTGAAAACTTGCACACCAGTCTGAAAACTACTTTGCTCGAAAACGAAGAAAACGGGGAGTCCCGCACCTTGTAGCTCCCCGGCAGAGCTTGAACAGAGCGCTCGAATATGATATAGCGTCTGCGAGCACTGCTTCCTTTCTTGGCGTCTAGATACCGAAACCACAGTCGTGATTCGCGCGGAGATCGTAGAAGTTCTTCTTCATAGTGCAGGTCTTCACCTTGCGGAATTACTAGATCGTCGTTTTCTTCCCTACAACGTTGTCCTGGCACGACTTGAACGGACAAGACGCCCATTACAATACGGAAGATAACCTCTGCGTTTCGAAAATCTCAATCAGAGAGTAAGCTTGACAATAGAACGAGTTGGTCGTCGAGCTGCGGTGATATGTCGAATAGATATTGTTACGGTGAATGCTCCAATTAAATCTGGCGCCTACACGCACAACAACACGTATGACGTAGTACGTGACCCACCGCCTACAACGCGTTTATTTCGGAAGTACAACTACACGTACTGTACAGTACCTTCGTACTGTATTATGATACTTTTATTGAAGTATCATACGAAAGTAATTTTTTTTGTATTACTTTCGTACGAAAGTACAGTATGATCGATACAATAATGGTACACACTACTGTACACAGCTACACACTACTGAGTCTACACGTGTACGTGTACACGTAGTCTATCTTCGAAGATAGAATACTTTCGAAAGTACTTTCGTACTTTATTTCGTACGAAAGTACTTTCACCTTCGAAGGTACAACTACGAAAGTACTTTCGTACGAAAGTACGAAAGTACTTTCGTAGATACGAAAATAGATACGTGTACAGCTGTACTGTACACTTGTATCTATTTCCGTATGTATCTACCGCATTGATAGAATACCTTCGTACTTTCGTACTTCCGTACAATAATGGACACGTACGAGTAGCATTTGTAGTTTTGGGGTTTTATTCTCGAAAGTACGGAAGTACGTGTACAGCTGTACGTGTACACATAGATACCTTCGAAGGTACTTTCGTACTTTCGTACTTCTGTGCACGTACACATACGTGTACAACTACTACAACATTAAGTTGTTATTGTATTTTTGATAAAGGAAGTCTCAAGTACATGTACGTGTACAGCTGTACACGTACTGTACACTATTTTTTGTACACTAGGTCCATGATTACAACTTTATTTCCGGAAGTACGTGTACAGTACAACTTTAACTTGTACGGAAGTACTTCCGGAAGTACTTTCGAAAGTACGAAAGTACTTTCGAAAGTACCTTCGAAGGTGTCTATCTGTCTAATAAACTAAGTTTAGATCTATCATGCTAGCTAGCTAGCTACTAGCTAGATAACTTCTTTTTACGTGTGTTGTACATGTACGTCTACTATGAATGTATTCCGGTAGTACGAAAGTACTTCCGTACAATGTTAATAACGATATCCGGTGTACATCTGCAGTTCTGCACGTGTACAACTCGTGTACTGTGCAGTACGTGTACATGTACTTCCGGAAGTACACAACTACACATATCTGCTGCAGTCTACTGCCTACGTGCCTAGCTAGTACGGAAGTACGAAAGTACGAAAGTACGAAGGTAGGTAGCTAGGTAGGTAGTAGGTACCTTCGTAGGTAGCTAGTAGGCTAGCTAGTCTAGCTAGGTACCTTCGGTAGCTAGCTAGTCTAGCTAGACTCGTACAGTATCATACGTACGCTCTCTTCGACGACCGTACCCCGAAGGTCCTAGCTAGCTAGCTAGCTAGCTAGCTAGCCATGTGAGTGATATGTGTAGAAAACTACCTTCGTATCTATCTTTCTACTGTATCTATCTATCTATCTATCTACCTTCGTATCTATCTATCTATCTACCTTCGTATCTATCTATCTATCCTTCTATCTATCTACCTTCGTATCTATCTATCTATCTAGTCTATCTATCTAGCTAGTCTATCTACTAGTAGCTACCGGCGTAGCTAGCTAGCTACCTAGCTAGCTATTAACTTATCTAGCCCTAGCTAGCGACGACCGTACCCCGAAGGTCCTAGCTAGCTAGCTAGCTAGCTAGCTAGCCATGTGAGTGATATGTGTAGAAAACTACCTTCGTATCTATCTTTCTACTGTATCTATCTATCTATCTATCTACCTTCGTATCTATCTATCTATCTACCTTCGTATCTATCTATCTATCCTTCTATCTATCTACCTTCGTATCTATCTATCTATCTAGTCTATCTATCTAGCTAGTCTATCTACTAGTAGCTACCGGCGTAGCTAGCTAGCTACCTAGCTAGCTATTAACTTATCTAGCCCTAGCTAGATATCTACGGAAGCAACTTAACTTCCGGAAGATACGAGTAACTGTAAAATAGGACGTTGCTATGGTATCTAAGAACGTCGCAGTATGGTATGCCACGCATTTACATGTAAAATACATAGGGCTACGAAGGTAAGTTACGTGTATAAATGATGTTTATAACATGCGGAAGTATCATACTTCCGGAAGTGTCTTCGAAGATAGAATACCTTGCTACCTTCTACCTTGCCTACTGTAAGTTGTCTTCGAAGGTACGGAAGTATCTATTTCTACGAATCTTCGTACAGGAGCTAGCTATGATAGTTAGCTATGATAGCTAGTTAGCTACGAGTACAACACGTTACGAAAGTATTTCCGGAAGTACAGTATCATAACCTTCGAAGGTAATTTCGTACTTCGAAATAATACGTGTGCTCGTAGCACTCTCGTAGCCCTAGACTACAGTACATACTACATAGGTAGTGTAGTGGCTAATATCAGTGCGAAAGGATAGCCCTCCTGTTTATTGTAGTCTACACGTAGTGTACACGTACGCGTAGCTACAGTACGTGTACCTGTAGAAAGGATATTTTTTATGGATACAGTAAGTAAGTTGTTTATGTACTGTACACGTAGTCTACAATCTACTGTACGTGTACGTGTACAGTACGTGTATGTCAATAATGCCCTATTTTTATTATCATATGAGCTAACATCAAGAGCATATGTACGTTTTTTTAGGATGCGGGCGTCCTTTAAACTGCCGCGCCGCGGGAGTACAGTCAGAGAGGCGCGCGCCGCGGCTGCGGCCGGAGCGTCAAAGAAAACATCGACTAGACAGTGTAACCGATCAGTCCAGCGAGTTTTATACACATTGGGCGCTGAATCAGGCTGTCCCGGCGCACAGATTCGTCGTTTGCAAATCAGACTCGGCGTTACGAAACATTTGCCGTCTTCTGAGCTCGCGTGCGCGACGCCGAAACTTCGTGAAAACAGTTCCAAACGTGAAAACATTTGCTGAGCATATCGCATGAACACATTAGCGCATATTAAAACATCGCGCGGCGCAAAAATATTTTCGGGGTTCCGGTCGTTTTCACAGTCACAGTCACAGTGACAGGGGACGATAGGGGACGATAGTGGCTATATCAGCGAGAGGATATGAGCTTAGAGAGGATATTAAGAGGATGAGCGCGCGGTGTGCTATAACATCGCGCAGACGCCGTTTTTGGCTCTGTAACTGCACGGCATGTCAGATGACATCACCCTCGAGGCGCGCGGATCGACCGCGTTCGTGTCTGAATCGCATGAGCAAAGCATAGACTGGCGCGATCGCGTCGATTTGTAAAAGAGCATTTTTCTTCGCGGCTACAGCCTCGACCCGCGGAGTTCGACTGCCGACGCAAGCGATCGTGTTTTTTTGCGCTGCGCGATATTTGAATAAGTGCGTATGTGTTCACGCGATATAATCACGAAGTTTTTTTACGTTCAGAACTGTTAGCATGAAGTTTCGACGTCGCGTACGCGAGCTCAGGAGACGGCAAATGTTTCGTAACGCCGAGTCTGTTTTGCAAACGACGGATCTGTGCGACGTGACAGCCTGAATCAGCGCCCCAGGTGTATAAAACTCGCTGGAATGATCGATTACGCTGTCTAGTCGATGTTCGCTTTGACGCTCCGGCCTCAACCGCGGCGCGCGCCTCTCTGACTGTCCTCGCGCGGCGCGGCAGTTAAGAGGATGAGCTCATCAGTAGTTCATCCTTTTAAAACGTACTACGCTCTGACCATTTGCTCATACGCCATCCTTTCGTCGTCCTCTCTATATAAAAACTCATATCCTTTCGCTGATATCCATTTATCATAGCTATTCTATTCGTAGGGCTACACGAGTGCTACACGCACGTGTACGTGTACAGCTGTACACCCATACATAGTACGTGTAGCTTCTAGCTACTAGCTACGAAGGTACGAAGGTAATAGCTACCTTCGAAGGTACCTTCGTACGAAGGTACACGTAGCCCTACAAATAAAGTACTGTACCTTCGAAGGTACTTTCGAAAAGTACAAATGTACTGTACGAAAGTACTTTCGAAAGTACCTTCGAAGATAGAATACCTTCAAGGTACGAAAGTACCTTCGAAGGTACTTTCGAAAGTACCAAGGTAGAGAGCTACAGCTATGATATCCGATAGCTACACGTAGACTATTCTATCTGCTCCCTGCTGTATCCGATATCTGCTACTGTACCCTGCTGTATCCGATATCTACAACGTACGAAAGTACTTTCGTACCTTCGTATGAAGGTAGTACCTTCGAAGGTACTTTCGTACCTTCGTACGTACCTTCGTACGAAGGTAGCTACGTACACGTACAACTTTTTGTGAGTAGTGTAAAACGTTGTATGTACAGTAAAACGTTGTACGAAGGTACGAAGGTACTGTACACGTACCTTCGTACTGTACGTGTACAACTACAACTACACGCACTGTATCTTTTCTGTCGAAGTTCACAGTAAACGCACGTTGTACACGTAACTACGAAGGTAGGTCGTAACTTACTTTTCTTGCTGAATCCAACCCACCGGGAAACAGGTCGAAACAGTCTACTCCTTCGGGGGACCTTTTTTTTGTAGAGGCTCATGCGCGTCGCTTCGGCGACCTCTAAACGTGTCGGGGTTCCCTCCCTCCAAGCAACTAAACCAAGTTCCTTTAAGCGCACTTTCTTTAACTTGCGTCGGCAGTTGTACAGACCGATACGGCAAGAGCTTCGTGTTCACGCACTTCATGCGGATGTCGGCTTAAGAAGTGAGTTGACTGTGGACCTCGGTGATCGTTCCTACCCTATACACGTTGGTTCGGGTCTCCTTGACGACGGCGCTCTTCTTCGCGAGCATGTTTACGGGGACACTGCATTAGTTGTCACTAATGAGACTGTTGCACCTCTTTATCTTGATCGCGTAGTCAGCGCGCTTTCAAGTGGTAGTGCAATTCGCGTTGAGACTGTCATTCTGCCTGATGGCGAAGAATATAAAACTTTGGAGGTGCTAACGATGATTTACGATAAAGCTTTGCATGCTAAGCTAGATCGTCTCACGACATTTGTTGCCCTTGGCGGTGGTGTCATCGGTGATATGACTGGATTTGCTGCTGCCTCTTATCAACGTGGTGTGAACTTCTTGCAAATACCGACAACAGTCATGGCAATGGTCGACTCTTCTGTGGGTGGTAAGACAGGTGTCAACCATCCTGCAGGCAAGAACATGATTGGTGCGTTCCATCAGCCCTCTAGTGTAATCATCGATACGCAGACTCTCAAAACTCTTCCCGACAGAGAGTACGCATCAGGTATTGCAGAGGTGATTAAATATGGACTTATAAGGGACGCTGAGTTCTTTTGTTGGCAAGAATCTCACATGGATAACCTCATGATACGTGACGAGAGGACACTCATCCATGCAATCGAGCATTCTTGCAGAAATAAAGCAGAAGTTGTTTCCCTTGACGAAAAGGAAGGCGGGTTACGGGCGACTTTAAACCTGGGGCACACTTTCGCTCACGCCATTGAGACTTCAATTGGATATGGCGAGTGGCTTCATGGTGAAGCAGTTTCAGTTGGAATCGTCATGGCAGCAGACTTATCGGTTCGCTTAGGATGGCTGGATTGCTCCATTAAAGATAGAATCAGCTCGTTACTAAATAGTTGTAGTCTCCCAGTGAAGGTTCCGAAGTGCATGTCAGTAGAGAAATTTCAGGCTCTCATGGCCCTGGACAAAAAAAACGCCAATGGAAAGCTTCGACTAATTCTCCTAAAAGGTGAACTCGGAGAATGCATATTTACCGGGGATTTTGACTCGAAAATGCTTTACAAAACCCTTCAAGTTATGTGCGACGAAAAATCTGACTAGGTCTTCAACTCGCGACTGATGCCTAGTCTGGTCTGGCGGAATGACAAGTTCTTTGAAAAAGGCAATGTGTATGGCCATATACGTATACTTATTTCACTTTTTTTTTGCCTTCTCTCACTCCTTCTTCAGTGTTGCCATCTCATAGGGCTACTACTTTTACACTGTTGTAGTACTTTGAAAGTTCTCCCTGTTTCCTCCTATGAGTACAACGTTCTAGCTAGGCCCTGCAACGTTGTACTTTATCTTCGTAGGACTATTCAGAAGATTTTCGGTTTCTCGTCTACCTTCGTACTTCCCGAACTACGATTCTCCATCAATGCGCATAGTCAGAGTACAACTACTCAGATGCCATGTGGAAAAACTCCGGCTGCTACCTTCGAAGGTAATCTGACTAGCTACCTTTAGCTACTCGAAGGTATTCTATACTTCTGCAGCTATTCTAGCACTACAAACTTGTACTTCCGGGAGTACCTTTTTGTAAACGACGTCTCGCTATCATAATTCCTTCGAGATATTATTTAATAAATTTAGTCTTGTACAGTACAGTATTATTAGCCCTATTATCATACTCGTACTTCCGTGGAAATAAATAAAGTTGTTGAAGAACGCACTACCGGAAGTACCGAGTTCGGAAGTACTTTCGTATTTTCTATGCAATAGCCCTTGTATCCTTAGTTCCGTATCTTCGTAGAATATCTATCTAGCTAGAATATATGTAGGCCCTACAACGTTGTAGAGAACAACGTCGATAAGTTACATAGTACTGTACGTGTAGAAATAAAAAAATATGTAGGTCCTGGGCTACGTGCTATAGCAGGTCGCCCTTACAGCTCGTTTTACAAAGTGACCCGCGATCTGCATAGTACGTGTACATACGGCTATATAAAATACTGTAAGTTATTGCATGAGTATCATACTGCATGACAATAGCCCTCCGTGTGTACGTGTACACATAACGAGGGGCCCATAGTATTCTAGTATTCTAGCTATGCAGATCGCAGGTCGCCCTTACAAGCACGTTTAAGGGCGCACGCGTGGGCCGATTTGCCTTTCAAAATTTTCGCCTATTGATCGTGAATCTCCAGTGAAGTCTCGATGAAAAATAATCACCGATGAAAGTGCGATGAAATTTCCCCACTGGGAGGACGCGGTTCCACCTTTTTTTCACCCGACTAATTTGAAACTGGCGGGGGTAGACAATTTTGTCCACATCCGCCACTTGCCGTAAGGGCGACCCGCGATCTGCATACAGAGTATGTAAAAACAGCTCATTCAACCTGTGAACTAACATCAATCGTAGACTGGCCTACGTCAAATGTTTGAATCAAAGTCCTGAATCCTGCAACCACGTCATCAATCATACTCTTGTCATTTTCTTGTCCCGAAAAAATCCTCTCTTTCACTTGAATGTTCAAGATGTAAAGGAGGTTATTATCAACAGCGACCGTGTTGAAGACGAGCTTTTTACCACGGGTGGTAGTGAGTTGATATTCATAGTCATAGAACGTGGAACCACTTCTAGGCCCTTGACGCGACCCCTCACGTATGAGAGTAACGCCTCCTGGCAGCGTGCTCTCCTTGGTAGCCTCGGCTGCGACCAGGCGCTCCCCTACATCGTGGACAGAGCCAAACTCTGAGAGTGTGGAGATTTTCACTGGATTTACAGTGACACCAACCTGAGAGTTGTTATCAGCGCTGTCACGTAGAAATAGTTTGGCGCCTGCTTTGTTTAATATTTCCCACTCCATAGGATAGCATAAACTGAAAAGATTTATGCGATCAACAAAGACAGTGAATTTGCCTGGTACAGTAGAACACGCCAATGCGCGAGGAGTAAACAGCTCGCGATTCTCACCCAAGCAAACCATAAAATAACCGAAGAAGTCGCGCCTGCACATGGAGTACGCGTTTCCGCTACCTCCACCATCCAATGATTTTGATTGTGCAACCGTGCTATTTTGAACGGAAGAATACAGACGTGAAACTGGGAACTTTTCATTTTTGAGCCCGCAAGTCGCGGTAATAGACGCGTTTTGGTGGGTCCTGAAAAGGTTTGATGCGACGTGAAACCCTCCACGAACTTGCACACAGAGCGAACGAAGCTGCATGGTATTCGGCCCTGCTTTTCAAAAAGAATTCATACACGAATGCACCACTCCGAAGGCGCCGCCGAGTTGGACAGCATAGCCCGCGTCTGCAATACCTCCAGTTTTTTCTACAACTTTAGTATCTTCGTACGTACGTGTACTATGATACCTTCGAGTGTACGATACTGTACGGTTAGTTACGGAAGTACGGAAGTACTTTCGTACTTTCGTACGAAGGTACGAAAGTATCTATTTTCGTACTGTACCTTCGAAGGTACCTTCGTACGAAAGTACACTAGGGCTACAGTACAGTACATGTACGTGTACAATAAGTTATTTTTACTTTCGAACTTCCGGAAGTACGAAAGTACTTTCGTACAACCGTTTATGACTACTGTACACGTACGTGTACACGTACGTGTACAGTACATGTACGTACAACGTAGAGAAAAAAAACGAATATGCGTACTGTACAGTATTTTAGTAGGGCTACGGAAGTACAACTACACGTACACGTACAGTAGCCCTACGCACACGTGCTTCCGGAAGTACACGTACGTGTATTCTACGAAGGTACTTGTACGAAGGTAGCTAGCTAGCTACCTTCGAAGGTAGCTATCTAGCTAGGGAATTGTTGTACGAAAGTACTTCAGTACAAGTTCATGTACAACGTTGCAGGTGTTGCAGGGATATGTGTACAGTACAACTATACATGTATGACTCACGTATGTACGAAGCTACGAAGGTAGATAGACTAGTCTATGTACAACGAACGTAACGTACGGAAGCACAACGTTGTACTTCCGGAAAGTACGTTGTAGGGGGGATACAATAGTCTACGGAAATAAACTTCGAAAGTACACGTACTTCCGGAAGTATCTATTACTTCAGTACTTCCGTATCTTCGAAGGTTGCAACTTTTTACTGTACGTGTAACTTACTGTACGTGTACGTGTACTGTACGTGCACAGGCTGTACACGTGTACCCGAGTGTGTGATAATACACTTATCCACTTTAAGGTAGTCCTCCACGTAATTCGAAAAAAAATACCTTAAAAACGTACTCGTGACTAAAGACACGTACAAAAGTGTACGCGCGAACAACCGCGCGCGAAACACTACTCCTTCCTCGAATGAGATCTAAACGGATTTTCTTTTGCACCATCGCGTTCCGGGCATCAACGCCGAACTTGCCAAGCTCGGGGATTTCGCGTTCATGCTCTCTGCCGCGAGAGGGGTACGCGACCGTCGCGAAGCGCGATTTCGGGCAAGATCTGCGCTTTCTTCGCGACGCGCGCGAAATTCGAAAAAACCCGAGCTTGACATTGTGCGCATGCCCTAGAACTGTCATCACGCAAAGTTTCGCGCGCAGACGTGCATCGCGCGCGGAGGAGTAGTGTTTCGCGCGCGGGTGCTCGCGCGTACACTTTTGTACGTGTTTTTAGTAACGAGTACGTTTTTTAGGTGGTTTTTTCGAATTACGTACAGGACTACCTTAAACGTTTTCGTGTACACGTCGTACGGAAGTACACGTACACGTACACGTGCACTACTGTACGTGTACTTTCGACGAAAGTACGAAGATAAATACGGAAATAATATCGACAACTTTTATGTGTACATGTACACGTACACGTAGGGCTAGTTGTACTGTACACGTACTGTACACGTAGGGCTACACGTAGTCTCCTAGCCGCTGTAGTTCAGTATTTTGAAGAAACCAAAATAAAACGCAAGTGCACCCTCCTGCTTGTGGTTATCAGTGCCGCGTGCCGCTTCCTAAGTAAAGTAGGAAAATTAGTGAAGTACAGTAAGTCGTTGAACGATGGCGGCAAAGCCCTGCCTATGTATTCCAAAAGTGAAGCACCACTGTCTCCGCGACGCTCTCTGTTTCCACGCCGGGAAGGCGCTCCCCCAGATCCGCCGCTTGACGACAGTCACCGCGTTCAAGGAAGATCTCGAAAACGAGCAAGAAGTTCGCGATCGGAAGGAGAGACGCGTCGTGAAGGTGGCTGTTATCGGCGGCGGAATGGCCGGTCTTGGTTGCTTGCGCGCGCTATCCGGCACTGCGCACGTAAATGCCACGCTTTTCGAGTCAACTCGTGTGCTCGGTGGGAGAGTCCGTTCGATGCGCCGTCTCGGGGCTCTATCGTGGGATCATGGTGCTTCGCACTTCTCACGGCCGCGCGACGCCGGCTCTCCTTTTTACGAGGTGCTTCGTGCCGCAGAGAAATCGGGGGTTGTCGAGTTGTGGCACAGAAGGGACAAAAATGCTGCCAAACGAGCCGGAATAGGTACCGCTGAGGTCTATCTCGATTGCCAGAGTGGTCGATGGGTCATCGATCACGATTCCTTTCAAACTGACGTTGGTGGTAACTCGGAAGACGCAGCCTCAGAACATTTTGTGGGTGTTCCAGACATGGCAGCAGTCCCCTCATTCATAGCACGCGAAATAGTCTGCGCAGTCCAACCCGAGGCATCTTGGGTCGGAGACAACCCTGAACCTGGAGTGCCTGAGTATCTCACTTCGTGTTATGTCGACAGGATACGTGTTCTGATAGGTGAGGAGACATGGGTGCATGCACAATCGCGAAGACGTTGGGGAATGATGCTTCGGATACGCGAGGGAGGGGATATGTGGTACAAGCCTTTCGAGAGTGACGTGGTGCTCCTTGCGACAAACGCTCCTACTGCAGCGGCCATGTTGGAGGCGATAACAGTGGGTGAGTGCAGAGAGGGAATTAGCGCTGAAAAGAATCGATCAGCGTCGGCGACACAAATGACCTGTGATATCGGTTCTGCAAATGAAGCGAGAAATGAAGAAGAGAAGAAAGTGAATCAGGCAGAAGTGGGTATCCGTGCGCGAGTGAGTGAGTTGGCAGTTGCGGCGCGCAGTGTTAGCGGAGATACCTGCTGGGCTCTAACAGTTGCTTTTGATCGTCCCTTGGGTTTACGATACGATGCTATCTCTCTCATTACCAACAGACATGGTCGTGTCAGAGCGGGAAAAGCAAATAAAAGCGCAGAAAAAAGCTGCCCAATCACTTTCTTTGCAAATAACTCGAGCAAACCCGGTCGACCCAGTGGCGGTCAAGGCGCAGCAGTTGCAGGCTGGGGGTACCGCTGGGCAGAAGTTGGCAGAGCACCGGAAGTGGGAGTAGGAGAGTGTTGGGTAGTGCGTGCTAGCCCAGAGTGGAGTAACAAGAGGGCAGGTCTTACAAACGATGATGCTGCGGTCGAGTTATGTGCGGAGTTCTTGAGTTTGATCGGTTACAAGGAAAGCGCGAGGAGTACATGTAGCGGTAGAGAGGGAAATTTGGATGAAGTTAACGTAGCACGCGTTTGCTACCGCAAAGCCTTCAAGTGGAACCACCATCTGCCTCTGACGCGGACGGGTAATTTTGGTGGTCCAACATACCGGTTTCATCCTGAGTTTGGTCTTGGCGCGTGCGGTGACTGGATATCCGGGGTTGGCGCTGATGTTGCTTACGATGGGGGAGTGGCGCTCGGTGAGGCAGTTTTAGCGCATTTAGCAAAGAGGGGAGATTTTAGACAAGGAGCAGAAGGAAAGGGTGGGAGCGGAGAAGCTATACACGGAGCTGAGTGGTCAGATATGTGATAACAAGTTAATTTCGTTCTCCAACTCACCGCGTGTCCTAAGGATCTATCCTATTGCACAGCTACCTTCACTGCAGCAACAATCAAGTACAGAGCTTCTTTCTGCCGAACATTATCTCTCACAAACACGCACTCAAGATGCTGCCATCATCATTGTTCGGAATAAGAATTCATCTTTAACCACTGTGACAGTCCATAATTCTATCGCTCTAATTTCTGAAGAGCTCGAAATCCTCCTATTCCCTGAATTTTGTTGATTTAGATGCACCAGTACATCATAAACACCGCAACTAACTCTACAATAAAGTGGGAGAGCCAAGATTCAGGAGCTCAGGAGTGACAACGATTCAAGAGAGGCTGTCGTTATACCACGTAATGTACGCATAATGTACAGTACGTGTACTGAATAGTAGTAACTCCGAGATAGATAAGCTCAGAATTCTAGATAGCTCACAAACACTTTAAGTGACACAAGGCACGCCAAAACGGCGTACACGTACTTTGATAACTATGAGTGTCCTGTGGCTCGAAACTCAAGAATCTCCAGTTCTTCCTCATTCTGCCATGCCTCCGTTTGCAACGCATTAGCCCGCATTGTCTCAAGCATCTCATATCTCGCATCTTCAGTCAAGTCGCTAGAGTTTTCGATCACAACGAGGGCCTCTCCGAACAGTTGCAGTGCCTCATCATATCTTGTCTCAGTGCGCAAGAGGCACGCCATGTTGCTGAGTATGACGGCATAACCCACGCTACTCTCGCCCTTGGAGACGCGCATCAACTCAAGCGCGCGCTCGTATAACGCACGCGCATCGTCAAATTTTGCCGCCTCCTCCATTTCTTTCGCCTCGAAATTCAGTCGAAGCGCAACGGATTCTTTCTCGGATTCAGTCACCGAGTCATCGTGAGTTCCGGTCTTCGAAACCCCACAACCCATGCATAGTGCGGCAGCTATTCTATCATACGGAAGTAGCCCTACTGTAGCCCTACGTGTACACGTACGTGTACAGCTTTACACGTACACCCGTTACGTGTGTAAGTACTTAGCTGTGTACAATAACTTACGAAGGTACCTTCGAAGATACTTTCTACAAGAATACGAAAATAGATATCTTGGGTACTGTACACGTACACGTACGTGTACAGTACGTGTAGAGTACTTCCGGAAATAGATACGACTTTCTTCCGAAAATAGTACGAAAGTACTATTTTCGAAAGTACGAAAGTACTTTCGTACGAAAGTAAGATATTCTATCATATTTTCGAAAGTACGAAAGTACTTCGTACTTCCGTACTTCGTTCCGTACGTTGTACTTTCGTACTTCCGGACGGGCGGGCACGGAGTATGTAACTATGTATACCTATGTAGCCCTGCATACGAAAAGTACACGTACTTCCGGAAATAGAATACTATCGAAAGTACACATGTAGGGCTACGTGACAGGCCACGTGTACAGTACAAGCTACACAGGCCCTACTACTACACGTACAGTACGTGTACTACTACAGTACAGGATGCGATTTTGAGAGAGTCAGGTATCTATCTATACAAGACCCCACTGACTAACAGTACCCCCACTTCCACCTGTGGCTACACGTAGGGCTACGCTCGCGACCTTGGCGCCTCGTCGGATGAGATGAACTACCCCCTGGATGGTGCCGTCGGAGGACTCCAAGGGATCCCACGCGTCACAGCTGGTGAGCGTGAAGAAGATGCAGATGCCCTCCTCCGGGAGCGCCTCAGCAACGTCGAAGTAGCGGCTTCCAACCTCTTTTTCGCTCGCGACCTTGCCGCCTCGTCGGATGAGATGAACTACCCCCTGGATGATGCCGTCGGAGGACTCCAAGGGATGCCTCGTGAGTTTTTTCAGCGACTCCCGGTCGCTTTTTCTCGCTAGGTTGCTCGCTGATGTTCACATGTTTTGCCCGGATGGGTTAGAGCTGAGTTAGCAGTTTTTGCGTACGCTGCGAGTATAAGATAATAAAATCTACACAGGGCTACAGTACATATCGTCATAAGCTTCGGCCATGACGAGCTTCATGAAGAAGATGGTGGACGTGGTCGCGCTCCGCAGCGACGACGCCGCGCGGCGACGACGCAGACGCATCGACCTGGAGGTGCGGATGGTCGCCGACGGCGCTAAGGCGTACCCGTCATCGTCGGCGAAGTTGGAGGAGCTCGTGGAATGGGAGAGGAGGATCTCAGTCGCGCTGGCGCGCACGGTAGGACAGCGACTCCTAGGCGGTGGCGTAGACGCGGTGGTTGGAGTCGCGGATGTGAGTGAGAGCGGAGGGAGCAAGGTAGGGGTAGAACAGTGGTAGAACCAGTGTACTCGCGGATTAGAGTCCGCACGTTGAGCCTTGTTTTGTAATCACACACACACACACACACGCGCGCGCGCGCGCGCGCGCGCGCGCGCGCGCGCGCAGCCCTTCGCGGCCAAATGTGACGTATTCAGGCACGAGACTTTTTAGTCTTGGAAAAAATGCAAATCGTCAACCGAGGTGGTCTTGACCAAAAAGTCATACGGAACGACGCGGTACACGACGGCGGGATGTGACGCCGGAAACGACGTGCGCGATGCGCGCGGGTCTTCGACGCGCGTGATGAAGCGATTGCATCGGTAAATGACCGACGTGTCGACGTCCTGCCGCCGCGACCGCTGGTCGCCGTCGCCACGTCCAAGAGAGAGAGGAAAAAAAAGTTATTTTTTTCATCGGGGCGATCAAAACTTTCAACCCATAAGGCGAAGTTTCACCGCTGAAGAGAAGTTTATCGCGATGGAATTGTTGTAAGCTCAGCCCATAACCCGATCAATTAAAACCTTGGAGTATTCGACGAAACTAAAAAGTCATGCGCGTATGGGCAATTCGCGTGCTCGTATGGGCAATCAGTCGTAGATTAAATACGTACTCAAGTGTTGTGAAGGATCGACTTATTCCTGCGAATTCCGAGAAATATGAAACTGCCTGCCTAAAAAGTCATACGAAAAATGCCAATAGGATGCGATGTGAGAGACTCCTACCCCCTTTTTTTCCTTACACACACACACACACACACACACACACACACACACACACACACACACACACACACACACACACTCACGCTCACACACACACACACACACACACAAGCTTCCGACCGCGCGCCGCGCATACGACCTGCAGACAGGGGTCGGCGCGCGCGATGTCGTCACGGAAACGCGCGCTCCGGGAGGCACCGAACCAGTACCCGGCCGGCGCGGTGGCGTGGTCGAACGAGAATTTCATCGCCGTCGGCCAAGAGCGCTCAGTGTGCGTCCTGGTGCGTCCCACTGGAGAATTCCCATCGGTCCTGTCCTTGTCCTTACTCCTCCCGCACCTTCCTCTCAATAGAACCCTGCGGAAATCAGCGGCGCAGTCGGATATGTACGCCTCCTGGATGACACCGTCGAGACGGACGGGCATGCGTCCGATGAGGACGATGACTTCTTCCCGCGCGGCGCGCGCGCTAAGAAACTTCGCGAGCGACGACGCGACGCGCGC
Source organism: Micromonas pusilla CCMP1545 (assembly GCF_000151265.4). Lineage (NCBI taxonomy): Eukaryota > Viridiplantae > Chlorophyta > Mamiellophyceae > Mamiellales > Mamiellaceae > Micromonas > Micromonas pusilla. The sequence goes on from NW_003315883.1 coordinate 1,423,600, forward strand.
CTGCTCACGTCCCGCGCGACGACGCGACGGTCGTCCAGACCCGAGGTTTCACCGAGAGATATCGCTTGGTCTCCACTCGGGATGATCCGAGCCCCGCGCTCGCCGTCGAACGGCGGCGGCGGATGCCTCCTCGCTGTCGTCACGAATGCCCACCACGTCTCCGTCCACGCCCCGCGAGAGCGCGTCGCGTCTGGAGGTGAGTGGGAAACGATATCTACACTCTCGGAGACGCATGCCGCGCATGCGGAACGAATTTGTTTTGCTGAAGGCGGCCGTGGTGGCGGGGATCTAGCGGATCCAGAGACATCCGCTCCGGTGAGCGCGCGGCAACAGCGCGGAAACGCGGCGTTGTCGACGGCGGTGACGCGATTCGCGCGTCGGTGCCATGCGTTCTACTCCCTCGCCCCACCCATCACGGCACTTCCAAGCGCGATCGACGGCGCCACTGAATTTCGAAGTGGGTTCCCACACGCGCCGTCGCGCGCGGACGCGCTCGCCGTCGGTGCGACCGTTGAAGTGAGACGATTGTCTGCCTGTGGTGGAGGAGGAGGAGGCTGGATCCCTGGCCTGATCACTGCCGTGGTGTGGGCTTTTAACTTTAGGATCAAGGTCAAGTATGAAACCTGCTGCCGCGGCGGTGAAGAGTCGGTCAATGAGGAATGGCTCGCGTTTCCAAAGGCGCCATCTTTGACAGCTGCGACCGGCGAAGCCGGCAACGAACCATCGTTTGGTTCCAAACTAGAACCTGTGGCAACGTTGACGACCACCGTCACTTCGTATCGCTTCCCACCACAGTCGCAGCCACTGAATGGACCTTCGCGAGGGATCACGTATTTTCTTCGCCCGTCCCCTCCCGCAGTCGTAGGAATGGGCGCGGAAACCGCGCGCTGCGAGATCATGACGGATCCATCGCAAGGTTGGATCCCCGCAGTCATCAATTTCGCAAAACGCGGATCAAAAGGGAAACCGATGCCGACGACCGCGTGCGCTGGCGTCGAGGGTGTAGGAGATACGAAGACGTTCAACGCCGGGAGGTTGCGCTCGAGAGAGCGGGTCGCGTGGGACCTCGAGCGCGAGGGCAGTGGTGATGCGTGCGCGTGGCGACCGGCCACGAATGCGGATTACGATGGAACGCACGTCTTCAACCCCGACATTGTCGCTGTCATGGACGATAAGGAAGCCGCGGTCGTAGACGGGGACACAGGCAAGGGCGCCGCGAAAAGTACAACATCGAAGAGGACGAGCTCGCGAACGAGCACCATCTCAAACAGAATGTCGACGATGGATCATCTCGCGGATGAGTTTGACGCGACCGACGATGATGATGACAAGCTCAAGGACGACGAGAACGTGAAGACACGAGACGGCATTAGCGCGGCAACGCAATATGCGCGCAGTTACGCGCGACATCGTGACTCAGCCGTCGCTGCGGCGGTGACCGCAGCGGCTTCGGCGACGACTGCAAGTAGTCGCGATAAGAATATGAAGCGAAACTGTGACAGCGGTGACATCGACGCCGCCGCGCACGCGGTCGTCGACGCTGTCTTTGGATGCGCGTCTCTCGACTCGGATACAATCAGTGCGCTCACGAGCGATGGTGTCATCAAAGACAAGGGAGTCAAGGCGCGCGCGAAACGCGAGATCAGCGCCAGAGTCCGCGATGCGTTTCTCGCCGCTAGGGGGGTTCTTAGTATCGACGAGAGGTACGAAGGCGGAGCGCATCTTCGCGGAATGGACAAGGTGCTCCTTGAATGCGTGCTCTCGCACGTCTGGGCTGCGCACATGCCAGATGACATCAAGAACGGGAGGGGGTTCAGCGTGAAGGAGTTATCCGTAGACGCGAGGATCGAGATTCGCCCGTGTGTTCGCGCCCTCGCGCGTGAAAATAACGATGCCGATAACGGGACCGCGCATGCCGATACGCGTGTTGGCAGCGGCGGGCGAGCGAGAAGACAGGCCGCAATAGCGGCGATGCGACGCATGAAAACAGAAAGTGCCGAGGACGACGACGACAGGGCTTGTTCACGCGGAAGCGGAGGCGAAGAACACGTCGGACGATCGGACGTCGAGTCGAGCGACTATGAGACCATCATCGACTCAGAAGAAGCGTCGGACGCCCCGGACTCGGACTCGAATACCGAATTGGAGCCGCGCGAAGGCGGTATCAAACGCAAGCGCGACAGCGCTCGTTCGTGCGAACGAAACGCCTCGACGGAAACGCTCGACGCATACGCGGGAACGAGGCGCGCGGCGGCGCGCGCGGACACGTTATCCGCGACGTCGATTGCGTGGTCTCCGACGCTTCGAGACGGTCACTGCGTCCTCGCCGTCGGCACAAAGTCGGGTACCGTCGTTTTATGGTCGTTCGATTCGCGTTCCCGTTTGCGCGAGGACGGCGCCGCGCCGAAAACGACGCTCCTCGGCGCCGTCCTCGTCGCCACTGGCTGGGTGAACGCACTGAGATGGATCCCGCGCGGGAACGACGATGCAGACGACGCCGAATTCGATCCGTTCATGAGCGTGGTGATCGGTTCGTCTGACGGTTCCGTGTCGCTCTGGACGACGTCGGACGCATTTCGTTCCGCCGCCTCCTCGGACGGGAACCGCGCGCTCGACGCAGGCGCGTTGCTGACGCACGCTGTTCGCCTCCGTGGTCCAGACGATGTGGCGACGACGGTGATCTCCTGCGCGCACGGGCAAGACAAAGATGGATCAGTCGAATCCGTTCTCGATACCAGATCAATATCTGTCGCCGCGGGGATGACATCCGGGGATGTCCTGACGTGGCGCATTCGCCTTGTTCGCGCGGAGAACGGGCGGGTGCGCGTCATCCCCGGAGACGGACTTCGCACGCGTCGCGTCCGCGCGCACAACGCCACATGCGCAGGAATCGCGCACCACGCGTCCGCGCGCGTGTGCTCAATTTCAGTCGATGGAGACCGCGCGTTGATATCTGAGCTCTATCAGGACGGCGCACGCGGGGGCGACGACGACGCGCTGTACGTGATCGCGTCCGACGTGCTCAGGAAAGCAAAAACTGTTGACGTCGGCGGCGGCGCTGCGTTACCCGCAGAGTCTCATGCTGGCCTCGCGATTTCCCCGTGCGGAGTTCTCCTCGCATCGTGCGTGTCATTCTCGCCCGCGTCGTGTCTGCAGAGCACCGCGACTTCGGTCGCGGCGCGAACGAACCGAGGGATGTTACGCGTCGAGCTACCGCCGGGGGAATGCGTGCGAGATGTCATCAGCGCGGTTGCAGCTGCCACGCACACGTTGCCATTCGCTTCCGAAATTGGTTCGTCGCTGTGGGATTTGTGCACGATCGCGTCAGACGTCGGCATCGAAGGCGGAAAAGCGCTCACGTCCGCTGCGGACGAGTTAGCGGCGGGTTGCGCGCACGCGTGCACGGGAAGGTCGTGTCAAATCGTGAACGCATTGCGCGCCTCCGCACGTGATGAAAAAAAAAAACGTGACGACAGCGACAGCAGCGAAAGCGACGATAGTTCGCTAGTCGCGCTTCGTGCGCTCGAGTGCGCGGCGTGTGTCATCGTTCGCGCATTTTCGGGGGACGCGTGCGAACGGTGTGGTATGCTCGTGAGTCCTGTGTGCGGTGTCGGAGATCGCGCATTGCGCAGAACGATGCGGTGAGTCAACAGAAAAATTTTCTCTCAAGTGGGCGACGTAACACCGTTCGTTTTCACGTGATCATCGTGCCTTCGTGTCACCTCTTGGATGAGTAACATCTCGATATCTGGCGTGCCAATTGGGCGTTCGATCCAATCCTCCCTGGTCTTCCACTGCGCGTCATCGTCGCCCCCGCTTCCCCCGTCATCATCGTCCGCACGGCTGACAAGGACAACCTCGTCTTTCCGTTGAGTCATCTCGTTCGCGACGACGACGTGCATTCCGTACTTCCTCAACGAATCCCGACTCTTTTGAAGTAATATTTCCACGTCAGTCTCGAGTTTAAACGACGCGCCGAAAGCTTTGGGGCACCATTTCGACCTCACGAGCGCAAGCATCTTTGGGGTTTGCTCCAAGCGCAACGTCAAAGCTTCGCCTCCGTGGAAGATGTTGCCCTCGTCATCGTCATCATCAACCCCACCGCCGCGTTCGCCGTCGGACAGCACATCCAGCTCACCGCCGCTTGTATATTTGTTGTTCGATTCTAGGTACGTTTTACGCGCGCATGTCCCACTGATGCCCCTGCTCTGTATCTTGTGTGTGGACAGACGATCCCAAGGGACGTAAAAATCGCTCACGGCAGCGGCAAGGTACGTCATAGCCCTCGCGCCGCACGCGCGCAATTCGACGCACAACGTCCGGAGAAGCGTAAGGTATTCAAAGACGGACGTGAATGGGACCATTAGAAGCGTGCGTTTCGTTTTCGCCGCGTGATATCGACGTACGAGTGGCATCAGGTGCACTGCTGCGTTCGACGTCGCCTCGACTCTAGGGGACGACTCCGGGAGATTAGGGTCGAACGCGGACCCAGTGCATGTCAGCATGTCGAGCGCGCTGTACACCGGCGCAGACCAAGTGGATACCGCAGAGTATACGGACTCCTCCGCGGCAGTTCCCGCGCCCGCGAGTTCTGCCGCGGTCTCTAACGACCGCTCGAATGGCCGCATCGATCCCGCGCGGTGGAGGAAAATGACCGCGTATCCGCGCTCGAGAAGGCACTCCGCGGACGCCGCGCCTCGCGTGCCGCTACTGAAGTTGTCGATAAACCGAACTGCGGATCTCTCGAGTGGCGCGGTGGTGCCGCCGGAGGTGACAAGTGCGATCGGCCGCGGCGTCCCGCGCGGCGGACGCGCGGACGCCCCCCCGGGGAGGGTCGTGGCGTCGTCGAAAGCGTTCGCGTGGCCGTGATGGCGCACGAACCTCGCGGCATCGCGCTTGACCGTGTCCACGCGCGGAATGGGAGGTGCGGACGCGAAGAAGGCGTTCGCGGCGGCCTCGGAGTCGAGTCTCGCGGACATGCACGCGACGCGACTTCCCTGCTGCCGGGAGACGGCGAAACGGGACACTGCACTGCCGATTGAATATCTGGTACCACTATCATACAGGTACAGGGTAGCAGTCCTGTAGCCCTACAGTATCTATCTTCTGTACGTGTACGTGTACAGCTGTACAGTACACGTACAGTAACGTGTACACGTAGAGCTTTAGACTACGAAGATAAAGTTGTTAGAATATCTATTTTATTGTACAGTACAACTACAGTATGATACTTCCGGAAGTACACGTACAGTACACGTACACGTACAGTATTCTATTTCCGTACTTTCAATATTTCCGTACGGAAATACTTTCGTACAAGATCTATTTCCGTACGTTCCGTACGTGTACGTGTACAATAGTTAACTTTATTCTCATATCATATGCAATAAACGATAAATGTTTTATCGTTTATACGTGTACGTGTACAGTGTACAGCTGTACACGTACAGTGTACAACTGTGATATCAGGGGTGGTGGGGTGGTACCACCCCTCCTTACTGCTCATATCTCACAACTGTACATACAGTACGTTTTTTTTGCGATTATTTTGAATACGCCTAGTTGTACTTTCGTACAAATTACGAAAGTAACGGGTTATGTAGGGCTCCATACACGTACTGTACACGTAAACTACACGAACTACACATACAGTACATAGAATACGTGTAGAAACTTTTGGCACGGGAAATTATTCTATCGAAACAATACAACTTTTACACGTACGTGTACACGTACACGTACACGTGTAGTCCAGTACGTATTAATTCGAAAAAAACCAGCAAAAAACGTACGCGTGACTAAAAACACGTACAAAAGTGTACGCGCGAGCATCCGCGCGCGAAACCTACGCTCGGTAATCAAATTTACCGTGCCAAAAGTAAGTACGAAATTTGTATGCGTATTTCGTCTACGTGTACACGTACTGTACAACGTAGTTGTAAATCGCAAAAACGAACTTTCATCCATACGTGTACTCAAAGTACAGTACAACGTTACGTGTACAGCTGTACACGTACCTTCGAAGGTACTTTCGTACCTTCGTACGTCGTTACACCGTTGTACTGTGTACGTGTACCGTGTAGTCGTGTACTGTGCTTCCGTTAGTACTTTTTGAGCAAGTGCCCTTTGCGGGACTCAGAGCAACTGGTCCATTTGCGGGATAAGGGGGTACCTTCGGTACCTACATGTATTTTAGTTCACCACGCAAAAGCACATCGCGTGATCGTCATGATGAGTGCTCATCGCGGTCGTGATTTCGCGCGTGCGTTCGCGCACGTTAGGGATCTATGCGCGCTTGAAGGACCGCGTTGACGGACCGAGACGCCCACTCCGTACTTGTCTTCTCTCCGCACGTCGACTAGACCGCTCTTATCCGTCGTTCTTGACGTCTGAAAGCCTCGCCATCAAACCACTGATTTGGAGTCCTATTTCGAAGTACAGCAAAGGTCACCACTTTAGTGAAGTTGGACTGTATTCTGCTGCAATCGTCTCCACAATAAAGCGACCGGTGGTAATCATTCAAGCAATGTCGACTCTGATAACCAAGTGCTCAGCTGGTTTCGGTGGCCAAGTTGCACTTGTGGCTTCTGTGAATTTCCCTAGCAGAAAACACCATCTTGAACAGAAGCAGCTTTCGACACTGAGGCCCGTGACGACCTTCGGTAACGTCGCCTGCACACAGCGCCAGTTCCAAGCCAGCGGTTTTCGAAATGCACGGCAGTCACCATTTTTTTCAACTAAGGTGGCTGTGTGCAGTGGCTCTCAGCAGTCAACTTTCGTGACCCTTTTTCCTGATGTTGAGGAACATACACTAATGAAGGGCGCACTAAAGAGTGGGAGTGCGTCGTTTTTGGAAGCAGAACTTCACAGAGAGCCTAGCTTTTATCTACTTCCCAGTGTGCTTGATATTGTCGTCGCCGATGGATTGCCCGACTTTGAAGCCGCGTCAGACCTCCGGGCTCTAGCATTCTATGAAGATCTCGAGGCGCGCCAAGCTCTTCCGTTTCCTCGCCGATTCGTGTCAACTTTTCGCAGAGAGTTTGCACAGCGAGAACAACGTGCTCTTGAGACACGCACGTCTTCTGATCACGCGTACAATACCAGTATTGGTTTGTGTGTTTGTCTCGTATTCCGTTGTGCCAGAAAATCAATAGGCTGCCTTGATTTGTCCATCCGGACGGGTCCCTGTGCGTCACAAGTGAATGGCGTGTGTGTTGGATTCGGAGAACACTATGTGTATGTAGATAATGTTGCAGTCGACATTGCATCACGGCGACGAGGTTCAGCTTCTGCAATGCTCGAAGCTTCTTCTGATATTGCTATGTTATGGGGTGCTGAGTTTGTCTACACACACGTGCATGCACAAAATATAGCAGCACGTCGTTTGTACTATGCTTATGGATTCCGAGCTCCTGAGGGGGGTTCGATAACGGAAAGCTTGGAAAAATGTGATACTGCGCAGTGGATCTCGCCTAGGCTCACTGGGCTTGTTCTTCTGCGAGCACCTCTGCCACTGATACAAGTCTCGTGCAAGAATTTGTTAACTACTTTTTCAGAGTGCAGGTGTGGGGCTGTCTTTGGAGACTGTGATGTCTGCATTTGTAAATTAAGATAATGCACAATTCAATCAGCCCTGCGGTCCGTTCTGATGATAGCAACAGATCGCTGTCACGCCATACTCATCCCACAGGATTTCTAAACTTATTTCCCACGGGTTGTTCCTGTAACCTAGACCCAAACAAACCACTCAAAACGCACGAACCTGAGCCGTTTCAGCCCACAAAACCCCCTCACCCTACGCACTCGTCGACGCTGAGCATGATGGTGTGCTTCGTTTGGTGCGAAACGACCGACATAAATGAGTCATTTTTTTGTGCCGTGTCTAGGTTGTTTATCAACATATATGATTTCCTTTACTTTTCTGCTGGTCAGTTTATTACGAGTAGTTCTGGACGTGATGTCACAATCCGAACGTGTGACAAATTTACAGAGAGTGTTATCGGGTGGGTTCTTTTTTAACGTGAGTCACAAAAACAACATTTTTCTACGTTTTTATCTGAGAACCAAGTCAAGCTCACGAGATGACTTGTGCCTGCTGTTCATCAGGTATGCAAAGCAGACAACGAAAGCACAGGTACACTCCTAAACAATCACGACAACGGAGCTCCCATGTCTTGCAGATTTACGGGGCAAGTCAAGGTAATATTGACCTGTGCCCCATCTGCAAGAGAGCAGGTCTCACTTAAAATCACTTCAGCTCTGTCGGGCTTCATTTTTGTGGGTTGTGGTACGCAACCTATACTTTCTTGGAAGTAGCTTTGCTCCTTTAAGAGCATGCGCGCAAAACTAGCTTGCGTCACAGAATCAACAGTCTCTGACAGCTCATAGAAAATAGAAACTTCGTCTGACGTACGAAGTCCACAGCTTTTGCGCATTTTCTGCACACGACTGACAAACTCTCGAGCTGAGCCAGCGTCAACCAATAACTGGTCCACGCCCAACTCAATCACTACTATGATACCATCTTCGCCTAGCTCTGCATCGATATCAACTTTACTGCATCCTTGAGGAATGCGGAACTCGTGCTTAATGATGATATCTTCAGCAGCGAGAGAGTGTTCCATCAAATTAAGTAAGCCAGTCTTCTGAAACTTGAGGATGTCATCTTGGGACATGTCTTTTATAGCCTTAGATACTGGCCCCATAGCCTTTCCGAGACGTTTTCCTAGCACTCCATAATTCGGCTCTGCCTTAATCGTCGCGTACTGCATCGGATCCGCACAAACATTAAGCTGGCGGACATTCAGCTCCTCGAATACATAACTCTGTAGCTCTCCACTGAGATCGCTCAAGAAGTCAACAGTCGGCAGGGACACCATCGCAAAAAATGAGTACAGAGTTCAGCTAAGCAGTGGAAGTTGCACGATACATTCAGGTGCCAGAGTGAAACACTGATGAAATATTTTTAAATAAAAAAACAAAAAAAAAATCTCTACCCTACCATCAACGTGTGCAACAGTCATGCGCTTCAGGGGAGTCTTCAAAGGCCTACTATTTCGCTCCCTTATATGACGGCCTAACTCAATTACTGTCTGAATTCTATTGACAGAAGCTTCTACTCTGGCGTCGTGGGCTTGCTCTGCAGCTTCAGGAAATTTGCAAAAATGGATAGAAGGCTCCATGTCCCCTTGATCTGGAAGACAGTGTCGCAGGTTCTGATACAGTTTCTCAACAAAAAAAGGCGTGAAAGGTGCCATTGTCTTGCAAAGAACAAGGAGAACTTCGAATAGGGTTGCAAGTGCATTACGAGATTCAATTTCGCCAAATTTCCCCTTGAGGCGAGAGCGACTGTATCGAACATAGATATTGGTGAGTTGGCCAATGAATGATACAAGCCGGGGAACCACAGTGTACAACCTGTACGCACACATCTCAGTCTTCACAAAGGTCACCAACGAAGATGTTGCAGAAGCAATCCAGCGATCAAGTATATTCACAGCTTTTTGGTCAAGAATAAATGGATTGAAATGATGCCCACTTGTCTCTTCTACTCTACGGACATTCTGGATAAAAAATCGATAGGCATTGTACCAAGGAAGAAAGATATCTTTCAGGACTGAAAAAACCCCAGTTTCTTTGAAACGCAGGGGCTCGGCCCGTACCACTGGTGAATTGATCAAGTATAAGCGAAGGGCATCGGCGCCGTATTGGTTGAGAACCTCGTTTGGATCCGGATAGTTCTTCAGACTTTTCGACATTTTTTTGCCATCTGCCGCGAGAACAAGACCGTTGCATACCAAGTTTCGAAAAGCGGGACGATCGAATAGAGCAGTAGATAACACCATAAGAGTGTAGAACCAGCCGCGGGTTTGATCAAGTCCCTCGGCAATAAAGTCAGCGGGGAATACATCTCGCTCGAAAATGGTTTTATTTTCAAAAGGATAATGATGTTGAGCATAAGGCATAGAGCCTGACTCAAACCAACAATCGAACACATCTTCCACGCGTTTCAGAGGAGGATATTCTGGTCCTCGGCAGGAAGGTATCTCGAGGTGGTCTATGAGGTGACGGTGAATGTCACTAATTTTGGTGCCTGTTGCTGCTTGAAGTTCAGCAATAGACCCTATGACACGTATTTCTTCGCCATCAGGAGAACACCATACAGGGATCGGAGTTCCCCAGTAGCGGTTTCGACTGATGGCCCAATCATGTGCATTTTCAAGCCAGTTTCGGAAACGCTTCTCCTTAACATAAGACGGAACCCAATGTGTTTTCTCATTGTTTTTAACAAGCTTTGATTTAATTATATCGACTTTGACAAAGTACGAAGCCACTGCTTTGTATATAAGGGGAGTATGTGATCGCCAGCAATACGGGTACGAGTGTACTATTCGCGAATTATCTATGAGTCGGCCCTGCACAGAGAGTCAGCACAAGATCAAGTACAGTGCATTAGAAGAAAAACCCTAAAACAATAAACGGATGCGCTAAATATCATTTGAAAGTTGTGGTAGATACTAACCTTGTCCTTGATTGCAGATATAATATCTTTGTCTGCGGTCTTTACATGCTTGCCTGAGAATGGAACAGTCACGGGAAGGATAAAACACCCATTAACATCAACTGGGTCAGGGAGTAAGCCTCCTTTGATAATTATTCCATTCGATATGCATATGCGATAATCGTCTTCGCCGTACGCAGGAGCTTGATGTACAACTCCAGTACCGCTGTCACCCGTCACATAATCATCACAGCAGACTTTAAAAGCAGTATCACGCATTAGCTCAGTAAAAAAAGTAAACATGGGTTCGTAGCGAATGTCTTTCATTTCAGATCCGATAACTTTCTTCAAAACTTCCCATCCTTCTGTAAGAATCGTATTCTGATTCCCTTTTTGCTTGACAGTGGCTCCGGGAATCGAACCCAATCGTGCATCTGCAACTACAAACACCTTGCCTGCAGGATTCTTCACATATGCGTAGTTAAAGTTTGGGTTGACACACAGTGCCAAGTTCGCGGGAAGTGTCCAAGGTGTAGTTGTCCACGCAACAAGAGAGGCCCCCAAATTACATCCAACAATCGGGAATGAAACCATCACAGCAGGATCGGATACATCTCGGTAGTCAAGCCCAGCTTCAAAATTGGATAAAGGTGTGTTGCAGGCTGTCGAATATGGCATGACCTTGAAGCCCTTGTAAACTAGGTCTTTCTCCCACAGTGTCTTGAAAACCCACCACACAGACTCCATGAACTTGGGATCCAGAGTCTTGTAGTCGTTCTCGAAGTCAATCCAGCGTCCTGTGCGTGATATCGTTTTCTCCCACTCCTTTGAGTAGCGCATAACAATACTCCGACATTCCTTCAAAATAGGGTCAAGTATACTTGCACTTGTTACAAAGGCAAGGACAAAGCACACTATCTAATCTAGTCTACCTCGTTGTATTTGTCTATGCCCAGTTTAAGGACATCGCCTTTGCCCGTTATTCCCAGCTTCTTGTCAATCTCATGCTCAACAGGAAGACCGTGGCAGTCCCAACCAAATCGTCGAGAGACATGGTGGCCAGTGGAGCAAGCAAAACGGGTGACAACGTCTTTAATTGTACCAGCAAGGATGTGGCCGTAGTGAGGCAGCCCCGTCGCGAACGGCGGGCCGTCATAAAATACATACTCAGGGCGTCCTTCGCTACGTTTGAGTTGCTCCTCGAATGTATTGTTTTCCTTCCAAAAACGAAGGATAGCTTCTTCCTGCAATTCGACAAGTGAACGCCCCCGTCAAATCGCTTGACCAGAAGCCGATTTCGCAGAAATAAAACGCCAAGACACAACAAGAACCTGAAGCGGAGGTTAGATAATGCTAGAAGATTTATGCACACCTCGGCTGGGAAATTGTAGTCCTTCCCTTCGACGACTTCTTCGACAGTGGGCATGGTGCTGGATTAGGGACTGCGACTCGTTGAACTGTGTCGGAGCACTTTCCGGAAGTTATTGGCTGGAATAGTGTAGTGCTGTACACTGTACAGTACACGTGTACAGCTGTACACCTACGGAACGAAGTACGTGTAGAGCTACCTTCGAAGGTACTTTCGTACAACGTTGTAGTGCAACGCACGGAAGTACGAAAGTACTTTCGTACTTTCGTACTTTCGTACGAAAGTATCTATTTCCATACGAAAGTACGAAAGTATATCTTCGTACGAAAGTACTTTGAAAGTACGAAAGTAAAACTTACTTTCGAAAGTACACTACGTGTACGTGTACTTTCGAAAGTACGACTTTCGTACAACGTACACGTACACAATGGTATCATATCAATTTTTTGATAAATCTTGTACGAAAGTACGAAAGTAGCCCTACTTTCGAAAGTACTTTCATATGTACAGTACGGATCTACGGAAGTACTTTCGTACGAAAGTACTTTCGTACTTTCGAAAGTACGAAAGTACTTTCGAAAGTACTTTCGTACCATACTTCCGTACGAAGTACGAAAGTACTTTCGTACTTCCGTACGAAGGTACGAAAGTACCGTCGAAGGTGCGGAAGTACGGAAGTACTTTCGAAAGTACGAAAGTAACTTCGAAGGTACACGTCTATACTTCCGGAAATAGAATTATTATCTTCGAAAGTCCTTCGAAGGTTCAGTACGTACGGAAATATTGTACGAAAGTACGAAAGTAACTTCGAAGGTAAGTTGTATAAAACAACTTACTGTATCTATTTCCGTACGAATGAAGATATTTCCGAAAGTACAACTACATAACAACATAGTCTACAGTAACAACTTACTGTACAACGTAGTATGAAGCATATGAAGATATGTTTGAAGATATTTCCGGAAGTACATAGCCATAATCAGTACACGTACGTGTACACATATGCACATAACTTATTTATCTTTTAATATCATACGAAGGTATCAATTAGGGCCTATGTACATAGCCCAAGCCATAGCCATACAGTACGTGTACAGCTGTACACGTACTCACGGAAATAATACTCATTCGTACGAAAGTACGAAAGTACGAAAATAGATACCTTTGTACGAAAGTACCTTCGTACGGAAGTACTTTCGTGCCTCCGCAGCAACCTTCGTACGGAAGTACTTCCGTACTAGATAGCTACAATGCTGTTCGCGGGTCGCCCTTACGGAAAGTGGCGGATGTGATCAAAATGACCACATCCGCCAGTTTCAAATTAGTCGGCTAATAAAAAAACGTTGAAACCGCGTCCTCCTGGTGGGGAAATTTTCATCGCATTTTCATCGGTGATTATTTTTCATCGAGGCTGACCGGAGATTCACAATCAAGATGCGAAAATTTTGAAAGGCAAAGGCAATGTACACGTAGCCCTACGTGTACACGTACACGTACGTGTACAGTACTATGTTTATTTTAATTATCATAATGTACAGTGTACAGCTGTACACGTACCTTCGAAGGTACGCAACTACTGAACACTGAGTGCCCAGGAAGTCTACAGTACGTTGTACGCGTACACGTGTAGCCCTAGCTACACGTACACGTAGATATTCTATCTATCTTGCTTCGAATGATGGTGCTTCCGGAAGTACAGTACACGTAGCACTCACGTAGCCCTACGCGTACAGTACAGCATCCCTACGTGTACACATATTCTATCGTAGTGTAAAATATTTCGTTATCATATCATAATTCCGTACGAAGATAGATACGAAAGTACTGTACCTCCGTACTTCCGGAAGTACACACATGTATGTATCTATCTCCGAAAGAAGCGACATACTTTACGTAGCCGAAGCTCACGTTGAACAGGCTCTCTCTTGGTCGAGAGACCAGCGGGGCGCAGCGCTCTGACACGTGGGCTATCGCTAGTGTGCACGCGGGAGTGAATTCTTCAGCACACGTACAGGCTTAATACTTGAGACGTTTAACTCATGGGCCTTCTAACTATCACGAAAAAAGTAAAATCAAGTGAAAAGGAACTGCGTCTACTTATGGTTGGGTTAGATAACGCAGGGAAGACGACCATAGTGAAACGTATTAACGGAGAGGATGTCAGCACCATAAGTCCCACTCTTGGTTTCAACATCAAGACTATGAGCTTCCTTGGCTATCGGTTGAACATTTGGGATGTCGGCGGTCAGAAGACTCTGCGAAGCTACTGGCGGAACTATTATGAAGCAACCGACGGTTTAGTGTGGGTTGTTGATAGTGCAGATGGGCGTCGGATGCATGATTGCAAAGAAGAGCTGCACACGTTATTGTCTGAGGAAAAGCTTGCAGGGGCGTCTCTTCTAATTTTAGCAAATAAGCAGGACATCCCAGGAGCGCTCTCCAAGGATGAAATCGCGGTAGTACTAGGCTTAGAGACCATGGAGAAACGTCATTGGCATATTGAAGGTTGCAGTGCATTAACTGCAGAGGGGCTCCTTCAGGGATTCAATTGGTGTATTGGAGACATTGCAGCAAGGATATTTATGTTCGAATAAAGCTCTATGTTGTGCGCGTCGAAGAGAATAAAGCTTAGACACTCACTAAAACTAAAATCTTCCGCCGTCCACAGCGAATTCAATCTTTCAAAAGTCTAGAACCACCTATCAACGGGATACCCGCGCCTTTTTCGAATGGAAAAATGTTCGCATGCGTCTTTGCAGCGCGTGGTGAAGAGCTGGAGACCACGGATGAGCAACACTGTATGTAGTGCTTCTGTCTAGACTGTTTTGAGATCCAGGGCCTCTAAGAAGCTTTATACGTGTATGGCCGTACAAAGTAAGCCAGCGGGTTGCCCAACTTCTTAAAAAAGCGCAGGTAACTTTTCTAAACCCAGGCCGGTTCACCGACTGCGAAACACTGCGAAACCCGTCATGGTTGTAGTAGCCCAAATTTAGGGTTTAGGTTTGCTACCTTGACCTTCGAAGGTGAAAAAAACTCGCTAAAACGATTTACTGTACAAACACGAAGATAAATATCCGTACGTGTACAACGTACATGTACTGTACTGTACCTTCGTATCATACGGAAGTACTTTCGTACGAAAGTACTTTACTTTCGAAAGCATGATGTTCTATACTTTCGAAAGTACGTGTACTTTCGAAAGTAATTTCGAAAGTACTTTCGTACCTCCGAACGAAGGTACTTCCGTACCAAGGTATCCCGATAGTCTATCATATCTTCGGTACACGTGTACCTTCGAAGGTACAACGTTGTACTTTCGAAAGTACGAAAGTACGTGTAAGTTGTCTTACTTTCGTACTTTCGTACTTCCGTACTTTCGTACTTTCGTACTTCCGTACTTTCGTACTTCCGTACTTTCGTACGAAAGTACTTTCGTACTTCCGTACACGTACGTGTACGTGTACGTTGTACTGTACGTGTGCAACCGAAGTGCTATCTTTGTTCATTTTGTTGTGCCTACTATGCCTACTGTAGCTGCCTACTGTGCCTAGCTGCCTACCGTGCCTACTGTGCCTACAGTGCCATACACAGCTACACTCTACACATACGTGAGTCATACATACTTCCGGAAGTTCTTCCGTACGTACTTTCGTACTTTCGTACTTCCTATCCGTATTGTACAAAATAAAAGCAACTATCTTCGAAAGTTCTTCGAAGATAAGTTGTTTTAACTTGTATTAAGATCATAATCATAACTTTATATGGCATTATTAATTCAAGAAATTTTGAGTTAATGCTCCAGGCCGGAAACCTTGGACCTCCATCACCCCTAAGCAGTGCAGAGCGCGCGCGCTGGACGATTTTTCGGCCGCGCACGACGCGTCGCGCTTGGAGATGGGTGCTGACGCGCAGATGCGCTGCTCAGAGTACGCGCGGGAGATGATCCTGACCGAAAACGCTGCTCTTAGGAGGACAAGGGCAACTTCCATTTAATTTCTGTGGCTAGCTAGGGGAATCTAAGAAACTCAGCGCCAGCAACACCTCATATGTTACGACGCTTGGGCTTCGATCACTACTTCTTACCGCTGCTTCTGTGCACAGGACACTCTGACTTGTTCTCGCAGTGATGACCGCAGCGTTTATATTTGCAGGTCTGTTGGCCTTTCGTGGTGATGTTCGCGGTGCAGTTCTTCTGACTGTTTGCCATGTACTTACCACACTTCAACCCGGAAGGATCATCCTTGTGTTTCTCACTCGGAGGCTTCTTAGCGCGCGGTCGAACCTGACGGTTACTCTCATTCGCGCCAGCGCTGAAGGATGTTAAGTCCGTGTCCATGAGCGAGGGACTTCCTGACGCGCGAGAGACTTTGAGGCGGATGTAATCGGCCAGCTCCAGGTTTCCCTTTGTCTCGCTTCGCATGTTCTTGAACACAGACTCGACGTGAGAGGACGTGCTCTCGGCGCTGTAAAAGAGCCCGCGAACGAGTGGGCCCGTGGTCGTGAAGAGACGCGCGGCGTACGAGACCATGGACCAAACTGGATAGATCGATTCGTTCTTCCTCTTGCTGGTGCCTCCGCGTTTAGTCTCGATGAAGAAAGGGCTCACGACGTAGGATGAACCAGAGACAATCTCGAGGTTGTACTCGTTGGCCGGAGTCATCGTTACGATGTCCCCTTCGGTATCCTCCAACACTTCGACGCCATCAAATTCAGTTGGCGCGAGCATATGCCTGGCGAGCTGATTTTCGTCTGTGAGCCTGGCAGTGGCCATCTCTTCTCCTTCTTCGGCCAGAAACTCCATGGCCATCTTATCCTCGTGCTTGGCATCATCCGTCTCGTCGTCGTCGTCGAGATCGAGGCAGAAATCGTAGTCCGTGGCGGCCTCGATTTCCGAAGACCTTTCCTGATCGCTTGTCGCACGCGGAGTTTCACGTTGCGATTCTGCCTGCTGCACTGGGACTGGCGCCTGCACGACGTCCCTTGCGAGCGTCGTGTCATTGAGGAGCTTTTCGCCTTTGACGATGCGCGTAGCGCTCCGGACTCTCGCGTGGCAGACGCGACGCGCTCCCTACGGAAATAGAAGAAGTCGTTCACCAAGCTCCTCCTGCTGCCTCTGCTGGCTTTTCTACTGGAGCACCTGACGGAATGACTGCAGTCGAATACGCCCAGCAGCTTTCGCTTCTTGAAGGTGGTTCATCATTGAAACGCCAACGAGAGGACACGTCTGCGCCCTCCCCCGCCGTCGTAAGTGGCTGCGGTCGGACTTTGAACTTTGGTTCAGCCACGCGTCCTGCTACTCCCGCGGCTCCTCGCGTCGTCCAAACGACGCTCAACCAACAGTCGGGGCCGACGGAGTCCATCATTCGTCAGGGTACCGATCTCACTACGGAACTCGTCGATGACACTCTTGGAGACAACGATAGGTTGGCCACGATGTTCGACATGGAACCTGTCCTTCACAAGTACACGGACGCGGACGCGGACGTTGGCGAACGTATCAAGAATGCACCAGAGTTGTACATTCTGAGAGGTCTTCTCGAAAGAGTTGGGTGTCTCCTCTACGATAAAGGCATATTCCCGGAAACCGTGAAGTCACAGGGGAAACGAAAGGGTTTCAGACTGTATACTCGTAACGGGGACTTTGCCAACTTCGTCCGCGTTGTCTACATCAAACTCGTGGAATTCATCATCCCGAAAGATATCAAGATCGAGGAGGAGGGGGAGAACTACAAGACTGCCATCCGTACTATGAACAGCGAAATCTTTGCTGATCTCCGTCCGTGCATTAACACGTACATCACGCAGGGGTACATTCGACGCGGAATCATCGAAGATGGCGTCGTCTTCTACTAGATTCTTTCTGCGCGAAGTAGAAGCTGTGACGATTTCCGCGAGGTGGTAATGTGGAGGGTTTCGGGGAGAAGAGGGGGCGAGCACGACGAAGGTGACGACGAGAGGTGAGAGAGTAACGACGCGGCGAATGACGGACGATGTGAACGATTTGAATAACGACACGAGCGGACGACTTAAACGGACGATGACGCGAGCGCTCAACTTTCCAACGCTGCCGTCGCGGCGGCGTCGCGGCAGTCGCCCGCCGGCCGTTCCACAGCCACGCGCTCGCGAACGCCCACATCTCCAACCCGCCGGCAACGCGACGCAACACACCCCATCCCTCCCACGCGCGCGATGAGCGATGATCTCGTGCGGCGGCGGGGGACGTCAGGGAGGACGCGAACGGTGAGCTCACCGCGCGCCTGCGGCTCAACGTTGACGCCGGCGCCGGCGTCAGCGGTGACGCGGACGCGGCGGCGTCTGCCTGCGTCTCCTTCCGCGGTCGCGCGAACACAACCGCTCCCAATCGCGCGGCGGGGGCGATCGAGGCGTACCCGCGAGCGACACGACCGCGGGGGACGCGGCTCTCGCCGCAGCTGCTCTGCGCGTCTGCGTCTGCGAACCGTGAACGTCCCGCCCGTGTCGCCATGCTCCGAGCGGCGCCTGCGCGGTAGCGGCGGGTTCTCCGCCGGCGTCGTGGATCCTTATCGCGCCATCGCGGAGGTACCATCCGCGAGCACGCACTGGCGCGGTTGTCATCGCAGCGATCGAGATGGTACGAACGGTGTGCGTCGTCGTAGCATCGCGGGCGACCGAGGGGAACGTCGCGTCGCTGGGCATTCCGTGATTACTTACGAGTGCCTCTCGACGACGCCGACGCCATCGGGCAGCGCGATCATATCGCGTCCCCTCCCAGCCGTCTTGGACGACGAGGACGCGGGAAACGTCGCCGTCGCGCGAATGGAAGCCTCTCACGGTCTCGAGAGCGCGTTTCGTCGACTCTCAGCTCACGGCGCCGATCTGCGCGCGAAAGCTACGTTGCTGCGTGCACGGCGTCGCCGTCGCGACCTCAGCACGGCGCGACATGTCCCCTCTCAGCGCAGTGGCGGGCGGCCGCCTCCGCCGCCGCCGCCGCCGCCGCCGATCGCGAGCAGCTGCGAAGCACTTCGTCAGCTTAGAACTCACGACGTGCCTACAACACGTCCGCGCGGAGATGCGCGCGGGGCGCGCATCCACGCGAGAATGACGTCGCCGGCTACGTCGTTCGACTCGCTGGTCCGCCTCGCGTCGCCGCGGCATGCGGCCGCCACCGCCGCCCGCCGCCGCCGCCGCCGCCGCGGCCGCGAGTGGCGTCGGTGGCCGAAGAACTTTCACGTGTCGTGTTCGTGAACGAGTGACGACATCGCAGAGCTCGTGCACGCGAAGCGCGCGCGAACGTCGTTGTGCTTGAGTGGAGAGCCGGCAGGCGGCCTACGAGTACGGCACCTGCCCCTGCCTGACTGATACGCATACAGAGCATTAATTCAAGAATCCTTGGATTAATCATGCCATATTTATGATTATGATCTTAGTTTTATTGTTGTTTTAGATACTTTCGAAAGTACAAGAAAGTACTTCCGTACGAAGTAAGGTACGGAAGTACAGGTAGGCCTACGGAAGTACTTTCGTACGAAAGTACTTACGTACTTTCGAGATAGATACTTCCGTACTTCCGGAAATATCGAAAGTATCCGATACGAAGATAGACACGAAGGTATGTAGCTATGTACACAAGCTACACATATCTAATAGCGTAGGGCTACAAAATTGTTGTACTCCGTCCGTACACGTGTACACGTGTACAGCTGTACACGTGTATAGAATACTTCCGGAAGTATTTATTATCATCGTACGAAGGTACGAAACTACTTTCGTACGAAAGTACCTTACCTCCGTACACGTGTACGAAAGTACTTTCGTACTTTCGAGTATATTTTCGAAAGACTCACGATATGAGGCCCAAAAAGTACTCAACGTGAACCTGCAAACCTGCAGATCGACAGTTCGACATCGCCCCCCGCGTCGCGCGCGCCCGCGCACTCCCGGAGGCGCGCGAGGGCAAAGATGCGTACCTTATGACCTTATGTGATGATGCGCGCGCGAGGGTATCTTCGCGTTATAGCTTGATGATGCACGGCGCTCCTCGCCAACCCGCGGATGAGGCGAAAAACCGAGCCATCTCGGACCCGTTCGCGTTTTTCAGGTGAAAAAAATTCTCTTCGGCGGGGAAATATTTTTGCCAGGCGTCAGGGTCTGCGTGTTCGTGCGGCCATGGCGTCGTCGAAAGGTCATGAATGACTTTGTCACAGGGAGAGGAAGTGATGCTTGTGATATACATCATCGATATATCTAAGAATATGACGTCGCTTAGGGTTAGAACACGATGTAATCGGCGCTTGAAAAGGCCAGTGGTCACTTTTTGCCAAAAACGTGCTGTCGCGTTTCCGTTCGAAAAACGCGAAGATGTGTCTCCATCGGAGCCGCGCGCGCCAGAGGCGGAAGGCAATATCGCGCGGCATGATCACGGAGAAAGTTTCTCGCAATGACGTCATGAATCGATTCACAGCTTCATATTGGGTCAGTTGCTGTCAGGTATAGCGCGTACCACGCCGGCCGCGATGGCGATGTCGAACTGTCGATCTGCAGGTTTGCAGGTTCACGTTGAGTACTTTTTGGGCCTCATACACGAAGGTAAAACTTACGAAAGTACACGTACTTTCGAAAGTACCACCGTATTCGAGTGCAACGTTGCTCTCGTAAAACACTTCTCAGGATGGGATCGTGCGTCGTCGATAAGCCAAAAAAGCAGAGAAATAAAAACAAAAACTCAACCGCGGGGTTATGCGTCTCTGAGGACACCGCGGCAACAAAGATTCAAGCCGCATTCCGCGGCAGCCAGTCTCGCAAAAGGCTAAAGGCAGTGCGCAAAAAAGCTATCTTTCGAAATTTTGAGGAGCTCATTGCCGCATCAAAGGCCTGGCAGATAAATTGCAGCCTACCCGAGAAGGCGAGCTACCCAGTCCGCCCAGATGGTTCCGCTTTTGTCACGTCGTGTCATCGCTTCGTCAGGTCACACGCGACCGCAGTGCACCTTCCAGCGTTCGTTCGCGGATTCAGGGCACTACTTGAGGCACAGGTTGGGCAGCCACAAGTGATGGCATGGCGTGTCCGCCCAACTATATTGACTCGTTCCGTCAAAGGTGAAGGGGCACTTCACCGATGGGCAACTGACGCTGTCGATCTGATGGCGATGTGCTCTCTATGGCGCAAAGCTTCCTTCGCCCCGAGCAAAACAATTGACAAGGAAAAAGTCTGTGATTCAACAGAGGTTGCACGCAAACTTGGAGCCACGGTCTCGTCTCCCATTCGGTTTCGTTGGAGTTCTACTGGTGAGAAGACTGCACTTGGCCATGCTGGATGGGTCGAGACAGTAATGCGTCCTGTGCCTACATTTTCGGACCTTGGCGCCGAAATTCCTTCATCAAATGACTGCATGCTTGACAATTGGCTTGTATGGTCAATGGACCCGCGCGTCAACGACAACGATATCTCGGCTGCGTTGATCGAATTGGAAGGTATTTCTTCGTTTTCTTCTGAAGGGAGGGATCCTCTCAAAGAACTGTCGGGTGAGACGTTTGCAGCTCACTACCCGGGACAACCTTTTAGGGAAGTGAGTTCGGGGACTGCACCTGAATTTAATTCCAGGGTTCTGGGTGAAGACTGTGACTGGACTCACGCCAAAGTGCGAAACTGCTGTGCAGATTTATTTTAGTCCGCCCTTGTTCCGATATCACCTGAAGTACGTTGCTGGCACCTTCGGCCCAAAGATCTGACTCAGAAAACCATTTCGCAAGACCGTTGTGCGGGGTGCGCCCTTTGGCAAATTTCTAAAGGAAGGTAATACAGTTCGTGACAGTTTCAGAAGAACGAAACTTTCCAGTATTTTTTTCTGATTCTCTCGAGGTGCAGTAGAATTGCTGCGTTCTCACTTGGAAGATCGTTCAGTAGAACTGCTCCATTCTCACTTGAAATATAGTTTCGATTGTTCGCGGATTGTTGTCGGGTCGTGCATCAAGAGCGAGAATAAACGTGGTCCTCTCTTGTCGACCATTATTTTTTTCCTTGTGATAAAGTGACACAGTGCGGGCATCACGGCACGGGCGAATAAAACCGTTGTGGTATGAACCTTGTTGTTACGCGTGCAATCATTCAGAGGACGCGGGGATCGTACGGACCTCGCTCGCGTTTGCAGCACGCGATGAAACCTCCCAAGCGGAAGAGCTTTGTTGGCACGTTTTGGTATCTGCCGTTATTTTTTCAGTTTGTTACGTCATGGTTGTAGAGGGCCAGTACGAAGATAAAAGGTAGATATGATAGCTAGATACGTATTGCAAGTACCTTCGAAGGTACGAAGGTACTAGGAGGTCTTTTTAGATACTTCCTATTTTATAGTGTGACTCGTGCTGTGTCACGTTATTCCGTGTGGGCATTTCAGTCAATGGCTAGTGAATTTATAAGAGCAGTTGTACTTTCGTCCGGAAGTACATATATACAACGTACCTTCAAAGGTGCAGTACCCTCGGAGGTACGACGTATAGTTGTAGATTTGTAGATACTATTTTTACAACGTCATGTCTTTCTCACGGTTTCCTCTACAATGATTGTACAACATTTTACGGATTATAGTACGGAAGTATCATACTTCCGGAAGTACTTCCAGGACTCTTCCAGCAGCAGGTTCGTATCAATGTATGTAGCTATGTACGGAAGTATTTCTGGAGGTACACGTACAATATTGTTACCTTCGTACCTTCGTAGTATGAATGATATCATAATAATAAATAATAGTACAGTAATAAATAATAATAACAACTAACTCAGCTAGCTAGGGCCTACGTGTACACTACGAAGGTACGTTGTATTCTACATACAGTGCTCTACCTTGAAGGTACTTCCGGAAGTAGCTACGAAGGTACTTTCGAAAGTACTTTCGTAAGTTCTTAGTTGTATTTCTGGAAATAGATATTTATCTTCGTACTTCGTTCGTTCCGTACGTGAGACGTACGTGTACAAATAAACGTACGGAAGTACTTTCGTACGAAAGTACGAAAGTACATTTGTACAACGCACTTAGCCCACCCACAACGTTGTATTCTGTACTGTATGAAGGTACGAAAGTACTTTCGAAAGTACTTTCGAAAGTATTTTCGTACTTTCGTACTTTCGTACCTTAGGTACGAAAGTAGTTGTAGAATACTTCCGGAAGCACTTCGCGGAATAAAAATATCTAAAATTTCCATACGAACTAGATATGCTACACGTACGTGTACACGTACACGTACGTGTACAGCTGTACACTACCGTTTGTGCACGTACAAGGTACGGTACACTAGACTATTTATTTTACACGCAGGTAAGTACTTTCGTACTTTCGTACAACTTAGGGCTACGTGCGTGTACACTATGATACAACGTTTTATCACATGCGTTCTTGAGCACGTACAAATAATGCTCTATCGCTGCAACACGTTCCGACATAAGGTCTATCCACGCGTGCGAAGTCGGCGGACAAGCAACGCAGTTCGCTCCAACGAAGAAAAGATGTCCATCCAGGAGTATATTGAGGAGCATGCTCTCGGCAAGAAGGTTGAGGATGTAATAAATGCCGCCGTCAAGGCCAAGGCACCTGAGCCGATCTCTTTCATGGTGAGCGCGGATTTATCGGGTTCCCAGGGTTTTGCTCGGAATCCTGCCACCTCCAACTTATATATGAACATACCTACAGGCAGAATACCTTAAAAAGCAAACTCCAGCCGCCATTACGAAGATCGTCGGCCGTCAGATATTTGACTCTCGCGGAAATCCTACTGTCGAGGCTGACGTCTACACGTACAAGGGAATGTTTCGCGCTATGACTCCTTCTGGAGCCTCTACCGGCATCCACGAAGCGGTAGAGCTTCGGGACGGCGACAAAGAAAAGTGAGCTTCAAACCAAACTAAACCATTTTCTCGAGTCTTTACATTCTGAATTTGCGCGGGTTGACGTAGTTACTTCAAAACCGTCTGTCCTTCCTGCTTTATAACAACCCAGAGTCGTCTAGCTAGGGTACAACTAACTCTACACAGGCAGCAGTTTTGCTTCGCACGAAATTCACTCTTGTCTGGGCATCACAACACCTCACTGATGCTTTGTTTATGTTCTCAGGTGGATGGGAAAAGGTGTGTTAAAGGCTGTGGAGAACATCAACACCATCATTGCCCCTGCGCTCATCGGTAAGGATCCTGCCGATCAAAAAATGATAGACGATCTCATGATCGAGCTAGATGGTACTAAGAACAAAGGTAAACTTGGCGCTAACGCCATCCTCGCTGTCTCTATGGCAGTTTCGAAGGCAGGCGCGGCGGAGAAGGGAGTCCCACTTTACAAGCACATCTCTGAGCTCGCAGGAAATTCGAAGCTTGTGCTTCCTGTGCCCGCTTTCAATGTGATAAACGGCGGGTCACATGCAGGTAACAAGCTTGCCATGCAGGAATTCATGATTCTCCCTGTCGGCGCTTCCACGTTCGCAGAAGCTATGCGAATGGGCTCCGAGGTTTATCATAACCTCAAGTCTGTAATCAAGAAGAAGTACGGTCAGGACGCCTGCAATGTCGGAGATGAAGGAGGGTTCGCGCCGAACATTCAGGAAAACAGAGAAGGTCTCGAATTGCTCAAGGAAGCTATCGAGAAAGCGGGATACACTGGAAAGATCAAGATAGGCATGGATGTCGCAGCAGCTGAATTTTACACGGCTGATGATAAGATGTATGACCTTGACTTCAAGACTGAAAATAATGATGGGTCTCTGAAGAAGACTGGTGAGGAAATGATTGCTATGTACAAAGAGTTCTGCTCTGAGTATCCTATTGTCTCCATTGAGGACCCGTTCGACCAGGATGATTTCGAGAACACGGGCACTCTGACTGCGTCGGGTGTGTGCCAGGTAGTTGGGGATGACCTCCTCGTGACAAACCCTGAGCGCGTCGCGACTGCCATCGAGTCAAAGGCATGTAATGCACTGCTCCTCAAGGTGAACCAGATTGGTTCAATCACCGAGGCGATTGAGGCAGTGCGGATGTCCAAGAAGGCTGGTTGGGGCGTCATGGCGTCTCACCGCTCTGGCGAGACGGAGGATTCATATATCGCAGATTTAGCGGTAGGCCTTGCCACTGGCCAGATCAAAACTGGAGCGCCCTGTCGGTCTGAGCGCCTCTCGAAATACAATCAACTATTGCGAATTGAAGAAGAGCTTGGTTCAGAAGCATCGTATGCCGGCGAGAACTACCGACACATAGGCTGGTAAGCGATGCTTGCCAATAGACAAAATGAGAGGCAGAAAATACAAAATTACGAACTACGTCTCGTACACTTGCAAGAGCGAGTTGCTGGTGCGACTTGTAGCACTAGCTCATGTACATAACATGTTTTTCAACTACGAGCCTTACCTAGGCCCTGGAAGGCTCGCTACTTGCATTCGTTTTAAAAACTACTTTCGTGGAAGTGCAGCGTGAGAAAGAAACACTTCCTCGAGGCATCGAAACATAAAGCACGGCGCAGCTGCAGGGTTTCGCTCTATGAATACTGTTCTGTATCTGCCAGAGTGCTTGGACATTTCACATCCAGCGCAAGCAAATCCGGGAATCGCGGATTAGGAAATCCCTCTGATGCCTTCTATCCCCTGGGCAAGTTGGGTGACGTCCTTAAGGCCAAAGCGGGTATATGCTTCGTTCTGCCAAGCAGCACCAGCTGCTCGACAACCGCCAGACCAGACGTGAACAAATTTATCCATGCCCTGGTAGTGTGATTCAAATATGCGCCGGTAGAATAACTCCTCTTTGCTCTGAGGAGGATTAATGGCATACAAACTTGATGCCTTCTCGTAGTCAACATCACTCACCTGCGACTCACAGAACTTCTGTAGGTCTTCGACCCAGTTTAAACCAACACCCTCACACTGCATTGCTTTGGTACGCCACAGGACAGGATCAGGAATTTCACCGTCGAAAAGGGCTCGAAGTGCGTATTTTTCTGGCTTGGAGTCTCCCTCGATTTTCTTGTATTCGGGGTCCACCGCTTTTCATGGTCAAACGCAAAAAAAGTGACAATAAAAATTTGATCGTCCTTTCAAATCGAATCAGTCATAAAAGATGAGAACTGCAAAAGAACGCTGGCTCGCCTTCATCACTGCATCAATGACGCGAGGGTCAAGAAACGGGACACGTGCTTCGAGGCCGTGAGCCATGGTCATTCGATCAGCTCGTTGACAGTTGACATTGTGTAGATGGTGGAAGATGCGGCGGAGTTCCATATGGATAGCTGCTGAGTCTGGGGCATCTCTGAAATACAGGTATCCAGCAAAGAGTTCATCTGAGCCCTCGCCCGTAAGCACAACTTTAACATGTTCAGATGCCAGCCGTGCAAGGAAATAATTGGGGATAGCTGATCGAATAAGCTCAGGTTCGTATGTTTCAAGATGATAAATTACATCTGGAATGATGTCGCACGCCTCTTCAGAAGTGAACAAGTACTCGTGGTGAACAGTGCCAAGATGTTCAGACATCATCCGTGCAGCCACGACGTCAGGGGAACCCTCTTGACCAACTGTGAATGTTATAAACTTTTGCTGAGTCTCAGCCAGCATCGGCTTAATGATAGAAGAGATGACAGCTGAATCAAGACCACCAGAAAGGAGTAAGCCTATTGGCACATCAGCCATCATTTGATCTTTCACTGCCTGGGAAAGCACAGCGCGTACTTGAGACGTATCCTCCGAATATGGTCACATTTCAATTAAGTCTCGTACATGAGATTGTATGATAGAGATAAGCATATCTTACACACAAGGTATTATTCGTTTTTACTATATTCAGAGAAGCTTGTGTTTAACTCATCACCAGTGCGAACAGGTGGTAAATACTGCAGGTAAACTGGTCACCTACCTGATCGCTCACAAACTCATCAGAGTCCCATTCTGGTTCATAATATTTCACAAAGCCAGTCTTAGGAGTCCAGTAGTGCCCGGCCGGGAATTCCTCGATAGATTTACACTGATCACAAATTGCCTTGAGTTCAGATGCAAACCAGGTAGACCCGCCCTCTCCGTAACCAATGTACAAGGGCTTAATACCACAGTGATCACGTGCAGCTATCATGTCCGCACCGTCCCCGCTGACACAGACAAAGCCGAAAATCCCATTAAGTTCCTTAACAAATTCAGCACCCTTGTATCGATAGAGTTGCAATAAAACTTCAGAGTCTGAACCAGTTTTTGGTGCAGTGAGGTCATATTTATCCTAAAGATATCTCAAACGTAAAAATGAGACGTTAACTTAGAAAAATTGTTTTTTCGGGAAAGTGCCGAGGCTGCTGTTATACCTGAAGCTCGCGAAAGTTATAGATCTCCCCGTTAGCACACACAGAATAGCCATCCGACTTGTATACTATGGGCTGTTTGCCTCCTTCAGGGTCCATGATGGCAAGTCTTTCGTGTGCAAGCCCAAAGCGCTCGTTTCCGTGGTAGCCAGAACCGTCAGGTCCTCGAGTGCGCATTCGAGCAGAGAGGCCGCGCATGAGCTCTTCTCTTCCCTCGGAAAGCACACCTGAAAACATAAGATGGAGGAGATAACTCAGAAGACATTTATAATTTATATCCTAAGCTGTAGCATTTTCAAGCCTCTCAACTTGCAAGATAATTTCGAAAAGGTCCACTTTTTTGGGTGATGGTCAGTCCCGTGAGGGGGAAATCGCTGCAGATTTTTAGCTATTCATGGCCGATAAGTGTTTCGATCAAGATCTCGAGTTCGCGATATTTCGATTCACGTGACTGAAAACTCACCGTCCGGATCAAAACACGCGAGAACAGAGCACATATCAGCTGTCTTACGCAGTCCGCGTTTTCTTCTGACTTCTGACTTTCAACAAAGGTCGTATAAATATCGCGAGGGTGAGAAATATGAGCATCTTCTATGAGCCATTTAAATAATATTCGTCATTCGTAAACCGTACCGTGCGCATGATATCGGGTAACCCGGAAATGAATCCCACACTTCCGCTCTTTTGTAGGCGCAACCCTGACGATTCCGAACGAGCTGATGGAACGGGCGAAGCTAACGAATGAGTCCTTGACTTGGGTGGTCGCTGACTGTGAAGTGGGTGAGGACACCAAGCTGGCGATGCGACTGACATGTCCATCATATTTAGAGAATATGACAGAAAGGTCTTCTGCCTGTGTCACACAACGCCAATAAGGACCGGTTTCGGTGAGGAAGATATTTTCGAAAATAGCCGGACCTACATGTAGGGCTACAACTACACGTGTACAGTTGTACGTGTACACTAGCTAGCTACGAAGATATTCTATCTAGCTAGCTAGCTACTTTCGAAAGTACCTTCGAAGGTACTTTCGTAGATAATACTTTCGTACGAAAGTACGAAAGTACAAACGTACTTTCGTACGAAAGTACCTTCGTGCACGTGTACAGCCTGTACACCGCGTTGTAGCTAGCTACCTTCGTACCTTCGTAGCTACCTTCGTACTACCTTCGTACACGTGCAGGGCTACATAGTACATAGCTACATACATACATAGTTACATACAGTATTATGTTAGTTGTACTTTCGTACTTTCGTACTTTGAAAGTACTTTCGTACGAAGGTACAGCTGTACACGTACACGTACAGTATGTTTATTACCTTCGTACGAGGTATGAAAGTACGAAAGTATTTTATCTTGTACGAAAGTAAGTTTACAACTTATCTATTTTCGTACGAAGGTACACAGCTACACAGCTGTGTACACTACGAAGGTACTTTCACAGTACTTTCGTACGAAGGTACCTTCGAAGGTTCCAAGCAAGGCAATGATTAACTTGTATTAAGATCATAATCATAACTTTATATGGCATTATTAATTCAAGAAATTTTGAGTTAATGCTCCAGGCCGGAAACCTTGGACCTCCATCACCCCTAAGCAGTGCAGAGCGCGCGCGCTGGACGATTTTTCGGCCGCGCACGACGCGTCGCGCTTGGAGATGGGTGCTGACGCGCAGATGCGCTGCTCAGAGTACGCGCGGGAGATGATCCTGACCGAAAACGCTGCTCTTAGGAGGACAAGGGCAACTTCCATTTAATTTCTGTGGCTAGCTAGGGGAATCTAAGAAACTCAGCGCCAGCAACACCTCATATGTTACGACGCTTGGGCTTCGATCACTACTTCTTACCGCTGCTTCTGTGCACAGGACACTCTGACTTGTTCTCGCAGTGATGACCGCAGCGTTTATATTTGCAGGTCTGTTGGCCTTTCGTGGTGATGTTCGCGGTGCAGTTCTTCTGACTGTTTGCCATGTACTTACCACACTTCAACCCGGAAGGATCATCCTTGTGTTTCTCACTCGGAGGCTTCTTAGCGCGCGGTCGAACCTGACGGTTACTCTCATTCGCGCCAGCGCTGAAGGATGTTAAGTCCGTGTCCATGAGCGAGGGACTTCCTGACGCGCGAGAGACTTTGAGGCGGATGTAATCGGCCAGCTCCAGGTTTCCCTTTGTCTCGCTTCGCATGTTCTTGAACACAGACTCGACGTGAGAGGACGTGT